>NC_132846.1:54770953-55076286 GCF_048164855.1 Canis lupus baileyi | reverse complement strand
CAGTACTCCTTATTATAGCCATCAGCCAAAAAAGATAGTAATTATCATTCTTAGGCACAGCTGCAGAGCTGTCTTTGCTGGATACCTTAAGGGGATAATGCTCTATTGTACCTTTTTATTGTCTGCTTTATTGGAGAATGTGCAGTTGTAGCTAGATTTCCCCTTCTTCATTTTCGTGGGACCCAATGATTTGAAATGCTGTTGTTTTTCCTAATGTGAGAGTCATTGCAGAACCAACCCTGGGATGTTAGAAAGGTCATCGTTTCTAAAAATCATACTTCAGTCTTGAAAGGATGAAGACTAAGTTTCAAGAAGGTGAAAGTTCTTGTTTGCACAGTGTGACTAGTCAAGCTTTACTTTTGTGCTTAGTGACATACATAAAAATGTATGGTTGTCAATATAGAGAGAGTGAATGAAGGAATCAGTAGGATCCTTTGGTTGTAAGCAACAGAAATAGACTCTGGCTAATTAGGAATTTTTATATTTTTTTTATTTTAAGATTTTGTTTATTCATGAGAGACAGGCAGAGACACAGGCGGAGGGAGAAGCAGGCTCTCTGCAGGAAACCCGATGCAGAACTCCACGGGGGCGGGGAGGGGAGATCCCTGGGTGGCTCAGCGGTTTAGTGCCTGCCTTCGGCCCAGGGTGTGATCCTGGAGTCCCGGGATCAAGTCCCATATCGGGCTCCCTACATGGAACCTGCTTCTCCCTCTGCCTGTGTCTCTGCTTCTCTGTGTGTCTCTCATGAATAATGAATAAATAAATAAAATCTTTAAAAAAACAAAAAAACAGAACTTGATCCAAGGACCCTGGGATCACGCCTTGAGCCAAAGTATCTCTTCTCACAACATAGCTTGCTTTTAACTACCTGAATAGTACCTACTGGTAAACAGATAGTCTTAATTTCAATGTACTCTAATTTATCAAATTTTTCCTTTATAGTTAGAACTTTTTGAGTCTTGTTTGAACTGCATGTTTTAGGAGCTGCCTTCTTAGAGACTGACTGGTGGGGCTGCCAGGCAAGGCCCTAACCTCCCCAAAGCCACACAAGCTAATAAGCTAAGCCACCACAAAGCTCTTTCTTTGGAATTTTACTCTTTAGGAAAGGAAATGAAACTGAAAATGGTAGACAGCACTAGAAGAAACCATCTGAGAGTCCTTGCCAGAGACCCAGATTCTGTTCTTCCCCACTTGCTGAGTATGGCTTTTTAGCTTGATTTCTGCTTTTCTTTCAGTTCTTTGAGCACACTCTTCCCCTGGCCCTCCATATCCTTCCAATAAACTCTCCTTCTAAAAAAAATTTCTAGGGGCATCTGGGTGGCTCAGTGGTTGAGCATCTACCTTTGGCTCAAGGTGTGATACAATAGATTTATCTGACAGAGAACTCCCATCTGGAATATATAAGGAGCTCCTACACATCAACTCCAAAACAGCAGACCACCCAGTGGAAAGGTACTCGCAAAAGAAGATATCCAAATACCTAGCAGGTGTACAACTTCATAGGCATGAGTGAAAGCCCAAATAAAACCACAATATGACACTACTATACACCTACCATCATAGCTAGAATGACATGGGGACACCTGGGTGGCTCATTTGGTTAAGCATCTGGCACTTGGTTTTGGCTCAAGTCATGATCTCATGGGTTGTGAGATGGAGCCCTATGTTGGGCTCCACACTCGTCAGAGAGTCTGCTTGAAGATTCTCTCCCTTTACCTTCTCCCCAACTCATAGGCATGTGCATGTGCATGTGTCCACGTACACACACACTCTCAAATAATCTTAAATAAATAAATAAAATGAAAATGACAGACAATATTAGGTGTTGGCAAGGATTTACAGTGAGCAGAACTCTCAAACACTGCAGATGGGAATGTAAGTTGGTATGGTTAACTTTGTATACTACTGACATAACAATTTCATACCTGGTTACGTACTCAAGAAAAATGCATGCATATTATGTACCAAAAGGCACATATAAGAATGTTCACAGAACACTAGCTATAGTTAATGAAATCTGGAGTTTATCAACTGTCCATCCACACCAGAATGGGGAAATCATATCACATCCATACACATCAACACAGAAAATTCAATATGATATAGAAATGCAAATTAACACACCACATGCAGTAAGGTGACTCCTATGACTATGAAGAAGACATACAATTTCATTTATATAAAGTTCAGTAATAAATAAATTAATACATGATGTGAAGAGTCAGGATAGCCAATACCCTGAGGGAGTTAGGGGTGCAGTTAGTGACTAGAAGGGGGCAGTAAGGGGTTTTCTGGATGCTGATCATGTTCTGTTTCTTGATCTGTGTATGAGTTATCCAGGTGTCTTCATTTTGTAAAAATCCATTCAGCTTAATTAAAATTTTTTTTCTCATGCTGTCTACATTGATGCTTTGAGATAGTTCTTCTGAGTTTGAGGGTTCCTTCTTGCATCAAATGAGTGAGGACTCAAAGGGAGGAAATATAAAAGGTATTTGTCAGTTAGAAAGTCACAAACAGGTTACTTTCCTATAATCAGGAGAAAGAAAAACCTACTGATAGCAGGAAGAAGCAAGAGTCTTCTAGGGTCTGGCATTTGATGAGATAGATATTTAGTTACTGGCATTTTCATTGTTTTTCCATGGCAGGACATATAGCAGAGACTTGGGAACACACATGCCTGCAGCCAAGTTACTCTTATGTCCCATAACTATGTTGCTTGCATGACTGTTGTTGCCACAGTAGTTGGCTATGCCCCCAGACAAATGGGGGTGCTGGTCCCCAGACAAATGGGCGTGCTGGTCTCTTCCCACATATCTTTATCCCAGTCTTCCTTGCCAGGAGGGTACTGCCATGTGTTCTCAGCCAGCATCTCTTGTCCAAGGTTCCTGGTTTGGTTGACAACAAACATCCTGCTCAATATAACTTTTATCTTCACAGCTTGAGATATCATGACCGATTTTGGCCCAGGGAACCTAGTGGTGTGAGTGTTGAAGGGACAAATAACCAATTTGTTTGTGACATCAGGATGATTCTTTCTCCTCTTGATAAAATAACAAGGAAGCCTGCAGACCCTGATCTGGTGGTTTTTACCATACAGGGGAATTGTAATAGCTTTTCAGGGTCCAGGGAATTGATGTTAAGTTTCTTCAGTGTTGGAAATAAAGGAGCTGAGTCCAAGTGCATGGTTGAGACACGCTCTCCCCATAGTCGCTTTTTTCCCTATGTCCAAAATGCATTAAACTTTAAATATGTGGTTTATGTTGTCTTTTCTCTGTGTGTGTCTTATCTTGAATAAAAAATATCTGAAAAGAGAACAGGTTAATGAAAGACCTCCCGATTCATGCATGCCTTGGAGTAACAATGCTTGGGTTGAATCCTGACTCTCTCTCCCTAACTATATGACCTTGGGCCTCAGTTTTGTCACTTATAGAAGGAAGAAAGTAGCAGTACCTACCTCTCTGGGTTGTTGGCTGGATTAAATGAGTTAATCCAGGTAAAGTGCTTATTACAGCACCAGGTAGACAGAAAACAGAAAGTAACTGTTAGGTACATATATTGTAGAGTCATCTTTCCATGCTAAGTGTGCTGGGGGATATAAAGAAGTGTAAAACCCAGGCCTCAAAGAGCTTATAACAATCATAATTAGACAAGATATGGGGCAGCCTGGGTGGCTCAGTGGTGTAGTGCAGCCTTCAGCCCAGGGCCTGATCCTGGAGACCCGGGATCGAGTCCCATGTCAGGCTATGTGGAGCCTGCTTCTCCCTCTGCCTGTGTCTCTGCATCTCTCTCTCTCTCTCTCTCTGTGTGTGTCTCTCATGAATAAATAAATAAAATCTTTAAAAAAAAAAAAAAGACGGACAAGATCCGTAACAGAAAAATAATGGACACTCCAAGAGGGTATCAGGAAATTACAGAGAAGGAAAACCTAAGAATTCAGTGGAAGAAGAAATTACTGTAGGTTAGAGTGTTCCCAGCAAAACTCAGAGTTGTGAGAAGTCAGAAGAGGGGCTGCCTTTGGAGGGGGCGTGACAAAGGAGTACCAGGGGATTTATTTCTTCCTCTGGTAGTGGTTAGGTGAATGTACTCGGTATGTGAAAACTTTTGATATGTACGCCCTTCTGCATGTGTGTTGTACCATTTGATTTTGAAGCCTGGTTAATATTTGACCTTAGGCAAGTTACTTTACCTCTATGAGTTGCATTTTCTTCACCTACAACTATACTTAATATCTTATATAGTGTTGTCATGAGGGTTAATGATCAAAGTATATGTAGAACAGCAGGTCCAGGACGGGACAGCACAGCAAAACATTTCATGTACCAGATGTTCTAACTGGAATAGAAGGTGACAGACTGGGAAGGACCTTTCTTTCCCTTGTTAAGATTTGGAGCCTCTATCTGGGGCTTATTGCTTTGTTGAGGGAATGACCTCATGTCATTATTGGTGTTGTGAATGGAACCTGTCACAGTTTGTCAGTGTGATGGCGCAGTGACTCAATTGCTGGGACAAAGGGCACTTCTGCTTATCAGAACCACAGCTTGACAATTGTCCCACACCACCACTGTCTATTTCCTTTTCCTGTTTAGTCACAGCCACATCTGGGAGTGAGAGTCAGTACCCGATCCAGGTGTGCATCAGTAAACATTTACCGAGTGTCTGCTGGGTGTCAGGTATTGTGTTAGAACCATAGAGCTTGTGATAATGAATAAAAACAGAATAAAAAGTAACATAAGATAAGACATGGACCTTGCCTTCAAATAGCTATAGTCTAGTAGCGAGATACACGTGCTTCTTCTGAAAGCTATTTATTTTCCTCCTTTCCCCTTTTTGTCTCTCCTATTGTCCCTCCACTCACCCACCGCTTCCCTGAACTCCCCTCCATGTAAGCGAGCTGAAAGCCATAACATGGCCTCTCTCCAACAAAAGCAATCAATTTGTAGCATATATCTTCTCCTTGGCTCCCCCAGAATTATAGATGGCCATGCCTTACATTAATTATGATCATAGAAGCAACCACTTATTAGGTGTCTGGTACATACATGCAAGGCATTATGCCAGGCTCTTGCCTACATTATCTGTAACTCTCTCAGTATCCTGCAGGGCATCGTTATCCCACTTTATAGGTGAGGGACCTGAGGCTTGGAGAACTGAAATAATTTGCCCAACATTGCCCCCAGCCTATTTGTAGTACAGTGCAAGCCTGCTCTCTCCCATGTGCCGTGTTCCTCGTAGAGCTGTTTGCGGTGTTTGCTCTGATGATTAAATAATGTAAACACCCTTCTGCGTCAGTTCATCAGTCAACTGTGTACATATAAAAACCTATGTGGTTAGGAGAAGTTGGTGCCAGGGCTACTCTTGCTGTAGTTATTCTGGCTGCCTGGAAATGTCCATAAAAGAGCCACTCAGCCTCACAAACAACTTCTGACCTCCTGTTTTGTAAATGCCTTAACATTCAGCAGCACTAACTTGCTCTGCCATCAGAAGGGAATCTGAACCTATTTCATTATCTATATTAAAATCTTGGATGCAAGCGCCATAAGAAGAGCCTCTACATATTGAGAAAATTCTGCCATTCTGGTCCTCCTTTACCAGGCTGTCTCTCTCAGATTAATTTAATGCTTACCTCTAGCCTCTGTTCTAGGAATCCGTAGGCTGATAGGGATACCAGATGCAGATTAAAGTGAGTATTGCTCTGAGCTGGGCACAGAGGAGGCAGCGATAAAGTGCATTTTCTGAGTGGTTTCGTGTGTAAAGGAACAAGGCGGAGTGACTGCTATTGCCACTAGCCCAAGGGTTTTTGGGTCCTGGCTTCTAACCGTGTATAAGCCACTCAAACTGAGATAATAGTCAGCTCTACTTAACATAGTCCCACGGTGTATATTGGGCACAAGTCATGTTCAGGTGAGGAGGGAGATCAAAAGCTAGCAAATCACTATGGGTTTAGGGTCCATTCTTAAGCTTTTCAGCCTTAGAAAGGCAATCATATTCTTGTTTTGAGAGGTAAGCCTTTCTGGAGATTGACACACCATCTACAATAAGAGATGTCTGTTGGCAGTATGACTAACAACAGTTATTTGTTCAAAAACGAAAAGCTACTATAAATTGAGCTTCTTCTGCAGGTGCTTAGCTCTCTAGGTATTATTTCCAGTTCCCACAACCATTCGTCAAGTTGTTGGATGGTTACTCACATTTCATAAATGGTAATACTGAGCTAGCATCCCAACCAGGTGGACTGAGTTCCAAATCTTGAACTCTTTCCACTCTTTCTCAGCCCTGAAAGCATTCTGTCTTCTGTTGTATTACCGATGGAAATGTCTGCCCCTTTGCCAGTTTGGCTTCAACCAACTCAGGCAGAATTATCCATCATTTCCCTTTTTGGGTTCACATAGCACATTGCATATACATATAAGAACACTCTCTTGTATCATAATTGCAATGATAGTGTCTTACTCATTTTTTTTATGTAGGGCCTGTCACAGTATCTGGCTGTGTTGTGTAGGGGAAGGACTGGATTTAAATCTTGTGTCTAGTTTCGCTAACATTTTAGCCTCAGCATGCAACACAACCACCTGTTAGCGAACAGTATATCCTCAGTAAATTTGAATGAACTAATGAATGAGTAAATATAATAATCTTGGATATTATTTTTCCTCTGTGCATCTTTTTCATTATTAAAACTGATGGATAATAGTATTTATAGGGTTGATATGAGATTAAATGAACTGATGAAGCCAGGGTTAAGTGATGGTGTAGTAGTGACTTTTGAGATTCATGTAGTGGTTTTAAGGTTTGTCACGTTGCTGCGTGTCTAAATAGTACACTTAGGTTTATCGCCACAGTAGTACTCTATTATATGAATATGATAGAGTTCGTTTATCCATTCTCTTGTTGATGGGTATTTGGAGTGTTTCCAGTTTTTTACTATAATGAATAAAGCTGCTGTGAACATTTTTGAACAAATCTATTTTGGACATATCTTTCACTTCTCTTGCATATAAACAGGGTAGTGGAATTGCTGGGTCATAAGCTGGATGAATGTGTAAGTTTATTAGAGGCTGCTAAATCATTTTTCAAAGTGATTTTACCTCTTTATATTCCTAACCAACAATATGAGAGAGTTCTAGTTGTAACTAGATATTAGTTGTAACTAGATATTATTGTAACACTTGATATTATCATGCTTTACAACTTTAGCCTTTCCAGTGGATATATAGTATCTCATTGTAGTTCAATTTACACTTCCTTAGTGTCCATTGATGTTGAACATCTTATCATGTGCTCTGTGGGCATTCATATAGCTTCTTTAATGAAGGGCCTGTTTTTTTTTTGTTTGTTTTGTTTTTACTGGGTTATTCTTTCTATTATTGATTTGTGGGAATTCTTTATGTATTCTGGATGTAAGTCATTTTTCGGTAGCTTGCCTTTTAACTGTTTAAGTGATATCTTGATAAATAAATTGATAAAATGCAATTTATTAAAATTTTTTTTCTTTCATGGTAATGCTTTTAGTGTCCTAAGAAATCATTGCCTACTGCAAGGTCATGAGATTTTTTTTTTAATGTTTTCTTGTAGAAGTGTTATAGTTTTTTTTTTTTTTTTAAGATTTTATTTATTTATTCATGAGAGACACAGAGAGAGGCAGAGACACAGGCAGAGGGAGAAGCAGGCTCCATGCAGGAAGCTGGACGTGGGACTTGATCCTGGAACCCCAGGATCACACCCCGGGCCAAAGGCAGGCACTAAACCGCTGAGCCACGCAGGAGTCCCAAAGTGTTATAGTTTTAGCTTTCATATAGATGTATGATCTTTCTCAGTTTAATTCCAAAATATATAGAGAGAGATAGAGAGGAAAAGGTTAAGGTCGATTTTTTTCCATATGTATGTTTAGTTGTTCCAGCACACTTATTGAAAAGAACTTTCCTCCCCCCATTGAATTCTACGGCACCTTTGTCAGAACCTAAATAATTATATATGTTATGTATGGGTCTACTCCTAGATTCTCTATTCTCTTCTATTAATCTGTCATTCCTATTATACTGTCTTAATTACTAAGTCTTTATAGTAAATCTTAAAATTTAGTAATGTATGCCCTCCAACATTTTTCTTCTCCCAGATTATCCTATTAACAGGATTTAATAAAAATTGGCAGTTAACCAGTTTCTACTGAAGGAGGGGAAAAGTATAGGGATTTTGCTTGGAATTGTATTGACTCTATAGTTCAATTTCAGAAAATTTTTCATCTTTACATTTTGAGTTTTCAAATCCATTAACATGAACTCTCTCCATTGTTTAGGTCTTCTTTAATTTCTCTCAGTAGAGTTCTATAGCTTTCAAGCATAGAGGTCTTACATATCTTATTAAATTTATATCTGTGGGGATCCCTGGGTGGCGCAGCGGTTTGGCGCCTGCCTTTGGCCCAGGGTGCGATCCTGGAGACCCGGGATCGAGTCCCACATCGGGCTCCTGGTGCATGGAGCCTGCTTCTCCCTCTGCCTGTGTCTCTGCGCCTCTCTCTCTCTCTCTGTGACTATCATAAATAAAAAAAAAAAAAAAAAAAATTTATATCTGTGTATTTGAAATTTTTATGATATTTTAATTTTTTAAATTTCATTTTCCAGTTATTTGTTATTAGCGTTCATTCATTTATTTTTAAATATTTTATTCATTTATTTGAGAGAGAGAGCACAAGTAGGGGGAGCTGCAAAGGGAAAGGGAGAAGCAGGCTCCCTGCTCAGCAGAGAACCCGACACATAGCTCTATCCCAGGACCCTGGGATCACAGCCTGAGCCAAAGACACACACTTAACTAGCATTTAGATATACAATTAGTTTTTAAGTAATGACTTTGTATCCTGACACCTTACTGCATTTGCTCATTGCTCCTATGATTTTGTCGATATTTTTGGACTTACCGAGTACACAGTCATGCCACCCACAGAGAGCTTTACCTCATTCCTTTGCTTTTCCTTCCCCTTCCTTACCTTTTTGCCGTATGTGTGGACTCCATTACAATAGTGAATAGATGTGATGAGATTGGGGGAAAGCATTTGATATTTCACCATTATGATATTAGCTGGAGTGGGTTTTTTGTTTGTTTGTTTGTGTATACATGCTCTTTATCAGATTGAGGAAATGGTCTTCCATTTCTTTATACTGAGAGTTTTTATTGCTAATGGCTGTTAAATTTTACTTTTTCTTCATTTATTGCAATGGGCTCACAAGGTACTTGTACAACACATTATTCTATGCATGTGTGAATAACTTCAGTAATATTCTGGGGAGGTTCAGAGAGTTGCCTAAGAGGATAGAAGCCTGGGCACGTATTTTAAAGTGACCACCAGATCCTAGTGCCATGCACAGTTTTGTGTCCCATGAATCCCAGTTGAGTCCTACATTTAATTTGTGGACACTTTCTGGGTATTGTTATTTTCAATTTCTCCTTCATCAACCCTTATATATATATATATATATATATATTTTAAAGATTTTATTTATTTATTCATGAGAGACACAGAGGGGGGCAGGAAGAGAGAGAGAGAGAGAGAGAGAGAGAGAGGCAGAGACACAGGCAGAGGGAGAAGCAGGATCCATGCAGAGAGCCTGACATGAGACTCCATCCCAGGTCTCCAGAATCACACCCTGGGCTGAAAGCAGCGCTAAACCGCTGAGCCACCCAGGCTGCCCCATCAACCTTTATAATAGCAGAGATGTCTCTTACTGTGGCAGTAAAAGTGGGACTTTGGGTCCTCCCCCCCCCGCCCCCATTGCTTGCCTGTATCTTCTAAATCTCCTTCAGTGAACATGCACTGCTTGTGTTAAAAGAAAGTTTTTAACCTTCTGTGTAATTAATGAGATTACAGATTAGACTTTAGACCCATTCCTATCAATTCTTACTGAAAACTTAAACTTTTCTCTATACTCCAGGTTATTTTTTTTTTTTTTTAGAAGATTTTATTTACTTATTCATGAGAGGCACAGAGGGAGAGATAGGCAGAGACACAGGCAGAGGGAGAAGCAGGCTCCAAGCAGGGAGCCTGATGTGGGACTCGATCCTGGCACTCCAGGATCACGCCCTGGGTCAAAGGCAGACGCTCAACCGCTGAGCCACCCAAGCATCCCTGTACTCTAGGTTTTATGGTACTCTCTGGTCAGGTAGAGAGGAAGCTGTCCCCTTGCAGAACTGTACTGTCACTATTTTTCTTTTTAAAATATTATTATCACAAGACCGATTGTACACAGGGCTTTAATAAAATGTTAACACTGTGCTGTGAAACCACAATGCTAAATCTCCATTGAAGGCTACTTCAAAGGCACCTGAAAGAGGAGTGTTACATCTGTGACTTCATTTCTTGCCTCCTGAGTACATTAAATGTAATTTTCACCCTTTCATTCTGTGTCAGCCTCCTATATAAGAAGTACTGTATTTTCTGTCCATCATACTTTGTCATAAAACTTGAACATGTATAGATTGGCTGAAAAAAATTAATGTCATAGTAGATGACTAAACTCTTCCTTGGTTGACCCTTCTATATCACTTCATTTCTGGAGATGTTCATTTTTTCCTCTTTCCCAACTTTGGGCTCCTAGACGAAGTTCCCAGCACAATTCAGTTCGAAAGGCTGTTATGTAGTGGCCAGAGTGGGAAAGTAAACACAAGGAGATCATGCCTGGGTGTGCTGTGATAGAAGTATAGATCAAAGACTTCAGCCCTGCTTGAGAGTTTAATGACTTCCAGCTGATTGGTCTGGGTCCAGGGTGATTTTGCTCAAAGGTAACTTTTCCTAACCGTGGCTTTAAATTCTGGCATTTTTTTGTCCATCCGATTAACAGTGGAGGATTTAGAGGACTGGAGGTGGAGAATCCTCTTTCAGCCTGGACTGAGAATGATAGCTCTAAAATGTGGACT
This sequence comes from Canis lupus baileyi, assembly GCF_048164855.1. Taxonomy (NCBI): domain Eukaryota; kingdom Metazoa; phylum Chordata; class Mammalia; order Carnivora; family Canidae; genus Canis; species Canis lupus. Next base: position 55,065,381 of record NC_132846.1, on the reverse strand, counting down.
AGGGACCAGAGATAGGTTGTGATTTCCAGCTGCTGTGCTTTGTTTTTGTGGAACAGGAAGTCATTATCTGGAGGGCCACAAATCCTTGAAGAGTTCATTTCCACTTCCAGAAAAGGAAGTGTCACTTGCCTGCCAGCTGGAGCAGGCTTTATCCCTGGAGCTTCAGAGCCCCCCCAGAGAGCCACTCTAAGTCACTGCCTTGTCAAATAATCAGTTTTTTTTTTCTTTCTGATCACAGATTCCTGATATAGGGAATGTTTTCTGCTTTTTCTTAATACTTAATGTGGCTACTAATGAATACCAGTTACTTCCTTTGCCTTATATTGATTATTAAAATTAAAATGTTGCTACGAAGCAAAGAACAAACCTCAAAATGAATAAATGCCCTCTTTCTCTTCTTTTATGAGTACTAATGAAAGTAATTTAAAGTGGATAGCATGCCATATTTTACAAGTGGCATTCACATGTCTCATTTGGTTGTCACAACCATGTTGTGGGTAGTCCAGATTGTTTTTATTATCTCTTTTTTTTTTTTAAGATTCTATTTATTTGAGAGAGAGAGAGAGAGAGAGTACAAGAGATCATAGAGGGAGAGGGAGAAGCAGACTTGTTGCTGAGCAAGGAGCCTGGTGTGGGACTCAATTCCAGGACCCTGAAATCATGACCTGAGTCAAAGGCAGATGATTAACCTACTGAGCCACCCAGGTGCCCCTTATTATCCTTTTTGAAAGTGAAGAAACTGAGACTTGGAAATTGAGTAACTTGGTCAAGATTAGGTAGTTTTACAGAAATTAGCTGCAGTCAGTGCTGGAGTACATCAGGGTGGTCAAGCTGAGGGTCGTAAGTTCCAACTTCCTGGGTTCAAATTCTGGCCCACCCAACCTCCATGCTTCAGTGTCCCCAAGGGAGGACCTACCTTATGTCAGTGTTCCAGGGTCAAATCAAGAGTTTCAGTATAGTTCTAGCAGAGTACCTGGCATATGGTACATGATTGGTGAGCGTTAGCCAAGCCACTGCTGTTGTCTTGAACATGGAGATGGGGGTAGGTTATTATTATCCCTCTCTCCTTCCAGCTCCCTCGCCTGCCCTAAAACCTCAAGTCTACTCCTCAAGTCACCAGAGAACTCCAGACACACTCCAGAAGTCACTGAGGGCTGTGTGGGTTTAGGCAATCTAATCCCAAATTAAATCCTTTGAAGAAAAACAACACCATAAAGATCTCTTTCCTCGGCTCAGTTTTGCCCTGATTCTAAAGATGTTTGTGCTTCTCTCCACTGACACACGCCTTGCCCCTTCTTAATCTTAAATGGAAATCTTAAGGTTTTAGATTAAGATTAATTTAGGTCCTCCTAGGTTTTTTTGGGGACTATTTATTCTTTATTTGCTAACAACCTTTATCAAATGCTGACTAGTATTTTTGCCCCAGCCTGCTCTTGAAGATAGAAATCCCTGTGCTGTGCAGTGCATGCTCTTGGAAAGTCTTTGAGGAAGCAGACCTGTTTTATATTGTGCAAACTACTCTATAATATAACTGAGGTTCATGCTTTGAGGTGGGCAGATGATTCTACCTTTATGTCTTTCGCTTGACTTACCCCACTTATACAAAGGAGTGGCAACAAATAGCCACACATACCAACTGGCTGTGTGTCCAGCTGCAGAGGAGATTCAGTCTGACCTTAGGAAATGCCCACAGTGTAGGAAACAAAGGTTACTATTTTTAAAGAGTGGAAGGCAGCATGTTTGTCAACATTTCAGCATGTCACAGGCAGGCAAGCTTCAGAATTGAAAATAGAAATCCTGATCCCATTACCTCATCTCTGTCTACTGAAGTCCCTGACTTTAAAGGTCAGTGGGATCACATTTACTTTATGAAACAAATTATCAGCATTGATCATTCTTTATCCACTATCACAGTTTATTACTTTTCACATATCCTGCATGTCCCCACCGAGGCAACCAGACATTGCATATATGTACTGGAATTAATACAAACTACCCTCCAGACTCTCTTAGCATACACAGTGCTTATACCAACAGGTTGGTCAGATACTGCCAACAACTCCTGGCACTTACTGTCTTCCACACTGCCTGTTTAGATATTGTCCCATGAAAACTCTCATCTATAAATACTAAGCAAAAGAAAATAAAGGTTCTAAAACTGTATATGCAAAATTATCCCTCCTTGGTAGATAGTGTGTATTCATGAATGCATACATGCACACAGTGAGACAGCCTGAAGGAAACACTATCATAGTGACATCAATAATCTCAGGTGGCAGCAAGATTCAGGTGTTTTTATTTCATCTTAAGCAGGCTCCATGCCCGGCATGGAACCTGACTCAGGGCTCGATCTCACAACCCTGGATCATGACCTGAGTTGAAATCAAGAGTCAGACACTTAACCAACTGAGCCACCGAGGCATCTCAGCTTTTAATTTTATGTGTTTCTGCATCATCCAAATTTTCTAAAATATAACTTTTTCCTTAAAACTCATATTTAAGGCAGCCCAGGTGGCGCAGCAGTTTAGTGCCGCCTGCAGCCCAGAGCATGATCCTGGAGACATCAGGCTCTCTGCATGGAGCCTGCTTCTCCCTCTGCCTCTCTCTCTCTCTCTCTCTCTCTCTCTCTCTCTCGTCTCTATGAATAAATAAAGTCTCTTAAAAAAAAAAAGTTCATCTTTAGGCACGTAGGTGGCTTGGTTGGTTGTCTGCCTTCAGCTCAGGTTGTGATCTGGGATTGAGCCCCACACTGGGCTCCCTGCTGAGCGGGAAGTCTGTTTCTTCCTCTCCCTTTGCCTCTCCTCCTGGCTTATGTTCACCGTCTCTCTCAAATAAAGAAATAAAATCTTTATAAAAAATAAAGCTCATCTTTATATTACAGAAGCAAATTGTTACTTATTTTAGAACTTGGTGCCTGGAACAATTATAAAAAGCAGTGTGCTTTGGGGCAGCCCAGGTGGCTCAGCGGTTTAGCACTGCCTTCGTCCCAGGACCTGATTCTGGGGACCTGGGATCAAGTCCCTTGTTGGGCTCCCTGCATGGGGCCTGCTTTTCCCTCTGCCTTTGTCTCTGCCTCTCTCTCTCTCTCATGAATAAATAAAATATTTTTTAAAAAAAAGGCAATGTGCTTTAAAATGAATTCACATGTGAATGCATTAGATTCACTAGGCCTTAAATCCCGAGCTATCCCCAGCTGAGGCAAAGGACACTCAACCCTGGTCCCTATGGACAGTTGGGAAACATGTCAATTAAGCGGCACCTGTCAGCTCAGGATACAGAAAGGTATGAGTGTGCTCTTGGCTTTCCACTTTCCCCTAGTCTCTGCTTACTTGATTTTATTTACTCTCTCAGAAATACAAATGGTCTCTGGGAGACTTCTGAAAAGGCTATGACCTCTTTGATCTGATATGTAACTGGGCCTCTCAACACACAGGTTTTGGTTTAATATATCTGTAAATAAATCTTTATTCCAAACTGCTTTTTGTATTTCTGTCTGTCTGTCTCTCTCTCTCAAATGCAATAACTGCCTAGTTAGGACCTACTCAAACAGCATGAGAAATTGTAGGATTTATTGGAACCTAGAACTACCTCAATATCTGGATAGTAATTATAGACCTTACCAAACAGCAGCTAAGCACTTTCAAATGTTTAGAAACATATTCATATGTGTTATTTCATATTTGCTCCAAAACTAGAACCGAGATTATGGTTGTCCCATGCTACAGGTGGGGAAATGGCACAGAGAGACCTGCCCAAGACCATAGCAAGTTTGTGGCAGAGCCAGGACTAGAAATAAAACCTTTTGTTTCAGGGCGCCTGGGTGGCTCAGTTGGTTAAGCCTCTGCCTTTAGCTCAGGTCATGATCCCGGGGCCTGGGGATCAAGCCCCACATTGGGTTCCCTGCTCTGCAGAGAGCCTGCTCCTCCCTCTCTCACTCCCGCTGTTTGTATTCTCTCGCTCACTCTCTCTGTCAAATAAGTAAATAACAGTAATATTTACTTTATTTTTTTTAAAGATTTTATCTCCATTTTACAGTTGAAGAAACTACAGCCCTATTACATTTAAGTAGGTTGCCCAAGGTCACAGTGTTAATAGATGGAGTAGCCAGGATATGAACCAGCCTAGAACCACAGTCCACTGACCACTTGGCAGTGCAGTTAGAGCCTCTCCACTTCCCGCCTGTTTATGCCTAGGGTCACTGAGACTAGAGATGACAGTTCAGTTCATCAGAGAAGAGTCTTAAAATTCCTCCCCTCCAGCCTTACCAGAGTTTGAAATATGTGCCTTGTATTATTTAAGCAATAAAAATATTATTGTTTCCTTGTGAAAAGAATGAGGAAGAGTAGAGAAGAGCACCAAAATAGTTTGAGTCAAAAGCCAGACAAGTGTGGAAGGTTCTAGAAATTTATATCTGCCCACAGTTCCTACAAAGATATTGTCATCTGTCTCCTGCCTGCCTACTAAGTAATTTGGATTGCAAGCAACAGAAGCCAACTTTACTAACTTTAAGCAAAAGGAATTTATTCTAAGGATACAATAGTTTACAGAATCAGAAGAAAAGCTGAAGGGCATCTGGGTTGGTTCAGCGGTTTAGCGCAGCCTTCAGCCCAGGGCGTGATCCTGGAGACCCGGGATCAAGTCCCACGTCAGGTTCCCTGTCTACCTGTGTCTCTGACTCTCTCTTTGTCTCTGTGTCTCTCATGAATAAATAAATAAAAAATATTTTAAAAAAAGAAGAAGAAGAAAAGCTGAAAGTTCGAGCTTCAGGAAGTGGGTATATCAGTTTTTTCTGTTACATAAAAACCACACTGAAAATTAGTACCCTCCCTCAACCTCCAACAATTGTTTATTTAGCTCAAGTTTCTGCATTATGCACAATCTAGGCAAGCTGAGCAGTTCCCAGTGAGTGCTAGACTAAGCTGATGGCCACAGGGGCTCACTCGTGGGCCTGCAGTCAGTTGCCTGGTTGGCTACAATACCTTGCTTCTCTTCCACACGCTTATTTATCCCCCTGCAGGCTTACTTTATCATGGTCTTGGGGTTCTAAGTACAGCAAAGGAGGGGAGGCCCCAGCATACAAGCTGTATACAAGCTGCAAAAACCTTTCAAGTTTTTGCTTGTGATGTATTTGATCCTGACTAAAATCACATGCTCCAGCTCAGAGTCCATGTGGGAAGGGACTGCCCAAGAGTATGGAGAGAGAGGAAGGGAGAATCGGAGGCCATTTTTGCTTTCTCCTACAGATTGCGGGGGGGAGGGGGGGGACCTTGACAACATTAAGCCTCAAGTCAGCAAGAATGTGCAGGCTCTTCAGAGTGCCTCTATCTGCATATCCCAGCTCCCACTAATTGCCTGTACTTGAGTCAGTTTATCCGAGATATCCAACAAGTATCTGACTCTGCTTGGGTCCCATGCATCAGGGGTGAGGCACCTTGACTGATGAAGACATGAATGAGTGGCAAAAGGTTCGGTTGTGAAGTGGTTGCCCGATGTTGTAAGGGAGGGATGCAGAATAGGCAGTACATTGTTTCTTCCATCTGTACTGTTTGCTCTATTGACTTTGTCCTTCTGCTCTGAATTATGTGAGTTGAGTTTTCCTCCAAAATTTTATTGAAAGCTGAAGTAATAGTCTCAACCTATTACTTGAAGAATAGATTTAAAACATGTGATTTAAAGATACTTGCTGAGGGGTACCTGGGTCTGCAGTTGGTTTAAGCATCCAACTCTTGGTTTCAGCTCAGGTCCTGATCTCAGGGTCTGGACATCAAGCCCCATGTTGGGCTCCACTCTCAGCATAGAGTCTGCTTGAGCTTCTTTCTCCATCTCCCGCTCATGATCTCTTTCTCTAAAATAAATAAATAAATCTTTAAAAAATAAACAGATACTTGCTGAGCTAGTGATGACCCTGGCATAGGGCGGAATCTCACAGGCTCACAGACATCCCCTCTTCGGTCATTTCTACATATTCACTGGCCACCAAGAAAATAGGGAAATGAGAAGACTGGTTGCCTTAAACTGATGTCACACAGTTCTTGGCTCTGGCAGCAACTCTGACAGTTATTTATTTAGGTTAATTTCATAATTTCTGCAAAATTGGAAGAATGGTCTTAAAACTTTCTAGAAATTAAGGAGGAGTGGTAATGAAGTCATATTTAGCTAGCTTCTAGGCAACGGGGAAAGCCTCAGATAGGTCATTAGCAGACGACAGGGGAGCTGGGGCATTTCAGATTGAATTATTGTCCAAGTAACAGGAGAGTTTAAGGGAATAATAGATTTCTTCTTTTTTTTTTAAGATTTTTTTTACTTGAGAGAGAGAGTGAGCATTACGAGAGCAGCAGAGGAAGAGAGAGAAGTAGACTCCTGGCTGAGCAGAGAGCCTGACATGGGGCTTGATCCCAGGACCCTGAGATCATGACCTGAGCCGAAAGCAGATGCTTAACCAACTGAGCCACCCAGGCGCCCCAGATTTCTTCTTACTTGGAAAATACTTCTCCCTTTGGACTGACAACAAGATCATTTTTTCTGGTTATAATAGCCCATTTTTACAAAAGAGAGGAAGAAGTGATATCTTTTTATATATGTGAAGTTATGATGTTTGAAACATGCCTAATGTACTATACCACTTTTCTCCAAATGTTTAGTCATGTTTCTCCAAAGATTTGATCATGAGCCTCTAATATTTGTTTGTGTGTATATAATATTATGAATTTATAAATTATGAACATGCTAGGTATTTTAGTGTTTTATAACACATAAACAAAAATTAGAAATGTTTAAAGGATGGGTTAAGAAGTGAACAAAATTAGGGCAGCCCTCGTGGCACGGTGGTTTAGCGCCGCCTGCAGCCCAGGGCGTGATCCTGGAGACCCGGGATCGAGTCCCACATCGGGCTCCCTGCATGGAGCCTGCTTCTCCCTCTGCCTGTGTCTCTGCCTCTCTCTCTAGCTGTGTCTCTATGAATAAATAAATAAAAAATCTTAAAAAAAAAAAAAAAAGAAAAGAAGTGAACAAAATTAGAAGTTCTGATATTTTTCTTCCCACATCCCAGTGGATCATTCTGTGAACCCCCTTGGGTGCATTCCCCCACTTTGAGGACTACTTGTCTGGAATACAAAAACATCTTAGACCTACCCAGCAATTACATAGGCAATTCTTAGTATCAGAGGGATAACAGAGAATTAGATGTTCTGTCTTGACCAGAGTGTGCTCAAGACTTAACACTTTCCTTATGTGGTAGACTAGTGCTGCTTTGTTGTAGTCACAATGACCGTGAATGCGGACCCTCATATCTCTTATAATCCCCAAGCCTTTGGGGATTTATCTATGCAATAATTATGGAAAGATTTGGATTCATGGAATCATAACCTGAGACATTCCTCCTTCCTTCTCCATCCCTCTTTCCCTTCCTTCATTTTTCTTCCTGTTTTCCTCCTTCAATCTCCATCACATTAATAATACAACTTCAAAGGCATTCTCTCTCTCCCCCTTTCTTCCCTTTTTTGCTTCCTTGAGAATTCTGAAATAACATTTACACATTTTTATTGTGATAGGTAACATTTATTGAGTTGTGGGCCAGTTAAACTCAGTGTCCATTAATGATCTTATTTACCCTCACAACCCTATGAAATGGGTCCTGTTATTATTTTCTGTGAGAGTTGAGAAATCCTGAAGTTTAGAGAGGGTGAAGTAAGGTGCCCAAGATCTCATCGTTTTCTGATGACAGAGCCAGGTTGATCTGACTCCATAGCCTACAGTGGCACAAAACCGGGAGTAGAGACCAGCACGAAGCCAGGAATTCAATCCATTGTTAGTACAAACCACTTTTAAACTAGCCTTTCCCTTATTAGCCTTGTGTCCACCCAGGAGACACTGGTGTATATATACCAGACAGTGTGGATGCTTGTAGCAAGTTAGGAAAAGTACCAAGTGTGTGAACCATCTGCAAATAGCATTTCACTGTTTGCCTGCAAATGATCTACCTCATGAGGGCTTCTGAAAAATTTGAGATGTTCAGAAATACAAATAGATCTCTATCTGCAAGGATAAATCTATTGTCGTGCTAGAAATTAGTTGCTCTCCTATTTTTCTAAGAAATTATCTTGATATGTTTACAGTTCATAAATTTCATCTACTATCAATCAGTCTCCTGGGGCACCTTGGTGCCTCAGTCAGTTAAGCATCTGATGCTGAATTTCAGCTCAGGTCATGATCTCAGGGTCCAGAGATTGAGCCTTATATTGGGCTCCACAGTGAACATGGAGCCTGCTTAAGATTCTCTACTCCTTCCCCTACCCCTCTCCCCACCCTGTGGGTATATTTTCCTACACACTCACTCTCTCTCTCAAAAAAAAAAATATATATAGAATGTCTCCTTTGATCTTGGTAACTAAACGGGAGCTGGATAAGTACTGAAATGAAATCAAATTACCAACTCCAAATTCAATTGAAAAGAAGCAGCTCACTGCATACAGGAGCTGTTGGTTATTTTGTTATTGTCATTGCTGGAAAGTCCATATAAAAAATAATGAGCTTTGGGCAATATAGGTGAAAGGGAATCATCGATAGAGATCTTTTCAGCTAGTGGAAATTGCCCTTAACCTTTCTATGGATGATCTTAGACCAGCTGATGTTACCCCTGCTACCAGTAGACCTTTTGAATTTCCCCCTGGAAGCTATAGTATAGCCTACTAAAGTTAACACATGGAAGACAGGCTTGTTACGGACTCAGCCAGAATGCCCACTCTTCTCTTCATCCCCAACACACATGTACTCCAAGCATAATGTAATACTGTATGAGAGTCCCCAGCTCCCTGCTGAACTTACAGAGTCAGCCTTGGAGAAACAGTTCCTGTCACTAAGGCTCAAATGGGTTGTTGCTGGGGTTGTCTCCTCAATGTGATAGCCAGAAGAATATAGTGAGTAAGGATATGGGGCCACACATGGGTGAGATTTGCACTGTGGCAGAGGGACAGGCAGTCCTGATGAGTCACCTGTCCTGGCCACAGTAAGGGCATGGTCACTGTCCCAGGGTCCTGCAGGCAGTCCTTGTCTTGGTCCCCACTTCTGGTACTTCCTGGATATAAAAACTGCTCAACTTACAGGATGAACCTTCTTTTCCCTTGCCCCTCCCATGCCTTCTCCCTTATAGTAACTTCTGGATCCTTTCCTTCTCTTTTAAGCTCCTGAGCCAAAAGAACCTTTTCCACCTCTCGTCACACCAGAGATGAGTTGTTATTTTTTTGAATTTCTGTTTGAATATAATTGACACACAATGTTATGTTAGTTTCAGGTGATTCAACTTCTTTGTACCTTATGCTATGCTTACCACAAGTGTAGCTACCATCTCTCACTATACACGCTACTACAATACCATTAACTATATATTCCCTATGCTGTGTTTTTTATTCTTTTATTAAAAAGATTTTATTTATTTATTTGAGAGAGAGCAAGGGAGCACAAGCAGGGAGAGAGGCAGAGGGAGAACAAGAAGCAGGCTGCCCACTTAACAGGGAGCCTGACACGGGGATCGATCCCATGACCCCAGGATCATGACCTGAGCTGAAGGCAAATGCCCAACTGACTGAGCCACCCAGGCGCCCCTGTGTTTTTTATTCTTGTGACTTGCTCATTTCATAAGTGAAAGCCCGTGTGTCTCTCTCCCCTTCATTCATTTTGTCCACCTCCTCCTTTCCCTCTAGCAACTATCAGTTTGTTCTCTGTATTTACAGATCTGATTGTTTTTGTTTCTTCATTTGTTTTTTAGATTCCACATATGCGCAAAATCATATGGTATTTGTCTTTCTCAACCTACTTATTTTACTTACCATAATACTTTCTAGGTCCATCCTCGGTTTTGTTTTTGTTTTTGTTTTTTAGATTTTATTTATTTATTCATGAGAGACAGAGAGAGAGAGAGAGAGAGAGAGAGAGGCAGAGACACAGGCAGAGGGAAAAGCAGGCTCCGTGCAGGGAGCCTGATGTGGGACTTGATCTCGGGTCTCCGGAATCAAACCCTGGACTGAAGGCGGCGCTAAACCGCTGAGCCACCTGGGCTGCCCTAGGTCCATCCATGTTATTGCAAATGATATGATCTTATCTTTCTTATGGCTGTGTAATATTTCTGTGTGTGTGTGTGTTCTATCTATAGACACTTAGGTTGCTTCCATATCTTAGTTAATGTATATAATATTACAATAAGCATAGAGGTGTATGTTTCTTTTCAAATTAGTGTTTTCACTTTCTTTGGGTAAATACCTAGTAGTGGAATTAATGAGTCATATGGTATTTTTATTTTTAATTTTTTGAGGAGCCACCTTACTGTTTGCTACAGTAGCTATCCCAGTTTATATTCCCAGCAGCAGTGCATGACGGTTGCTTTTTCTCCACATCCTTGTCAACACTTATTTCTTGTCTTTTTTATTTTAGCCATTCTGACTGGTGTAAGGTGATAAATATCTCATTGTGGTTTTGATTTGCATTTTCCGGATGATCAGTGATGCTGAAGATCTTTTCACATGTCTGTGGGCCATTTGTTTTGTTTTGTTTTAATATTTTATTTACTTGTGAGAGAAAGAAAGAGCATGAGCAGAGAGATGCACAAAGGAAGAGTGAGAATCTCAAGCAGACTCCTGCTGAGTGGGGCACCCAACATAGGGCTCTGTACCAGGACTCTGAGGTTAGGAGCCAAAGTCAGATGATTAACCAGCTGAGCTACCCAGACACCCCTGGGTAGCCATTTGTATGTCTTCTTGGGGAAAATGTCTATTTAGGGCACCATAGAAGAATTTTTTGGTCCATTAAACAGAGCTTCACTAAACATCCAAAAAGGCTTAGACCCTAGAAAGTCCTCTTTGTTCACCTCTCTTTGGTGCATTCAAATAGTCAAGGATGGGAGAGAAATACAGGGTTGTTTTTTTGTTTTGTTTTGTTTTTGCTATGACAATAACAAATAAATAGAACACAGGTTCTCAGAGGCCTTATTAATAGTTAAGTCTTTGATACACTCTAATGTATAAAATGTTAGATTAATTTGTAAAGTAGAATGTTGATTTTTCAATTTGTTATAGATACTGGAATCTGTCCCTGCTCCCGCCTATGACCTCTGCTGGGGAACTGGAGTTAAGTTTCCTCAGACAACTGCAAGGTGTTCCAGTAAGATCTCTGCCCTAGTGGGAGTTGAAGAATAGTCTTCATCTAAGACAACATGAGAAACTGGTATCAGAACGGCATATTAAGCCAGTGAACCAGTAAGCCAGTTAAGTGGAGGTTTAGTTGTTAGAGGAAGAAGCCAAAAGCAGGGATCCAAAGGTGGAGTACTAGCAAAGTGGGCAGGGGTAAAACAGAAGCAAGAGTTTAGAACCAGAGAGAACAGATTCATCAGGAACACAGGAACACAGATTCATCAGGAACACACAAGTTCCTGGGACGGTCATCAAACTTAGTCTGATGCTTCTTTTCTGTGAAGAAAAGAGATGAAGTGTGTGGGGTCAGTTCATCTTGATAAACAGGGGGGAGTTGGGAGGTAGAAACTAGAATGTAGTGTCCAATGTCCTGCTAGGGATTCTGTCAAAGAGTAGTTAAGAGGTAGTTCAATGAATCGGCTTCTTTACTTTGAGGATATCTCTGACCAGCATGAAAGCATCCAGTCTCCTGGAGAATGCTAAGGACAGATGAATAGACTCAAACCCTCTGCTCTCTTTATCAGTGTATTGTGAGTGTATTGTGACGACTAAGCAGGTCTCAGCTTCTTTTATCCCAGTTAGAAGTTCCGTTGATAAGGTTCAGAGGACTATTTTCTCACCCTTACACATTCACACATCAGGGGATGACATCACCTGACCTTATGCCTCAAGGCTTCTTTGTATAAATGGATGTAAATCCTTGTTAACTTCTTTTCCCCTACTGAACAATGCTCCTGAAAACCTTGGGTCAAGGTAATTCTTGCCAATCTCAAAGGCAGTGGGAAAAATTAACTGGATTTTAGCTTAACAAACAGGCATTAAGCAAATGCCAGAGTTAGTGAACATAAAAAGTAGGACTTTTTTTTTTTTTTTTAGATTTTTTATTTTATTTTATTTATTTATGCATGAGAGACACACACACACACAGAGAGAGAGAGAGAGAGAGAGAGGCAGAGACATAGAGGGAGAAGCAGGCTCCGTGCAGGGAGCCCGATGTGGGACTCGATCCCAGGACTCCGGGATCATGCCCTGGGCCAAAGACAGGCGCTAAACCGCTGAGCCACCCAGGCATCCCTGTGTTCCTCTTTTCAACTTTACAGAACAATCCACAAATATGTAAGGGCCTGCCATGCATCTGAGGCTGGTTACAGTTTTAAGTATATGCTCTTATATAACAGTGATTGTTGTCTCATCTTGAGAAAACTGCAAAAATCTCAGAATATGTGTTCTTGCCACTGCAAATAAATTCCAATGGATAGCTCTCAGTAAGTTTTTTGCATTTGTCATTGAATGAACAAATTAGGTCACCAAATGGGGAAAGAAGATGACAAGAGTATCTCTGTTTTCAAACTTAATCTTCCTCCACAGTTCTGACTATTTCTTCATTTGGTGACTTTAACTACCCTCATAATCATTTAATTTAATCGTTGGGGAACTTAAAGTCGATTGTGGTCTGACATTGAAAGAATCCACCATTTCTTTTTTCGTTTGTATCCGTAAAGACATTAGGAAGCTCTGAAGTACTAAGCAGTTCTCCCTGTGGTGTCAAATGAGAGCCTGGTTTTTATACATGGCTTTTGTTTGGCAGCAGCCCAACTCATAATAAAAGTAATTTGGAGGTAGCAAGTGGAAGAGATAGTAATTAAAATTATGCTGGATTTTTGGCTGTGGTTTTATCTTAATAAGTCAATAAAATGGAATTCTGGATGATAGTTAATTTTGTTCTAAAGATAATTAGTTTTAGCCTGTTTCTTACTGGAGAAATTTGCCGGCTCCCCACTCCCCCCAATCCCCAGACCTTCATTGTTTCTGCTATCAGCTAACTCAGTCATAAGTGTCATGGGAAAGATCTAACTACTGCTTTATCAACATGGATTACAGCTAAACTGTTTTCTTTCTCCAAGGTTAATTGATCAGAGTGCTAAAGATGTGTTTTGACCTTCTATTATTTATTTTGTAAGCAAACAGCATTATCGTAATACAGATTTAATATTTTTTAAATCACCTCTTACCCCACAGGAGACCTCTGTTTTCACATCAAAATATTATGAAATATTGTATTCCAAAGCTTTTAAATACATGTATATTCTATATCATGAAAATGTATCATTCTGGTAGTAGTAATAGCAGCTGACATCTAATGAACATTTATTACTTGCCAGGCACAATTCTAACGTCTGTGTTTTCCCAACAACCCTGTCAGGTAGGATTTAATATTTTCTTTTCTATTAAGATTTTATTTATGCATTTAACAGAGAGAGAGAGAGCGAGCACAAGCAGGAGGAACAGCAGGCAGAGGGAGAGGGAGAGGGAGAAGCAGGCTCCCGCCCATCAGGGAGCCTGATGTGGGGCTCTATTCCAGGACCCTGGGATCATGACCTGAGCCGAAGGCAGATGCTTAACTGACTGAGCCACCCAGGCGCCCCAGGATTTAATACTTCCTTAATGTCATATATGGGAAAACTGAGTTGCAGAGAAAATAAACAGCTTGCCCAAAGTCACCTAGCTACTAAGCTGCAGGTACAAGATTGAAACCAAGGCCGTCTGATTCCAGATTGTAGGTTTTTGCTACTATTCACTCAATAATATATATCATGATCAGCTTCTATGTGAATAACATGCATCAATTGCATTGTGATAGCTTCATGGGATTCCATTTTAGAGGTATGATACTTGATATAACCAATCTTTCTTATCAGGCATTTGTTTCCAATTTTTCTATGATACAAACATTACTGTGATAAACATACCGCTATATACTCTTTGCATGCCTGTCTTCTTCTTTCCTCAGAATACACTCCTGTGAATAGAATTTTTGGATCATATTTTTTGAGACTGTCGTACAATTTTTCAGATTGCCCTTCAGAAAGATTTTTTGAACACTTCCATCAGAGTGCAGATTCCCTTGTGTCACAAATAATGATTCTTATTCTTTCTAAATTTTTGTCTCTCTGATATGGAGATAATTGTACTTATTGTTTATAAGGTTAAACTTTTTTTCCAAATAGTTATTACACATTATTTCTTCATTAGCAAATTATCTGCTCCTTACCCTATTTTATTTTATTTAATTTTTTGGTGAGGCTATATCATTTTTCTTTTCAAGAATTTTTTTTTTTTAACTTGAAAGACAGTAGAGCAAGAGCAGGGAGGATTGGAGAAGGGCAGAGGCAGAGGGAGAAGCCGACTCCTCACTGAGCAGAGAGCTTGCTGTGGGATTCCATCTCAGGACTCTGGGATCATGAACTGAGACACCCAAGTGCCCCAGGTGTATCATTTTTATTAAGAATACACTGTATATTACATAAAAAATACCAAGTTTTTGTCATGTATGATACAAATATTTTCCCCCAGAAATTTTACATACAGATTTGCTGTTTTTTATATGTGAAAGTCTCGAATAATATAAGATGTTTTAATAAAAAGAGGCTCAGAGGGGGATCTCTGGGTGGCTCAGCGGTTTGGTGCCTGCCTTTGGCCCAGGGCATGATCCTGGAGTCCCGGGATCGAGTCCCATGTCGGGCTCCCTGCATGGAGCCTGCTTCTGCCTCTGCCTGTGTCTCTGCCTCTCTCTCTCTTTCTCTCTCTCTGTGTCTCTCATTAATAAATAAATAAAATCTTAAAAAAAAAAAAAGAGATAGACTCAGAAAATATATGACCTAATCTTTGCAAAAACAACTGAAGATGTCTTTCAGTCAATGATAAATGATGCAAAGTTAAGAACTTACAAGTAGGGAAGTCAGTGTTAATAAAGGATTATTTTTAAAAGTTGTGTTTGGCAGTCCTTGGGTTCACCCCAAGAAATGCTTTATTTTCATGAGAACTAGAGACCACTTTGATTTTCTTCTGTAAAAGCATCTTTATTAAGACATTTTTTCCTTATAAATGATTTGGTGGGGAGAAAAAAAAATCTCATTTCCAGAAATTTGGCCTATGTCCCACTACTGCCCCAAATAATCTATTTTTAAAACGGATTGTAATCATGGGAGATGAAACTGCCAACAGAGAGAATATTTTGTAACAAAGTCTTTTGATACTTTTTAATGGCTGTCAAAGATAATGTAGAATCTCTAGAAATTGATTTAATTACAAAATTTCCCTCCAGATTTAAAGAAACTTCATTTAAATTGTATTCTAAGTCTGATGCTTCAAAGCTCTCTAGGACTTGGTGTGATTTTAAATAACTTCATTTAAAAAGGAATTTATTGTAAAATTCTGTTCAGTGGAGACAAAAAGCCCCTCGCCCCCCCCCTTTTCTGTTTTGGCTTCATCAAGGAAAATGAAGAATGCTATTTTGGGAACAAGATTCCCAACAGAAGGGAATCCTTTGGCAGCAAGAATAAACCGCTTTGGCAGAAACCACCCTCCAAATAAAAGGACTTTGGCTTGTTCAAACTAGGGAGTGGTGATGAGCCCCAAGGCGAAAAGGATATCCCTGGTACGGGGGCTTGGTCAGTACCAGTCTGTTTGGGTGGGAACACTACCCTTACCAAAGCTCCTTAGAGCAGCTTCATAAGAAATTGATGAGTTTTGAGATGCATTCCTTTTCGAGTTGTCTGGAGAGGATCAGTTACTGTGCCAAGGAAGTGATTATATTTTACTTAGGGCCACATTGTCCCCTTTAGCCTTTGATACAATAATAGTAATAGTAGTGATAATGATAATAAATAAAATAAAATATAAATCCTACGAACCTGGGTTGTTTACTGACCCTTTTCCCTTCATTTTCCAGAAAATCATACATCCACAAAAGTGGATTGATGATGAAATTTTTTTTTTTTTTTTTTAAGGATTTTATTTATTTACTCATGAGAGAGAGACAGAGACACAGGCACAGGGAGAAGCAGGCTCCGTGCAGGGAGCCGGATGTGGGACTGGATCCCTGGTCTCCAGGATCACGCCCTCAGCTGAAGGTGGCGCTAAACCGCTAAGCCCCCCCGGCTGCCCTTAATGATGAATTTGAAGGAAAGTCTTATCCTTAATTTTAAAATGCTTTGAAGTCCTTTTGTGGTTGCTGTACATACAGAAAACACCTTTTTAGTTATATTTGTGGGGTTGATATGGGAGAGCTTGGTTCTTGTCTCACAGAGTTGAAGAATGAATCTCGTGGACACAGGAGAGTGAAGGGATAGAAGTTTATTAAGTAAAGATATAGAGAAAGCTCTCAGGAGTGAGAGGGGTCCTGACAGAGTTGCCACTGACAGCTTGTAGGGTTGGTCTTTTATTGAGAGTCTAATCAGGGAACCTAAATCCTTTTAACAATATCGATTGACATTACCATTGAGTAAGGACTATTGATAACATCTTTAATGGCTTACTTCTTCTTTGGGATCTGGTTATTCTTTGTTGGTCACAAGTAGCTGTTACAACAAACACCTTCCCCACCCACACCTAGGGTAGGGTGGTCTGGCCTGTTCCTTTATTTCTGGTTTCCTTACACCTCAGCATTTTGGGGATTTTTGTGAGCCAATTTCCATGGCCCCCTACCTAACCCTGCCTAGCCTTGTTTGTCCCTAACTCAGGGTGAGGGTAGATATGTGTGTATGCTTGCTCATATATTTAGCCTACATTTTCAAAGTGACGTTTTCAGTAGAGGGAATTGCTCTTTGTTTGGAAAAATGAATGACAAGCCGGCCATCCCATCTACATGCAATTCCACTTAAATTACCTGTGGCATTGCTGAATTGGTTTGGTTGGATATGATATTCATGAAAGTTGAGTCAGGTGATCAGAAAACTCAACTAATTAACTCAACCACTGAGCATCCATTTCTCTTTGTTGCAGATTACTGGCAGTAGAACAATGGGTGGAATGGTGGCCATAGGCATTCCTCAGGCACATAGAAAATAGAGCTGCTCCAATGCAAAGTTTCTTTTCTCACTTATTCAATCAATAAACTTTTTACTGAGTATCTACTGTATGCCAGACACAGACTTGTTTTCTGTGCCATTCCTTGTCACACCCACTCTTTGCTAAAGGCTTCACTCTCCCACCCCCTCCCTTTCCACAATCTCAGCAGACACACAAGGTCTTTATGCTAACTGAAAAGTTTGGATCTTCCCCACATGGAAACTCAAGTCCTGTATCTCCTTCTTTGAAGGCCCTGCAAGGGTCGAGTTTTATTTAAAATAACCCTTTTTTATCCCCCATAAAATAAATAAGCCCCAAGATGGAAAAGTATTTTAGAGAAAAAAGAAGAGAGTATATTATGAGTGTTTTCTCAAGTTACTGCATACTTGTAAACATTTAAATGGCTGGGTATTATTGTGTTCTTCAGTTTCTTAACATTTACCCAAAACTTGGTACACAACTTGGATTTATTTCCTTTGGGCAAAATTACAAAGTCATTGTTTATGCACATTTGCAAAACCCTTAATACAAATTGCCAAACCACTTAGAGTTAATAATGACTTACAGTCCCATTATCAGTCTATTTACTGTTCATATCGTGGTACCTTTACCCTTACTGAAGACTAAAAACTTTAAAAATCTTCACTGATTGTTTTTAATTTACATTTTAAAAAAAATTACTAGTGAAGAAAAAAATAAATAAAAATAAAATAAAATTAAAAAATAAAAATTACTAGTGAGACTGGACTTTTTTTTCATATGCTTATTAGACATTTTTAGTTTCTCTCTCCTTAGCTATCTGTATATGTCCTTTGTCTATATTTATTTCTATTGGAGTTTTTGTAGTCTTCTTATCCACTTGTCCGAACGTATTTCATCTTAAGGGTGTTAACATTTTATCTTTAATATTTATTGATCATATTTGGGCAAAAATCCCTCCAATTACATTATTTGCAATCATATTACCACTTGGAACATATAATTTGTTTTGTTCAATGAGATGAGATCAGCTTTATATAATTTTATGTGGAAGGTGGTTTTCCGTGTCTAAAAATTAAGAATACATACTTTAAGCATGGTAAGGACAACTTCTATCAAAGGGAGAATGTGTAAGAGTTAAACTGCAAGGGAGGATCCCTGGGTGGCTCAGCGGTTTAGCGCCTGCCATCGGCCCAGGGCGTGATTGATCATGGAGTCCCGGGATCGAGTACCACATCGGGCTCCCTGCATGGGGCCTGCTTCTTCCTCTGCCTGTGTCCCTGCCTCTGTGTGTGTATGTGCGTGTGTGTGTGAGATGAATAAATAAAATCTTAAAAAAAAAAAAAACAACTGCAAGGGACCTTAGTCCTATCAGTGCTTCTGTATTGAGAGACCCATTTGTATATTCTTAGTGCATTTATTTGATGTGTGGCCCCTGTGGCGTGCTTATTACAAAATTATGAGATTTGAGCCCAGACTAGCACTTGACACAGGTAATGAGGTGCTTTAGAATTTCCCGGGTTCCAGATAAAATTCTAGTCATCGTTCAGTTTCCCATACTCCTAAGAGGCCCTGAATAGCAGCCCTCATATATTCTCCTTTCTCTTTCAGACAGTTCTTCCTCACTGCAGGATGATGAAGAGGTAGAAATGGAGGCCATCAGCTGGCAGGCCAGTAGTCCAGCCATGAACGGACATTCTGACACTCCAGTGACCTCTGCTCGTTTCCCCAGCTGGGTCACTTTTGATGATAATGAGGTCAGCTGCCCTTTGCCGCCAGTCACTTCTCCCCTGAAGCCAAACCCGCCACCTATCGCATCTGTGATCCCAGATGTACCTTATGACTCAACTGGATCATTTAAGAAGAGGGAACGTCCCAAGAGCACGTTGATGAACTTTTCCAAAGTTCAGAAGCTGGACATTTCCTCCTTAAACCATCCACCTTCCATAACCGAAGCTCCACCTTGGAGGGCAACCAATCCTTTCCTGAATGAGACTCTGCAGGATGTCCAGCCCTCCCCTATCAACCCTTTCACTGCTTTCTTTGAGGAGCAGGAGAGGCGCTCCCAAAATAATTCCATTTCCAGTGCCACAGGCAAGAGCCAAAGAGATTCTCTCATTGTCATCTACCAGGATGCCATCAGTTTTGATGACTCAAGCAAAACCCAGTCCCACACTGATGCTGTTGAAAAACTCAAACAACTCCAGATTGATGATCCTGATCGTTTAGGCAGTGAGACACTACCAGATGATGACCCGATAGCCTGGGTTCAGCTAGATGACCACCCACCTTGTTCAGCACTGTCCCAGCCCAGGGATGGGTGGCCAATGATGCTACGGATCCCTGAGAAGAAAAACATCATGTCATCTAGGCACTGGGGACCCATCTACATCAAACTGACAGACAGTGGTTACCTGCAGCTGTATTATGAACAGGGACTAGAGAAACCATTCCGTGAGTTCAAGCTGGAGATCTGCCATGAAATTTCAGAACCCCGCCTCCAAAACTATGACGAGAATGGCAGGATCCACAGCTTGCGAATAGACCGTGTCACCTACAAGGAGAAGAAGAAATACCAGCCCAAACCTGCTGTGGCCCACACAGCAGAGAGGGAACAGGTGATTAAGCTGGGCACCACCAACTATGATGACTTTCTGAGTTTCATCCGCGCCGTTCAGGACCGGCTCATGAATCTGCCAGTGCTGTCCATGGACTTGAGCACAGTGGGCTTGAACTACCTTGAAGAGGAGATTACTGTGGATGTCAAGGATGAATTCTCTGGCATTGTGAGCAAAGTAGACAACCAGATCCTCCAGCATCACGTCTGGACACGGATCCACATTCTGAGTTTCCTGTCTGGGCTCGCAGAGTGCCGCTTGGGCCTCAACGATGTCCTCGTCAAAGGGAACGAGATAGTTTCCCGGCAAGACATCATGCCCACTACCACCACCAAATGGATCAAGCTCCATCAGTGCCGTTTTCATGGGTGTGTGGATGAGGATGTATTCAACAACTCACGGGTTATCCTGTTCAACCCTTTGGATGCCTGCCGGTTTGAGCTCATGCGATTCAGGACAGTGTTTGCGGAGAAGACCCTGCCTTTCACACTCAGGACGGCAGCAAGCATCAATGGGGCAGAGGTGGAGGTGCAGAGCTGGCTTAGGATGTCAACCGGCTTCTCCTCTAACCGAGACCCTCTCACTCAGGTCCCCTGTGAGAATGTGATGGTTCGTTACCCTGTGCCCAGCGAATGGGTGAAAAACTTCCGCAGGGAAAGTGTCCTGGGGGAAAAGTCTTTAAAAGCCAAAGTGAACCGGGGGGCAAGTTTTGGCTCAACCAGTATATCCGGCTCTGAGCCTGTCATGAGAGTAACTCTGGGAACTGCCAAGTACGAGCATGCCTTCAACTCTATTGTGTGGAGGATAAACCGACTGCCTGACAAAAACTCAGGTAGGTAGAGGTTTCTCTTCTATGAAAACTGCCACATGGTTACACGAGAGCTGGGATCAAAGTTCCACATTCTGTTCCTCTCCGAAGTGCTGGTTTTTGCCGTGTGACAGAAATATGGTAATGGAGAATTGGGACCAGAGAAGCAAAAATGTAAGTAACAAACATGAATGACCCAGTTCAGCCCCATTTGCTCACTTCCTTATTATCATACTTCTAGAAAACTATGCATTATTCTTCTCTCAGCTGAGCTGCTAAGCAGATTTGCAGGGCACCTCATGAATTTGTATTCTTTTCTGACTCATTTAAGTATTATCTGTGGTGCTGGAAGCTATTTCCAGATCCTAGAAAGCTTCTGGGTTCCAGAGAGGCATCTTTCTCACTCTGCCATGAGTGTAGGTAAAAAGGCCAGTTTATGGCCAGTCATATATACAATACAGCTGAAGAGTCAGACTAATGATTCCAGTCCCCCTCTGTGAGACCTGTCAGTCATAACATCCCTGGCTCAGAGTTGGGATTTGAGGATAGGGAAGAAGAGAAATGGCCTCTGATTAGACTGAAGATCCAGCCAGGATCAGAAGGTCCAAAAGGGCTGAAATTCTATCAGACAAAAAGTAAAGGAAGGTATGTTTCATTTACACAAAGAAGGAAAGCTTACCAGCCCTTGCTGGCTTGCTCATAGCTATCAGGGATGCTTTCGTGCTTGCGTGAGCCCAGAAGGCAATGACTTTCCTCAGGGGTCCAGTGAATTTAAGGAAATGACAAAACTAAGGAGTAATCCAACCAACTCTAATAGCCTTATTTCTTAGAGTAAGTCTGAGTGACCCCAGTGACACGCAGTCAGCCCATGACCCTGTGATCCTTTAAACCAGTTCTCTTCTTGTTTATAGTAAACTTGCCCATTTGTTAACAAAAGTAGACAAGCACAAAGGGTCTAGTTTGGAAGAACTTTTGATGGAAATGTCCTTCTCTTATGCAGATATTCTTCTTCCATTCTCACTATAAAACCCTATAAGGGTATGTTTAGAGTCTTCACTTCCTCTTCTGAGTGTGGAGTGGCTATGTAACCATACCCAAAATGTAACATGATGTGATGGCAAGAGGCAGTATGATCTGGTCACCTCCCCAAGCTAGCCCAGGCAGTGAACACACACCGGGGTATTCTGTGTCAGACACTGGGTGTAGCGGTGCAAAATGAAGAGACAATTGGACCTCTGTGTCTGAGGCTGGATTTGCCAAACACCGCCACTCCCACCTCCCATCCCCCACTTCTAAACTGATGGGATTTTTAAAAACAAAGTCTTCCTCTCTGTGCTTGCTTACTCATTTCTCCTGAAATCGGCACTGTATTCTCCTTGTGATAGCGCCTGATACCTCAGCCACAGGACCCATCTGAATTGACAGGGGAAAGGAGAAGCCCTGAATTCTCCTTTGGCACAGAAGCCCTTGAGAAGAGAAGAGAAGTGGTAGGGGGAAGATTAACCGTCTAACCTGCTGGAGACTTGACATCAGAAAAGACAAGGCCTCAGGTTTATGTTTATTGGAATGTTTGGCTCTTTGGTTTGTTAAGCATGGATTCAGATGACTTCATTATGGAATTACTGAGTTTTCAAGCTGGAAGGGGCCTTGGGGATACCTCAGTCAAACCTCTTCATTCTATCAGATGAGAAAATTAAGGACCAGGAGCCACATGACTTATCTGAAGTCACAAAGCCACATCCCAGGGGGCTTTTCTCAATATCACAGCCATCTCTTAGTAGAGGACACCAAGTAGACACAAACATGAAATAATTTCTTCTAAGAGAAGAGAGATTTGCAGTTTTCTCAGTGTACACACATCTATCTCATTTGTTTCAAAGTTCTTTCTTTCAAATATTTAAAAGTACTGTATGAAGGAGTTTTGGTTATAAGCAGCAAAGACAAAAAGAAAAAAAGATTGTTGGAGGGTAGCTTGGAGAACTAAAGGAAGGTTTGGAAAGGTTGAACAGGCAGGCTTTGAAAGCAGAACTGTGAGATGTCTCCTCAGGCTGCGGCTGTTGGGATAAATCATCACAAGCCATTTTCTGCCCTTGAGCTACTTGGCTCAAGCTTCAAGGAGAGGATAGTGCATTTTGACTGACATGACTACCAAAATGACACGCAGTGCTGGGGAAGATTATTTCCCAAAGCAAGCAGACAAAAAAATCAGTCAATCAATCAGTCCCAAAAGAAAGGGGGGGAATGGGCGCAGGACAAGGGAAAATATAAGTCTTTGGCAAACAGTTGCCTTCATGCTTCCCAGCAGGTTAGTATTCAGTAGGCTCAAGGGCTGAGTAAATGGGACATAGGACAAATTATTTCCTGATTCCTAGAACCTTTATTTGTTAAAGATTTTTGAAATACAGGACAGCATTAGGATATTTGGGAATGTTTCTCACTTAAGGTACTCTTTCCCATCACTGTTTTTGCTGTTTATTGTTATACATTTTTAGTAGCGACCCCTGCAGAAGGAACCTCTTAGACTACTCCTGGCCAATGGCGTATTTCTGTGTAGTTCAGAAAATTGGTAACATCCTTTTCTAGAAACTTAAGATGTCCAGGATCAGAATTCTGGTCAGACGGCATGAACCACTGCATGCGTATGTCTGCCCACAGTGGTCCCTGATCTCTAGCACCCCTAGCAGGCAGGCAGTTAGGCTAGAGCCAGTGGGGGACCACAGGTCAGCTCCCCTAGCTTTGCTGGCATCCCAAGGCTGCAGCCTCAGTGGGCTTGCCCCAATCCTGCCACCAGAAGACTAACAAACTGCCACTGGAGTCCAGCATGGTTTAAACTGGCAGGTGCAGCCCAGCTGTGTGCATGTATAGCTGCCCCTGCCTTCCCATGCTCTTTAATGCCCCCTACCCCTGATCCTGCAAGGTACCAGAACAAGTCCTACTGCTTCCCCACCTTACCCACCAAAACACTCTGTCCTGCATAGGTAGCTTTCTTTGCTGGAGCTCCAGTTCTCTAACATTAGACCAAGAGAAAACAATTTCAATATAGGTTGCCTTTTATGGAAAATAGCAATCTGAATTTTAATGCTAAAATTTCTCACCTTCATCAAAGATGATGGCAAAATGTGTGGGCTCACTTAGCTCATTACCATAAACTAAACTATCCTAGCTCTCAGAATTGCACTTCCCTACCTGTCCACCAGCTCTACACATCCCTTAGTTGATGCTGGGAATCATGAAGGAATGCTGCTTTCATAGAGTTTGCTGTGAATAGCCTTTGGAAGGGTGACCAGAGCAGTCAGCTTTGTGGAAAGTCATGATTTCTCTTATTCAAACAATGTGCAAATCAGGATAAGTAGATAAAAGTATTGTTCAAGTTGCCAATGAATTAAAGTAAGAAACTACTCTATGTAATTTGTAGCATTCTTAATCTATAGCAATATTCAGAGAGTTTAGGACATAATCTCAAGTCAGTCAGATCTGAGTTTTATTCCTACTGCTGCAATTTATTTATTTATTATTATTATTTAAAGATTTTATTTGTTTATTCATGAGACACAGAGAGAGGCAGAGACATAGGCAGAGGGAGAAGCAGGCTCCCTGTGGGGAGCCTGATGCAGGACTTGATCCCAGACCCTGGGGATCACAACCTGAGCCAAAGGCAGACACTCAACCACTGAGCCATCCAGGCGCCCCTATTTCTAGTGCTGCAATTTAGTAGCTATGTGACCTCAGACAATTTACTTAAACCTCTCAAAGAAATCCTATTTTCCTCATTTACAGAAGAGGGTTATTAATACCTAGCTCATTAAGAAAGAAATTGGATAATGCTTTTAAGTGTTTAGCACAGTCTCTGGCCTGTGTAACGGATAGCTATATAATTACGACTGTAATTTTTTCAAAAATCACATGGATTCATTTTTAGATCATGTAATTTTTACTATTATATGTATCCAATTTAAAATTTCTTTCCTTAGAAACCAGTGCAAATTTCTCAGTTTCCCAGAGTGTTACTCTATGGAAATAACCATTGAAATATGTTGTTTGTGAAGTAGAGCAAAACAAATACTTCACTCCGTCATGTTTTCCTTGGAGAACGGGTGTGTATGTCCTCAACTCTCTCAGATTAAAAAGTCTTGCCCAGACCAGTAAAGAAAATTGGAATTGTTTATTTGGGGAAACTCAGATAACTAAGGGCTGTTGCTATTACATAATAGAGGCAAAGCCATGTCATGTTGTTTCTCCACGGCGAGTTGCTACCTGGGGCTTCTTACAGCCCACTTCTCCACTCATGTCACCCTGCAAACCTGGTCTTGAGGTTGGGGACCCCAAGGGAGGCTGTGACTCAGACAAAGTGGTTAAAACACTTCGGAGTCTGTGCCTGGGTTGTCCCTCAGTCTGATACTTTCCAGCTCTGACCTTGGCTAGTTGACTTTACCTCCCAAAGCCTTCATTGCCTCATCTGTAGAATGTAATGACTGACCTCAAGGGATTGTTAGGAAGATGCAGGGAGCAGTGTGTGGGTAGCATTCAAGACTGTACAGAGTGCTCAGAGGTTATAGCCTCAGAACTAAGCTCTCTTCACTCAGATAATCTAGTAACAATCCTCAAATGGAAATCCTTAAGTTTTCTTCCAAGTATGGTAGAACTAGCCGTCGATTTAGAGAATTAAAGAACAGGAAAGGACTATGCCTGGCATTGTGCAGCCCACTCTTTACTACCCATCCCCCATATCTCCACTTTCCAAATCAGGATTTGAGGTGAGGAGAGAACAAAGGACTTGGGTGTGGGATCTGTGTCACTTAGCAGGAGAGCTAGAAGTCACAGTGTCCTGTTGGTCTGTGTAACACGCACTTCCTTAGTGCATATATGGTGTTTATAAGGGCTTCATCATTTGCATATACCATCTACCCACAAAAAAATGTGCCAAAGCATTTTTGTAAAAATATGAAATGCTATTGAGAAAATTCATCTTTCAAAGGGAATCAATTATTTTGCTCCATGTGGCTGTCATTGATGTTTTATTAGGTGCTATGTGGTGTTCCCTTTTCTTCCTTTCTGCCTCCATGGCCTCTATTTCTGGTATTTGTGCTGTGTTCCCATTAACCACCCTGACCTAAGCAGGCCAAATGAACCGTTTTTCAGGCTGTGGGTTTTATTGCTAGGATACAAGGCTATTGTAATCACATAGTTCTATCAAAGGGTCTGAGGCATAGGCAGTGTGATTTCTGTTGAGGTAAATCCTCTGCTTGGCATTGGACCCTCTGAAAGACTGCCCGGTGCTGAGCTGGGAGGCAGTCTTCAGGCCTTCTTTGTTACTGGGGTGACTCTTTTGGCCTCTCCTTTCACATCTTTCCAAAGAACCTAATGTCTAGATTCTTTTCCTTTCATAGCTTCTGGTCACCCACACTGTTTCTTCTGCCACCTTGAACTTGGCTCTGACCGGGAAGTGCCTTCCAGATTTGCCAATCACGTGAATGTTGAATTCAGCATGCCTACAACTTCTGCCTCTAAAGCCTCTGTAAGATCCATCTCCGTGGAAGACAAGACTGACGTCAGGAAGTGGGTCAATTATTCCGCACACTACAGCTACAAGGTAGCCTCGGGAGACATCTGGCTAATGTTTCCAAGACCATTTGTTTACCCCTCCCCCATCTCTTGTTCCCTTTATCAGTGCCTGCCATGGATGCAAGGTGTTCTCTTACTTGGAGAGGTACACCCCACATTGCTATGGATGAGTCTACTCTGATTTGAATGACTGACTAACCTCTCTAGTGAGCAAGAGAAAAGTTGCAAAAAAATATAGAGGCAGATGAAAAGAAGAATAAATTAATGTCTTTCAGTCATCATGAACATCATCAAAAGGGTCATTGGGGTAAAGGGATGATGATTATATAATACATATTATTAATTGCATATTATATATAATATTATGAATATTATGAGTGACTGCATCATAGTATTATATACTCATTCATAATATATGTTGGAGGAGTTGTAAATTTGGAAGTAGTGGGGAGTTTGGGAGAGTGCCAACCCAAAGCATGTATTTCAGCTTCAGAGTTGATGATGTAGATCCAAATAAAGTCAGGACACATATGACCTGGTCACTGGGCTATAACAGGACAAAATTCAAAAGCCAAGCAAGCTTCGGTAATAGTAACAGGATCAGGGCTATGGAAGGAGGAAACAAAGTTGTAGTGTTCTGACATAGAGATTCCATTTTGAGGTGTTAGAAATTCAATAGCAGATTAAAGGTCAGTGATAGAAAGTGGGGGTTACTGAAAACACATTTTGCAAAGTGATTTAATAACTTTTAAAATTCATAATATCCTTTGATTTTTATGGTTATTTATTGTTCTTTAAATATTTCTTTAGTTGCGTTATCGAAAATCTCAAACTACCAACAAGAACACATACTCCATCTTGTGGCCAGGGAAAAAAAAAGCACTTTCATCAAGCATGACCCTAGTCAACTGTTTGGTTATTTCCTTTATCATAAATATCCAAAGTGATAAAGAGAGGACCAGCTTTAATTAAGAAACTCTCTTGCCTGACGTATTTCTTTTCTGACTTGTCAAAGGCTTCAGTGTATGTGTCACTTTCATGGCAAGATGAATTTATTAATCCCTTTATAGTTAAAGCTACAATATTTTGCAGAAAACACAGGTAGAACTGTAAATGGTACAACGCTTACCAATTTGGAGACTTCGTAAAACAATAAAGTAGTAGAGTATGAACAGCCAAGGGAAGGAATTCATTCATTTGATAAACCTTTGTGCTTGCCTGCTGCATGCCTGCTTTATTGGAGTACAGTAGTAGACAAGGGCCTACCCCTGTCCTAGGGAGCCTGCGCTGTGGTGAGCAGGTATACCAGGTACAGGAAATATGCACAAGAGGAGCACCTACCTTCCTAATGACTTGAGAACAGCTTCACAGAAGAGGTGACCTTTGAGCAGCTGTGCAAGGCAAAGAATAAAAATCTTCCAGGTAAACCCTAAAGATGAGGGAATTCCAGACCAAGCAAAGAGAGAATCATGATGTACTCAGGACCAGTAGCTTCACTGTGGCTAAAGCCCAAAATGGTAACAAAATTACAGGGAATCTCAGAGAATCTAGTGAGCTATTCTCTTTGGGATTATTTATTATTAGGATGTTTTTCTCCTCCTTCTGATATTTCTTTCCAACTTCTACTTTTGGCAGGTGGAAATTGAGCAAAAAAAGAGTTTGAAGCCCGACTTTGAAGGAGATGAAATGGAAAATCCCAAGGAGTGTGGGGTCCAGTGACAAAGCCCTACTGCAGGGGGCCCTGACCCAAGAGTCGTGATAGGATGTCTTCCTGAGTAGCTGAAGTACAAGGCAGTACCTACTATGGCTACTCCGTGTTGGGAACAGTATCTCAGACTTTCCTGTTTGTAGTTACCTGTATTTTAACAGGAAACCTTAAGGTGATTGCTTTGGAGAGACCCTGATATGCCTGAAGCACCTGGTTCACCCAACTTTTGGAGCTTATTGTCTAATTAAGCCTCCTTCTCCTTTGCTTATATCCTAGCACTTGAGTGGTAGTTTGTTGTGACTATTGGCATCAGGAGAAAAACCTTCCACATCAGTGTTGGCAGGGTTTACTTCCAGTGTTCATCCGTCACTTACATGATTTTCTAGAAAACAGTCTTGAGACTCCACCTCTGTCACTCCCTCTAGGAAAGGTTCAGAAGAGGTACAAAACAAATGTTCTTTTTGGATCTAGTAGGCTTTTTGTACATGTCTCCATTCTTTAAATGTTAACACTATGCAACAGAAGACATTTCTCTCCTGGTTTTGGATTGTTTTAATTGAAATTCTTTTTCCATCTCTCTAGTCCCAGGGTTCACCACCCTGAGTCATAATACACAATGGGGAAAAGGCACAATAGGATACTTTTTTATTCTATGATTGGCCCCACATTCTGCAAAGGGTGGCTCTTGAAGGGAAAGCAAAATTGAGCTTATTTTTCTTCATTCTGGGGAAAAGGGACATTAATTATTAAGTTTATATTCCATTCAGGAAATTCAGTCTCAGTGAATTTCCCAGATTCACATTGAAATGTAGGTCTTTTCTAATTCCTGAAACAAATGAACATATATCTATCTATTATACCTCAGGCATTTGTCAGCAGCATTTGGGAGCTCTTTTTATACCTCAAGCATGTCTCTTTAACTCAGATTTTACAGGAAATATAAATGGAAAAGATCATTTTAAAAGCTGTTTAAAAACAACTTTTCCCCAAAATTCAGAGTTTGATAATCACAGTATTGTAATACGCCTAAAAGGCAGAAGTCTCTAGGATAGAGAAGGGAGAAAAGCCTTGTTTTTCTAATGTTGGGAATCAAGTCCTGATTCCAAGAGTCTGGGACACTCAGTCATCTTTCCCTTCATATGTTCCCGTTTACATTCTGTACCTCCAATTCTTATTTGTATCTTGGTGTTTCCTTACCATGCACGGAACCATATTGGCCATCCCAAAGGGGATAGCTGCTTGACAATTTAAAGGCAGGTTCTATCTGCCTATTTTTCCCATGAAAAATAGAGTAAAGGGACAGAAAGCATGCTTGTCAGATTTCTGATATGTCAGATGACACAGAGAAATAAATGATATATCCAATCTCGACGGGAAAATTTAGGAGTAATTTATTCAGTGAATATTCATTGAATTATAACTATGTACTGACACTAGACTATAGACATCATTACAATTTTTTTTAAATACCTGAACAGAAGACTGAAACTAAAAGGATGAAATTCAGTAGGCATTAATGAGAAACTATATTCTGAGTTGCTCAAATGCAACCCTCTAAATAGAGTGGTATTATCTGTGTGTGTGTTAAGGGTGTTGAGAAGTCCTGGTTTCATAGCAGTCCACGTAGAAACTTGAGTTCAGTTTTGAATCAGGAATGGTTCATGGCTATTTACAAAGGCAGTGCATTCAACCTGTAGTAACAGAAGCCTGGGGAACCCACATGTTACATTGGTCAGTCCACATCTGGATGGAGGGTTGAGTTCAATTCTGGGTACCATGTTGAAAGAGAGGCATTAATAAACTGTGTCCAGAGGCAGGTGACTTGGGTTGTGAAGGGTCTGATTCTGTAAGAAACAAGGGAATAGAATAGGAGAGAATAAAATAATATAGCTGCCTTTAAATTTCCGCTGAGTTATACAAAAGGAGAAGGATTAGATTTACCCTGTGTAACTTCAAAGGACGAAAACAGAAACAAAGAGGAACTTTATAGATGACAGATGTTTGCTTCGATGTAAAGAATTTTGTAATAAGAGTGGTTCTAAAGAGGAATAGACTCAAGCGGTAAAATTTCCTGTTGCGGCAAATGCCCAAAGGCTGAAATAACTGCCCATCCATCCCAGATGCTATGAAAGGGACATTGGATTTGGGCTGGATGGCTACCAAGATCCCTTCTGCATATAGGTTCATCTCAGTAGTAATAGGACTCTCTAGCTCTAGCTGTTTTTTCTTTGATAAGTGGTTTTGTATGTTCTTTCAAATACAGTGAGGTTCCCAGGAGGTCTTTGTCAAGTGAGGCGTAGCCCTTCCCCTGTTGTACGAG
Organism: Canis lupus baileyi; assembly: GCF_048164855.1. Taxonomy (NCBI): domain Eukaryota; kingdom Metazoa; phylum Chordata; class Mammalia; order Carnivora; family Canidae; genus Canis; species Canis lupus. The sequence goes on along the minus strand of NC_132846.1, from coordinate 55,035,356 downwards.
AGTCACATGAGATTCTTCAGAGAAACATCAAGATGGGCTGAAGAGCTGGCAAGGTGAAGGTTACTCTGGCACCTTCCTTATCCAGGATTAGCTCTTGTGCACCTTCCCAAGATCTCTGACTCTCCTGCCAGCAGCACATGTGTATTGCTCATTGGACTTTTTCCCCCTCACCTTAGTTAATTCGCATTACCTTTGTGCTTTTACCTGGATTTTTTAACTTTAAACCTAGGGTCAGGAAAATCCCTTCCATGCTATCTACATTCAGCAAGCAAATTGTTAACTTTAAAAAACCTAACACCTTGATTTCATCAAATTTGCTTTCCCACTGCTATTTTTGGGAAACTAATTATGGGTAGCATTTTGGGGTTTGGGGAATATAATACTATATATTTTTAGACCGAGTGTTTTGTTAATAGCCTACATAGAAAACACAGGCAAAGTACCTTTTTGGTGTGCAAATCCTAAGTTTGCCTCTCTGGACCTGGATTGTGTATATGTGGGGGTCACAAATATTCCTTGTCTATGTTATCAATAATGTGAAAATATTAAAAGTAAGTTCATTTTACCAATACATAGTATTACTATTAGAACATAAATTAGATGTCCCATGATATTAAGAGCCATGCTTTCGAGTCTGGTGGCTAGCTTTGTGATTTTGTTGTAAAAGAGAAGAGGAAATGTACTCATTACAAAGGTCAAACAAGAATTTGAGTATTTTGGAGGGAGGGCATTAAACCCCCTTTACCATTCTTGTAAACATAATACTAGTTATTTCTTATCAGAATTTTGCATTTCACTTATATTAAATATTATCTGGACAATTTTTTTTTTTTCTATTTGGTTCTTTCCCCTCTCTCAGCATTCCTGTAAATATTAGCAGGACTCAGAACCCTTTGGAACTTTTTTATGTAATCTATTTCTTAATTGAAATGGAAATAATTTCTATTCAAGTCCAATGGGTGAGAGCAAGAGTTTATTTCCCTAAAAATTAATGCCCCCAAGAAAAATGATCCATGACAGCAAAGAATGTATCTTATTCTTTGTTTTCAGTACCTAGGATAAAGCTTGGGAATATAACAGGCTTCAGCCACCTTAAATCCTTGTTGATAAGACAAACATATCAATGAAATGAAATTATTAGAGGGCACCTGGCTGGCTCAGTTGGCAGAGCATGCAACTCTTGATCTCAGGGTCCTGAATTCTAGCCCCATGTTGAGTGTAGAGCTTACTTAACAAAAAAGAAATTATTAGGTATTCAATAAGTGTTTGCTGAATGAACACTGACCCTGAAACTCTAAGATACCTAACCTATACTTATCAGATACTTATATTAAAGCAAGCAAGCATGCTTTATTTCCTGAAAGACTTAATTTTTTTTATCATTGCTTCCACCGTCAACTAAAGATAACTGTCAGCACATAAGCACTTAACGTGCAGCTGAATTTAAACCACAGTTTACCTTACTTACATTGAAAAACATTTTTGTGCCCAAAATACAGTAGCACAGATGCTATCCACAGTCAAGATTATTGATTCAGTTTTGTTCCTGCAAGCCAGACAGATCATGCCCATTTGAATAGTCAGCAGAAGAAAAAGGCAGGAGAAGGAAGCATGGCCAGTCTTGGTGTGCTAGGTCTTTGTTTTTTTCCAACATTAACCACTGACCAATGTTACCGGGTCACCAGAGGAAGTTTTTTAAGTAAGCTCTACACTCAACATGGGGCTTACTTTGTCACCAGAGGAAGATGGAGGTCTAAGATCATAAGGATAAAACTCATAAAATGAAATCATGATTTCAGAGCTGCTTTCAATCTCATTGCAAGGTTAGTGGTGAGAAAGCACAGGATGATCTGAAATTTTTTTTCTTAAAAGCCTTGGGAATATGAAATTAATTTGAGTAGGAAGCACTGCCACCTAGCCTACTTTTAGAATTCTCCCAGCTGGGACTGGTAACTTTTAACTCTTCTGCAAATGATGATCATAAGTTAGTTCTAGCATTTGTAGAGTTTAGGTCATGTTAAGAATGCAATTTAACAGAAAACTTAAACAAAACTGGCAAAGAATAACATACACACAAAAATCACCTACTAAATACATCGTCTTTTAACACCTTATACCAAGTTACATCCAAACCATGTCCACTCTTTATATAAAATTAGTCCTGGCATTCTCACCAAGTTTTAAAGATGTTTTCTAAACATTATCAAGGTTTAAGTGTCAATTCCTGATAAATCACCATTTCTTCATCATTTCTTAATTGTGCTATTTGTAAATGAAACTTGCTTTGGATATTATAACTTGTATTTATGTATTTAAGGAATTAAAAGTGAACAAGATGTAGAAAATAAATATCAGTAATATTTTCCCATGTATTAACTAAAAGAAGGACTATGGAATTTTCAAATTTCTTCTAGTGTGCCTTAGCAAATTTGCTTGAGAGTCTAGTCTTTTGTTTGTTTTAAGAATTGGGAAGACAACAATAACAACATCTCTGAACATGCAACTCCAGGTCTGTAAAGACAGAAATTATCCATAGTAAAGTGTTTGGTACCTGGAGAGAGGCAAATAATAATTGTGTGTAATGAAAAGCTATAAAAGTACAGACTTCTTGAAAAATAAGACAAATATAGAACTGGCCATCAAACCTCAAAATACTTGAACTAGAGGCCATCCCTTAAAAGTAAGGAGTTCTAGGAGAAATAAAAGATTATGTAGCAGGGATAACCAGCAGAATGATTTCAGTTCAACAAATGTTTTATCAAGTGTTACTTTGATCAAAGTTTTCAGCTATCAGCCAGCTTCCCTAAAGGGAGGTAAGGTCAAAGCCAAGGACATTGAGAATTGTTGCTGTGAAGTCATTGTAGGGAGTGCAGTTTATCAAGGGAAAATTAGGTTTCTATGAATCTTTGAAGGACATCGTCATGGAGACAATCACCATGTGAGATAACTTGCTATTTTCACAACTAGGCATCAGTAACCTCCGCTTAAAAAGTGAGGAAGTTGGAGTAATGGTCCCTGTTAAGTCCCTTCCAGCTCCAGTTTTATGTATTATTTTATAAAGTATCCTTTGGTGCCATTGTCAGTGATACTTCATGTCAATAGGACTCCTCATATAGTCTTAAGAACCAAGATGAGCTGGCCCATCTTTTTCCTTTTCATGTCTCTATCCTTTACTGTCTGCCCAGACAACAAACACAAAAAACTCTGCAATCCTCTATTTTGTAGTTGGAGAATCAAAAGGATAGTGCACATCAGTTAGCACACTGTTCTGTAGGTTGCACCGGCATCACCCAGCACCACAGTGGTGTGAGTGTAAAGAGGAACAGACCAGACAGGTCTCTGAAATGGATGTTAGGATTTGGGTATCACTTGAAGCAGAAGCAAGTCTAACACTCTGCAGTACTATGGGGCCACATTAGGATGATCTAGGAGTTATAGTTATGTCCTTTTACACAAAAGACTGCAGAAATTGAGGGAGGAAAAAATGTTCTGTAAACATTCTGGGACTATTTGTAAAACAGATATGGCAAAATAAGGGAAAGGGTCAGTTTTCTCTAGCCTCACTGTGTATTAGTAACATAAAACTGTAGTTTAGAAAATTTTTAAACATCCAGAAGCTACAAAATACCTGCATATGGTAAAGTTTTTGTGGTATGTGTTAGTATGGTTTTAGTTTCTTGTACTTAGAATTGGGTCAAATGTAATGGCTTGATTTGAAGTGGAGAGAGCAAGGATTCTAGGGTCTCTTCCTGGTCAGTTCCATGCTGTGCCTCAGATCAAACCCCTAAGGCTAGTCATGGACACCATCTAGCCACCATCGTCTTGCCTCCATGTGCTTCAGGACCAGCAACCTCATGTATCCACTGCGAGGAGTTCTGGGAAAGCAGATGTGCAGTCAGATCACAAGAGCAACCTGCTGGACCAAAGGGTTTAAGGGATTTTGAAGCGTAAAAAGAAGGGAATATTATGAGCTCCTCTGACCCTAAGCCAGTGTTCATTTGACCTCTGTGTCTACCTGCCCACAGAACCTGGAGAAAACTTTACCATATGCAGGAAATTAAACAGAATCAGTGTGTTAGCCAAGGAATAAAAGAAAAAAGAGCACTCCTCCTTTCCCTCCATTTTTGTAAAGTCAATCAATGAATTTCGGTCTGTCAGGATGGGTGGACCCAAGATCCAATGAGTGATTCAGCTGATCCAAAGCTTATATTTTCCTTTATCATCCATCCTCAATTGATGTAACTTCTTGTACTATTATGATTAATTTTATGTAAAACCAGTTTACTTAAAAAAAAATATGTGCCTATGTAATAAAGTCTACACACTGGCTAACTTTATAGAGGTGAGGTTTTATTTGTAATTGTTATGCTGATTATCCTCTGTAATACCCCTTTTTGAGCTATGAAAATGAGCTATTAATAAAAATTTTTAAACAAAATCTGTCACTATGGAAAATTTAATGAGGTGAGGCATAAGGAAAAATGTTTATTATAAAGAAGGCCCATCACTCAATTAATATGGTTACTGATCATGGGATGACAAGTTAAAGTGACACATTAATAACTGTTTATCCTACTTTATCATATATATATAATTTAGCTCAAGAGATATTTATTGCATTCCTATTTTGTGCCCAATTCTGTGAGAAAACAAAATTAAGCCTTAAGGTTTTCTTGCTGATAAGTGCATACATGTATAATAAGTGAGAAATAGAATACATAATAAATACCTTATCTGCAATATGTTCCTGGCATATTGCTCAACAAATAACTGCTCAATCAATTGATGAATCCAAATGACTAACGTCAACATAACCTGAGAAGGGGGGAAAAAGTCAGTATGGGCTAGAATACTTGGAAGCTTTTCACAGGAAAGATGACTTTTTAAGTGAGACCTGGAGGTCTCAGTAGCAAGAGGAAGGGAGTTTAGACTGGTAAGAGTCGGTATCTAAGTGACATGTTGGATTAGCGGAAGGTGAGCCTGACCCAAGTGAAGGGCTCGTGCACATCAGAAGGTATGTATACAATGGAATATTACTCAGCCTTAGAAACGACAAATACCCACCATTTGCTTCAACGTGGATGGAACTGGAGGGTATTATGCTGAGTGAAGTAAGTCAGTCGGAGAAGGACGAACATTATATGTTCTCATTCATTTGGGGAATATAAATAATAGTGAAAGGGAGTATAAGGGAAGGGAGAAGAAATGTGTGGGAAATATCAGAAAGGGAGACAGAACATAAAGACTGCTAACTCTGGGAAACGAACTAGGGGTGGTGGAAGGGGAGGAGGGTGGGGGGTGGGGTGAATGGGTGACGGGCACTGAGGGGGGCACTTGAGGGGATGAGCATTGGGTGTTATTCTGTATGTTGGCAAATTGAACACCAATAAAAAAAATAAATTTATTATAAAAAAAAAAGAACATCACCAAAAAGAAAAAAGGTAAGGTTGGTAGCAAAGCCAAGCTGAGGGAGCGCTTGTATCTAGCCTGAGGTTGACTCAGACTAGTAAATGCTATGAATAATAATAAAGCATTATTCTAGAAAGACTAATCTGTCTACAATGGGCCTGGTATTTTGGAATAGAGGAAAGCTTAAGGGCAAAGAAAAGGTTTTTTTGAGTAAACAAGAAAACAGCTTTGTGTTTTGTTTAGTTCAAACAGAACCACGGACATCTTAATGCAAAATACAATGATCTATAAGGGGAGAACTGTCATTGACGGAATTCTCATGAGTAGAACACAGAATTGTATAGCCTAGCTACTATGACATTAACTGATACTAGTAACTGATAGCAAATAATAGCATAAAATTTTCTTAGGTTGGGGATTCTGAAGAATAATATACTCCTTTCCACTGTTCTTCCATCCCTATCTGCCCAGAGTCCTCTTGAACAAGTTTTGAGATCTGTCTAGGTCCCACACTGATGCAAGGTTCAGGCTGCTAAGGTCCCCCTGTACTTTAATATTCAAGTGGACGAACTCTGCAAGTAATTGTGTGTGTGTGTGTGTGTGTGTGTGTGTGTGTGTGTGTGTATTTTTTTATTGGAGTTCAATTTGCCAACATATAACGCCCAGTGCTCATCCCGTCAAGTGCCCCTCTCAGCGCCTGTCACCCGGTCACCCCCCCCCCCACTACCCTTTGTTTGTTTCCCAGAGTTAGAAGTGCAAGTAACTGTTTGAAGCCAAACGTGTTCCCTAATGTTCTTCGGGATTTGTGGGAGGAAGAGTTGGAAACGAGAGGAAGTGAAGATGAAATTTAAATGTCCTCAGGGTCATCAGTCAGCTCCTCTCCAAACTCCTCCCACCTCTTTTTAAAAAAATTTATTTATTTATTCATGAGAGACAGAGAAAGGCAGAGACACAGGCAGAGGGAGAAGCAGGCTCCCCATGGGGAGCCTGATATCGGACTCGATCCCAGGACCCAGGGATCCCAATCTAAGCAGAAGGCAGACACTCTAACTACTGAGCCACCCAGGTGTCCCTTCCCACCTCTTTCTTAATCACCTCTATTTCCTCTTTATTCTTCCATGCTGGGCAGCTTTCTGTATAGCCAAAACATTAAAGGAGTTAGCATTTCTGTAGCACTTATACTCTGGTATAAGCCCCCCTCTCCATTTTGCAAGATACAAATAATTCAAGCCTAATGTACAACTGATGTTTATCGAAGGTTAGCAAATAGTACAGCATAAAACAGGAAAGAACTTAAACAATACCAGACATCCCTGCTCCCAAAGTTCACTGCTCACATCCCACAGAGGGAATCTTCATTAAACATCTTTCTCCCTCAGCTCTAGCCTGAGTAATTGGAGCCAACACCTCAAGTCCGCAGACTATGGTCTCCCTGACTGCCAAGGGAAAACTGAAAAATTCTTAAAATCTCATGTCAAGTGGGGATTAAGTTCTAAAGTCAACACTCTTGAAAATCAAAGTGCCTGTAAAATAAAGTAGACTAAGGCATAAGTCTTCTTTAATGAAAGTTGCTCTATGACCCTCAATTAATTTTTCAGTTTCTTCATTGAGAATACTGACAGAATCATCATAGCCCCAAATCCCAGCCACCTGAACAATGTGTTCCAGTTCATGGTCAATGTGGGGAAGGCATTAAAATGAGTCACAATTATTTCCTGAGTTTTACCAACATGAATTGACTGTTTCAGGCTTGACGGCATCTTTTCTCTGCCTCACAGACCCACTGAGTGGAATGGCACACCAAATAACTTGAATAGAAGTATAATGAGTCTCCATTATACTTTACTTTCTTATGCAAAGCAATTTTTAGTTCCACTTCATTGCATCGTGTCATGGACCCATTGAAGTATCTTTCCAAACCAAAGAGAAATCTATCTTAGATCCCCAAAAAGAACTTATATAAATTCACATTTTTTTCTTTAGAGGTCTAAAAAATTATAGATACAATTTTTAGAACTCAGAGCCGAAATATGTGTACTTTCCTTCCCTACACAGTCTAGGTCAACAGAAGGAAAGAAGATAACATCCATTCTACACTTGTGGAAAGCAAACCCCAGGGGTTACAGTTTTTTGTTGTTGTTGTCTTTCGTCTCCCTCACCTCTTCCTCTTCTCTCTCTTCTTTCACTACCAGCTATAAAGTTCTAAGAGCCTGGACTAGTGTGATGGCACTGGCAGAAATTAAAAAAAGAAAAAACCTATCTCATAGATTGAAATGGTCTCCAATTATTTCTTCCCATGTTGAACTCTTTTTTGAACCAATTGCACATCTCATTTGCTGCCTCTTAACTGTTGTGTGCTGCCTTTTAATGTTTTATATTTCTTAGGTTTATCCTCCTCGTTAAAAAGCAGTCATTGACTAAAAGAATTGGTCTTCTGGGCACGCAGCTAAAATGCACCAAAAGCATCAAGAATCAGCTGGGAGGAATCAGCAAGCTCTTATCTATGCTACTCTGCCACCTACAGGAAGATTCTGAGTGGGTCACCTCAGTTTCAGGTGGCAGCAACAAATGACTAACCTATCTTCAAAGTACTCTTCTTTAGAATAATTGCTAATCAATACGGTAGTCATTCAAGAATGTCTTGGAACACTGATTCTGTGTTCTATTAGGTTCAAAGGATAGAGAGGTAAGTGAGACATGGTCGAGCCCCTCCAGAAATACCTCATTCAGAAGATGGTTTCGATACCAAATGCATCATCAGGACCAAAGACAGCACATTTGAGTTACAAAAGGGCATCCCACTTTCGGGCTGGTAAAGCCCCATCTCAGAACATATGTTCTGCACTCAGAACATAGACCGCCATCTCAGAACATAGACCTGCACTATCCTTAATCTTGAAACTTTAGGAAAAGGTGATATGTATATTTTAAATGAGCACATGCAGAAATGTTCCTAAGAATGGCTTTGGTGACACATCTACACATGCTATGCAGCAATGTATTTGCAGCAAGAAGTACTTCACATGCACATATAAAGTTGCATTTGTCATGTGACTAGACTATTCTTGTCCACTCCCTGCACTATCATCATCAACAAAAACAATAAATATTTGAGGAATTCTTAAGATTATCAAAATAACTGGTTTTAGCTAAGTACCTTAAAAATTTTTAGTATTGTTCTTGTCCTCAGAAAGAATTATATATAGGAAGATAACATGTAATGCAAGATATATAGAAAGACTGCTAAATAAATGGTGCTAAAATGACGGATTTTAGAAATTGGGGGAGGTATGATCATCAAGACAGTGTGGTACTGGCACAAAAACAGACACATAGATCAATGGAACACAATAGAGAACCCAGAAATGGGCCCTCAGCTCTATGGTCAACTAATATTCGACAAAGTAGGAAAGACTATCCACTGGGAAAAGGACAATCTCTTCAATAAATGGTGCTGAAAAAATTGGACAGCCACGTGCAGAAGAATGAAACTAGACCATTCTCTTACACCATACACAAAGATAAACTCAAAATGGATGAAACATCTAAATGGGAGACAAGAATCCATCAGAATCCAAGAGGAGAACACAGGCAACACTCTTCTTGAACTTGGCCACAGCAACTTCTTGCAAGATACATCTATGAAGGCAAGGGAAACAAAAGCAAAAATGAACTATTGGGACTTCATCAAGACAAAAAGCTTCTGCACAGCAAAAGAAACAGTCAACAAAACTAAAAGACAACCTACAGAATGGGAGAACATACTTGCAAATGACCTATCAGATAAAGGGCTAGTATCCGAGATCTATAAAAAACGTATTAAACTCAACAGCAAAGAAACAAACAATCCAATCATGAAATGGGCAAAAGACATGAACAGAAATTTCACCAAAGAAGACATAGACATGGCCAACAAGCACATGAGAAAATGCTCCACATCACTTGCCGTCAGGGAAATACAAATCAAAACCACAATGAGATACCACCTCACACCAGTGAGAATGGGGAAAATGAACAAGACAGAAACACCAAGTGTTGGAGAGGATGTAGAGAAAGGGGAACTCTCTTGCACTGTTGGTGGAAATGTGAACTGGTGCAGCCACTCTGGAAAACTGTGTGGAGGTTCCTCAAACAGTTAAAAATAGATCTGCCCTACGACCCAGCAATTGTACTGTTGGGGATTTACTCCAAAGATACAGATGCAGTGAAACGGCAGGACACTTGCACCCCAATGTTTATAGCAGCAATGCCCACAACAACAGATGAATGGATAAAGAAGATGTGGTTTATATACACAATGGAATATTACTCAGCCATTAGAAATTACGAATACACACCATTTGCTTCAATGTGGATGGAACTGGAGGGTATTATGCTGAGTGAAGTAAGTCAACTGGAGAAGGACAATCATTATATGGTTTGACTCATACGAGGAATATAAAAAATAGTGAAAGGGATTATAGGGGAAAGGAGAGAAAATGAGTGGGAAATATCAGTCAGGGTGACAGCACACAAGAGACTCCTAACTCTGGGAAATGAACAAGGGGTGGTGAAAGGGGAGGTGGGCAGGGGGATGGGGTGACTGGATGACGGGCACTGACAGGGGCACCTGACAGGATGAGCACTGGCTATTATACTATATGTTGGCAAATCAAACTCCAATTAAAAAAAAAACAAAAGAAATATAGGGAGGAGTTCAAATGAATTACTGCAATCAGGGAAAACTGGAGAAAAAATATGGTTTGAGCCAACTCTTGAAGGAAAGGGTACCACTTCCAAAGGCAAAGTAGGGCATGACGAGGAGGGCAAGTGCATACCAAGTAGGAGGAACACCTTTGTGTAAGTAAAGTAGGCAGAATTAAGTATAAATGGTAGATTTAGATATAATCAGTACATCTATTTGATGAGAATAGTAGACATAAAAATGGTTATGACAGTCTATAGTTTCCCAAAATAAATGCAATAGCAGTACTTCCAGTCCCAGATGCTGTTCAAGATCCTTCCAGCGTCCATCAAACTGTAGAGTCTATTTCCCCACCTTTTGAATCTGGGCCTTGAATGGTGGTCTTATTACTGCTCCAACCAATAGAGCACAGTGGATGTGATGCTATGTGACTTCCAAGGTGAAGTCATAACAGGATGCAGTTTCTGTCTCCCTCCCTTGTAGTTCACTCACCTTTTCACCCTGGCTATCATGTTTTGAGGGAGCCCAGGACACATCCAGTGATCATATGTAGGTGTCTCACTCAACAGTCTTAGCTACGGTCTCAGCTACAGCTGGAATCAACCAAGACACATAAGTGTATGAAGATTCAGAAGATTCCAGCCCGCAGACTTTGAGTCTTCCAGCTGTAGCACCCAATGTCACAAAGAAGAGACAAGCCATTCCTGCTGTACTCTGTCCAAGTTCCTGATCCTCATAATTCATGAGCAAAATAAATAATTGTTTCAGGCCAATAAGTTCTGGGATAATTTGTTACATAGCCATAGTAAAACACTAACATTGAGTAATTACCGAGTGCCATGTACTATGTTTGAAGCCTTATATTTTCTATTGGGTAGCTATTTCTGTGTAACAAACCATTCCAAACCCAGTGGCTTAAAACAACAGTTCTTGCTTATTAAAGCTCACGTATTTGTGGCCTACTGAGGATTGGCTGACCTAGGTGGGCTTGCTTCTGTGTTTAAGTGTTACCTACGTGTTTAAGTGTTGCTTGAGAGCTCTGCCCTGACCTGGGCTTGGCTGGGGGATCTTAGAGCAGATATACTGTATATGTCTCTTATCCTCCTCTGGAAACTGACAGGTTTGTCTGGGAATGTCATTTTCTTCGAGAGGCAGGACCACAAGAACAAGAGTGGAAATAAATAAGCTTCTTAGGGCCTAAGGTCAGAAATGGCACACCACTGCTTCTTACCAAATTCTACTGGCCAAATCAATTCACATGAGCAGGCCCAGATTAACAGGGAAAGAAAACAGACTCCATCTGTGTAGTTTACTGCAAAGTCACAGGCTAAGGATGTACACATATGGAGGGTTGAAGAGTTGGAGCCATTAATTCAATTTATTACATAATTATCAAGTAAGTACCATTATAATCCCCATTCCATCCATTTCATCAAGAAACTGAGGCACAGAGACCTTAAATAATGTGAGTTAACGGAGTTCCTGGAGCTTCCAGTGATGCTGCTGCTCCTGTGGCTGTCTCATCACTGCAACTGTCCAAGAGACCAAACTCTCAGAATATGTCTTTGCTCTTTAGGTGCTAGACCACAGCTTGGCTGCAAGACTGCTAGATCATCCACGCTTCCCACTTTAAACCAATTCCTGAGCTTCCTCTAATTGGACCTTAGGATCACTATACCAATATGTGTTTCTATTAGCCTCAGGAACTACTAGAAATCCCAACTCTTTTCACCCATCACTAATTCATCCATGAATATGACTCCCTCTTACACTCCTCCCTGACTCCCTGGACACTTCCTGTGCCTCTAAGATTCAAGACCTGTCTTCAATACCCTTTATCTATGATATCCTCTCTGAACAGTCTCTTCACTACCATGCCCCTTCATTTCCAAGCTGACTGAAACAGTTATTGCCTTAAGGACATGCTATGCTGCTCCCACTGCCCTGCAGTCCTCACAAAAGAATGTGTTTTTTTTCTCTTATACCACGTACCTCTGGGCTTGAAGATGAGAGAGCAGTATCCCTCTTGCTTCCTATTGCAGCTTCACAAATCATTCTCCTTCCTCTTCGAAACTTAAACCCTATGAATTTCATGCTATGAGACACTACAACCCCAAATACCGCTATCTCCTTGACCTTCATATAAACAAAGTTTAATTTAACTTATTTTGCAAGACTAGCTTGACCTGAGTTACTTCTTGATTATGTATATGGAAATCATAAGCAAAACTTGAACTGGTTCCCAAGGTTAATATTAAGTCACCACTGACAAATTCCCTACCATTTAAGAAAATTTTAATATTGTAAACAATCACTATGAAGTATAAATAATCACTGACTTCCCACTATATAAACTACCCCTTACAGAAGGGGCATTGCCCTCTAACAATGTACCCTGAGCCTCATTCCAGGTTTTGGTCTGAGAGCTCCCAGTTTGCAAACTGTATTTTGGTGTGTGCACAATAAACTTTTATGAATCACTACTTGGTCATTCATTGGTTTTCTGTCATTTATGAACTTTTGACAACAGTTGCTTGGTGAGGCCAGAGACATGTGGCTTACTCTTTAGGAAGATGTTCTAGCAGTTGCCCACATAACATCTTATATGAATTGCATCAGATGTAAGCACAGGAGGGCACTTAGCTGCAAAGGAAGCTCAAAAATGTAATCTCTTGCTGCATAAGACCAGCTAAAACCCAGGGTATTCTATTGCTAAAGGAAAGGGGAAAATGGGTATTTGGCAACAGTTAGTGATCTTTGTCACATTAGTTAATAGTGGGCCTATTACCCACCTACTCTATGCCTTCCCACAAGTAACTAAGACCAGAGAAAAGCATCACAGCCATAATGATTCTTGTCCTAAATCTCAAGAAAGCAATTGATTCTCCATAACAACCTTATACACTTTTAAAAATACCTTTGATGTTCTGCCACAAAAAATGACTATTTCATATTTTCTCCTCTTTTCTCAAACCTTCAACAGTTCCTTCCCACTCTTAACATTGCACTCTCAGCTGATCTTACCCTTGTATTTTACTGAAAGTTTTGAAACAATCACAGGGAATTCCTTTGCTTCCTACCACCAAATCTATCAACCTACCTACAAATTTCTACCATCAAGTCTTTCTTTGTTCTCATCCTGTCTCCTTTAAGCGTTCCATTCCCAGCAAAGATGAACACTTCCCTTTTTGCTCTGAAGCCTATCCTCACTGGCCTTTTTCAAAGAGTGATGACTGCAGTTTCTCTTGTATCATTATGCTTTTATTTTTCTCCTGTTGGCTATTCCCAGAAATAGTCTCTAATAATTTCAAAAAACCATTTGAGGAAAGGATTCTGGGAAGGTGGTGGAGGAGGATGCACCAGGAGTCTGTCTCCCCACCTAGACATCAATTGCATTGACAGAATCAGATATAACTCCGTTGGAATTCTGGAGTCTACTGAAGGCTTGCAACTTCCAGGCAAAGCCTTGGACAGTAAATTGCAGTTAGTTTCAGTCAATGTTGGCTCTTAGCAGAGTAGCAGCTGCCCAGTCCCACCTCCCAGCCCTGTGGCAGGCCCTGCACATACTCCAGAAGCAGCTTGCGTGCCATTGCAGGAGCCAGAGTACACACACATAAGACCCTGTCCTCCAAACATAGGCAATCTATGCTCTGACTGCTGATTGCTCCTTCTGATCATAGAGATACAAAGAAGTTATGTTTGCTCTCACCATATTCTCACTTCTTTTCTTCTCAATTCACTCCAATTTATCTTCCATCTCTATTACTACACTATAATAGTATAGTGCCAATGTCCTTTTGTCAATGTCCTCTGACTGGACAAATCTAAAGTCTTTCTTAAATGCTTCTCAGCAGCATTTGGCAGCTTTAACTACTCTCTTCTTGAACATTCTCTAACCTTGGTGTCCACATCCACCTCCTACCCTCACTACCATTCTCCTAGTTTATATTTTACATCATTGCCAACTCCTCAGTTTTGTTTTTTGGCTCTTTCTCCTTGGTTCATTCTCTAAATGTCAGAATGCCTCTACTCTTTACACAATCTTTGCACAATCTTACTCTTTGCACAATCTCATACATTCTCATGGCTGTAAGTACCTATATGTACTAAATTATTCTCAAATATTTATTTCTGGGTCAAATTGTTAACTTCTAAACTGTCTCCATTTGAATGCTTGACAGACATCTGAACCTAACCATAACAGGATTTTTCTCACCTAAATGTGTCTTTCCCCCAATTTTCCCCAACCTAAATGGCACCAACATCTTCCCTGGCACTTAACAGAAATTTATAAGGCATCTTTGATTGCTCATTTTTCTAAAACCCCATGTTCTACCCAAAGCAAGCCTTACTGAATCCCTTTCCAAACGTAGGATGACTTTTTCTATCCCCACTCCTCTCACCTGGATTTCTACAAATGCCTAACATAAAATATTCTACTTATCTTGTCTGTTTCACCAACCTCATGGGCTTCATGAGTGAAGGGAATTTGGGTTGTTTTGTCTTCTGCTTTATGCTCACGGTTTAGAATAGGGCCTGATGCTCTATAAGTATTTGTTGAATGATCGGAAGAAAAGTCTAGTGGGAATCAGACATGCAAAAACTGAATTACAATACATTCTTTTAAATGGGAGTATGTACAAAATTTAGAAAGGGGAGTGTTTCCAGATTTGGGAATTAGAGACATCTTTAGTCTTCCTTTTTGGATGAAAGAAAAATAAGCCCAAACCAAAGAATACTGTGGAAATATTTGTCTTAACATTCCCTTTAAAATGTACATTGAGGGGGCAGCCTGGGTGGCTCAACGGTTTAGCGCAGCCTTCAGCCCAAGGCCTGATCCTGGAGACCCAGGATCAAGTCCCATGTCAGGCTTCCTGCATGGAGCCTCCTTCTCCCTCTGCCTGTATCTCTCCCTCTCTCTCTCTCTCTCTCTCTCCCTCTCTCATGAATAAATAAAAATCTTTTAAAAAATAAAATAAAATGTGCATTGAAGCATAATACACAAGTAATTATATCAATTATTATCACTTCAAATAATTTACAAAAATAAATATAGAGAAACAATGATGAGGGTATTAATGGAAGGAATCAAGCTTCCAGGAGCTGGATTTCTCTAGAAAGGAAAAAAGGTAAGGGAGAAAGACATAAATGTGTAATGTGAAGAAAGACAAAGAAACAATTTTTTAAAATTCCTTTTTCTGGAGGAATGAGAATGGAGGTTGGTCTCAACTTTACAAGACAGCTCTGTGGGACCTCTGTATAAAGTCAGAGAGAGTGAGGACAACCTATCATGGGTAGCTTGTGACTACCGATTAGTATTTAAAATGTAGAAATCTGGGGTACCTGTGTGGCTTAGTTGATTAAGCATCTGTCTTCAGCTCAGGTTATGATCTCAGAGTCCTGGGATAGAGTCCCGTATCGGGCTCCCTGCTCAGAGGGGAGCCTGCTTCTCTTTCCCTCTGCCCCTTCTCTTGCTTGTGCTTTCTCTCTCTCTCTCTCTCTCTCTCTCAAATAAAGTCTTTAAAAAAAAATATAGAAGTCCTAGGAACTGTCAACTCCATTTCTAAGCATTTATCCTATGAAGATAATAGCAAACGTGTATAAAGGTACATTCACAAGGACATTGTTGCAGTAGTGTTTAAAATAGCACAAAAGGAAACAGCCTATTCTTTTGTGTACCTGTAGAGGTGCCATTAAAGTCACCTAAACAGAGTGAAATTTACTGGTCTAGAAAGTGGTCTGTGATATACTGGGTTTATGAAAAAGACAAATTGGGGTACCTGGGTGGCACAGTCGGTTAAGTGTCTGACTCTTGGTTTCAGCTCAGGTCATAATCTCAGGATTGTGAGATGGAATCCCATGTTTGGCTTCACACTCTGCATGGAGTCTGCTTGAGATTCTATCTCCCTCTCCCTGTCTCTTCTGTTTGTGCTCTCAATCTCTACAATAAATAAACAAATAAATCTTTTAAAAAAGGGGAGAAAGAAGAATATTGTATATAAGATTTAAGGCATGAATTCCTTTTTGTAAAAAACAAAGTGTACTCCTATTTATCTATATACATATATGTATCCAGAGATGCTTTGTGGGCATGAGAAAAACACATATGTGGTTGAAAAGTACGATTAGAAACACAGAAATACGTGGGTTTCATCTTTTATTTTCATCATTTATTTTATATGATTTTTTATATGATTTTTATTTGATGGTTTTTGGTAATTTAACTTTTCTTGTTTTTTTGTTTTTCCTCCCCAAATAAAATATTTTTGAATATCATGATTGGTTCAGGATAAAATTAAGAGGGCTACATATGGAGACTAAGAACATACTGAGATTTTTGAAAATGATCTGTATTTGATAATCATTATCCAATCATTTAAAAATTTTTTAAAAAATCAGACAGAAATTCTGATTTGTTTTTTAAGCGAGTATTGGATGGGTGAAAATACATTAAGGTCACTGAAAAGAGGCTATGTTTGGTATTCTGTAATGACTGTATTTTTTTTTTAATTTTTATTTATTTATGATAGTCACACAGAGAGAGAGAGAGAGAGAGAAAGGCAGAGACACAGGCAGAGGGAGAAGCAGGCTCCATGCATTGGGAGCCCGATGTGGGACTCGATCCCGGGTCTCCAGGATCGCGCCCTGGGCCAAAGGCAGGCGCCAAACCGCTGCGCCACCCAGGGATCCCTGTAATAACTGTATTAAAAAGGAAAAATAAAAGCAAAGGAACAATAATGAAAACCATAACAGGCAAGAGAGAGGGAGGGAGAAAGGAAGGTCAAGTTCGGGGAAAAGGAGAGACAGGAAGAAGGGATTTGGAATTGATTGTATTGTTCACTAAAATTAGAGAAAATTAAGAAGCAATTATGTAATGAATTCTATCCTTGGAAAATAAAACCATCGTTAGTGATAAATATCCCTAAGGAGGCTACGAAATATATGAAGAAGAAATGAAACATCACTCCAGGGACTGTGGTTTCCTAGTTCTGTGTTCTATTTGGGCTCAGGTGTCTTTTGTCCTCCCATGGCCCAATAACTGTATTGATTGTCTTTTATTACACACTACAATATATCTTAAAGCTGGAAAATCTATCATTTCAATGTAACATTTATTGAAGAATGGTAATGCATTTTACACTTGACAAATGAGCAATTATATCTCTTGCCTAGAGATTTATATAAGGCCTCTAGTTTTAAACAGTCTGAGTCGTTTCAGGAAATAGATCATTTTCAACTGATTTAGAAACAGAAATCAGTTATTCAAATGATTTAGCCTCAAAGAAACTGGTGAAAAATTTACTAATTCAGAGTGTAGTATGTGTTTCATCTCAAACTTGGATTTGCTTCCTTTGATTCTAATTTTACAGATGGAAAAAAAAAAAACACCTTACATGTCCAAAAGATAGAGATGGCTTTGCTTAATTGATGACTGAGTTCAGAAGTATGTTCTAATTCTTATTTGCTCTACTGCCCAGCATGGTATAGACCAAGACAAAATGGAATCCATTTAATTTTTTGTAACATCAATATTATTATTATTATTGTTGTTGTTGTTGTTATGGTCTTCAGTATTTACTGAGGACCTACTTTGTGCCAATCACTACACTAATGGATTTTACATGGATTATCTCTTAATCCTCATGTAACTCTCTAAAGCAGAGAATATTACTAAATTGCCACTTTACAGATAAGGTAACTTAACTTGCCCATGATCAGAGCAAGGACAAGCCTCTTGGTCTATCTGCCTGTATAGTCCACACATTTGGCTACTTGTTATACTACTATACCTTTCAATATATACTGCCTCTTCTGTTTTTTGTGTGAAATGACATTAGCACATGCCCAATTTAATATATTTTTTTAATCTACATAATCCAGGGTTATGCCACTGGCTTTTTAGGTAAAATAGAATTCTCCTTCCTAATGTTCTACTAAAAATGGTCATCCTTTATGTTCTTGTTTTTTGAAAGCATTAAACACATAATGATAAATCTAGACATGTGTTTTTTTTTTAATTTTTATTTATTTATGATAGTCACACAGAGAGAGAGAGAGAGACAGAGACATAGGCAGAGGGAGAAGCAGGCTCCATGCACCGGGAGCCCGACATGGGATTCGATCCCGTGTCTCCAGGATCGCACCCTGGGCCAAAGGCAGGTGCCAAACCGCTGCGCCACCCAGGGATCCCGACATAAGTGTTTTGATTATAGAAAACCTTGCTAGAAAATGACTGTTCTTGACAAATTTAGTAATTGAGTAGGTGCTATTTAAAATGGGAAATGGATGATTTTCAACTGATGTAAAAACAGAGAAATTAAACAATTTAATAAATGCTTCTTGGCGACGCTTTTATGAAGGCAATTATATTTAATCAGAGCAGAGTTTCAGTTTCAGGTCTCAGTTTTGCATAAGCTATAGAGTTTCTCTTCTCCCAAATGAAGTTTAACTCATTATATAATTAACATACATACATTTGACAAATTTAAGGAGCAAACACGGGTTTGACTCAAAATCTTTGCATTCTCCTGGATTTATAGTTTCTCATTTCTAAGACAAGTTTCGAAAAGAGCCTTGAACTTGTACTGCTAAAATTTCACAAGTTAACAGCAATATGACCTTGGGCAAGTCACTGCAGAAGGTGCTTCTCAGTTTTCCATCCACAATGAAGGGATCACATTACTTACCTCATTGGGCTGCTACAAGCTTTAAAGGAAGTAGCATGGGGATTAAAGCTTTTAAAGTAAATCCATTATTATTACGGCTTCTCATCTTGGCAGGAACACAAAATGGCAAATTCCTCGGTTTTTTTTTTTTTTTTTTTTTCTTAATCTCCACTTTTCCTGTTTAAGCATCTATGATGTTTTTTGCCTGTTGGTTATCTCATTACTTTGAAGAAGCATTCTCCAACATTAATCCAGCGCCTTGCTTGCAACAAGGTATTTGAAATGCACCCCTTGATTTTATCACAGAAAACTGCTAAACAGAAGACCAGCCCTCAGTATTTTCTGCCGCCTCCCTTTTTATAAGCTCTACTATCTCTACTACCACACGAAGGTAGATTCTCAAGAACTGAAAATGGTCCATCCAGTTCAAGTCATAATTCTCTAAGATATAGTTTGTAGATAAACTGAAGATTTACCTATGATGTGTTTTATTAGAAACACATAGAATTATCTGTCGTATCAGAAGCCTCTATCCAGTCAAAGATGTATGAATAAGAAGTTAAAGTTGGCATGTGAATCAAAGATAATGTGGAGGCACCTGGGTTGCTTACTCGGTTAAGCATCTGCCTTGGGGTCAGGTCATGATCTCAAGGTCCTGCTTAGTAGGGAGTCTCCTCTGTCTGCCCCTCCCCATTGCTCATGTGCTCACTCTCAAATAAATAAATAAATAAATAAATAAATAAATAAATAAATATAATTTATCTGATAGAAGAATACTTTTATAAAAGCATCAGAGTGAGCACCTTAATTTTCATCATTTTTAACTGTCCCAAGTCACAGCTGTTCAACTTGGGAATCAAGATAAGGCATCGGTGGCTGAGGTCCAAGAATCAGAGAAAGAGGAAACCTACGCAATTAAACAGTGTTTAATATTAATTACATTTATAACACAATACCAGGCCTTCTTGGGGATATGAATTGTCTTTTGACTGGAAGACAAGCTGTCTGGAAAAAGAACCAACACTGATTGAAAAGTAAAGCTTCACTGGACTTATTTTTAACATTTTATGTGAACAATTTAATTTCATTGAGTAACTCTTTAATTTCATCAAATATCCAGTAAGTGTGAAAATTTCCAATTAGCTCATAATTGTCATTTCTTTTAGTTTATTTGAATTAGGATCCAAATAAGTTCTACACATTGAGATTGATTTGATTTGTTTCTTAATTGTCTTTTAATCTATAGGTTCCTTTCTCTCTCCCTGAATGTACTTGTTGAAGAAATTGGACTATTTGTCCTATTGTTTCCCAGGGTCTGGATTTTGCTGATTGCATTCTGGATATGTTGTTTGAAATGTCCTTGCAGGGATGCCTGAGTGGCTCACCAGTTAAGTGCCTGCCTTCAGTTCAGGCCATGATCCTGGAGTCCCAGGATTGAATCCCACATCAGGCTCCCTGCATGGAGCCTCCTTCTCTCTCTGCCTATGTCTCTGCCTCTCTCTCTGTATCTCTCATGAATAAATAAATAAAACCTTTTAAAAAAAATTAAATGTCCTTGAATCTTCTGTATTTTTTGTAAATTGTTAATTGGATCTACAAGCTTAGTCGGATTCAGGGTTTATATATTTGGGTGGTGGCTGTGAAGGTAGCATGTTCTTTGTCAGGAACCATAGACAGACACCTGGTTGTTTCCCTTTCTGTGGTGTTAGCAGATGTCAGCGCTTAAAGCCTTTATCTCAACTCATTAGAGGTTGCAATATGGTGATATTTTTATCATTCTTTATTCACTTATTAGCTGGGATACTTCTCGAATGAGAAACTTCCTCTCATCTACTGTATTCATTTCCTGAGGCTTTTGTAATAAAGAACCATGTACTTGGTGGTTTAAAAACAACAGAAATTTATTCTTTTGCATTTTTGGAGGCCAGAAGTCTAAAATAAAGATATTGGCAGGGCCACATCCCTCCCGGAGGCTCTAGGAGAAAACCTGTTCTTTGCCTCTTCCAACTTCTGGTGGCTGCTGACATTACTTTTGGCTGTGCCACTCCAATTTCTACCACTGTGGTCACTGTTTTTTGCACACCTCTACGTATCTCTTATAAGGACACTTGTCATCAGATTTGGGGCCTACCATGGTAATCCAGGATGTCCTGATCACAAACTCCTTAATATAATTATACCAGTAAAGACCCTTTCTCCCCAGGGTGCCAGGGTGGCTCAGCTGGTTAAGTGTCTGCTTTGGCTCAGGTCATGATCTCAGGGTCCTGGGATGGAGGCCTGCATCAGGTTCCCTGCTCAGCGGGAGTCTCAGGAGAAGTCTGCTTCTCCCTCTCTCTCTGTTCCTGCTCATGCTCTCTTTCTCTCTCTCAAATAAATAAATAAATAAATAAATAAATAAATAAAATAAAATAAAATAAAATAAAAGGCTGTTTTTTTCAAGTAAGGTAACATTCACAGGTTCTGAGAATTAGGAGATGGACATTTTCTTTTGGGGGCCACCATTCAACCCACTACATCTACTATTTGGTACTTGGTGGTACAGTTCATGCTTATTTTTCTTCATTTATCACTCTCCAAAATAATGAGTTAATTCCCCAACATCCTCCAATAGTGAGCAATTAGAATTTTCATATTTTGTTTTTTTAACAGTAGTATAAATGAATGGATTGAAACATTTGGTGTACTTCAACTTGCTGCAAATTCTATCCTATTGGTCTCAAAGTGTCTCATCTTTGGCCTATGGGGGCCGCTTCAGGCTGGCTTCTGGGTTTCTTTGACATGACACTAGCAATCTTTAGTATCTTCTATTATGAGTTGAATTGTGTCCTCTAAAAAAGAGATGTTGAAATCCTAATCCTAGTACCTCAGAAAGTGATCTTATTTGGAAATAGTGTCTTTACAGAGACAAGTTAGAATGCAGTCATTAGGGTAAGCCCTAATCCAATATGAGTAGCATCCTTACAAAAAGGAAAATTTGGGACACAGAGACAGACATGTACAGAGGGGAAACAATGTAAAGACACAGGGAGAATGCCAAGTATAGATGGAGGCAGAGATTGGAGTGATGCGACCATAAGCCGAAGAACACCAAAGATTGCTGGCCACCACCAGATGAAGAAGCATTATACTCAGGGTGTCATTAGAGCATGGTCTTGCTGACACCTTGATTTCAGACTTCTAGCTTCCAGGACTGTGAGAAAATAAATTTCTATTATTTTAAGCCACCCAGTTTGTGGTACTTTGTTAAAATAGCCCAGAGAAACTAATACATCTCCCTTGTTATCTGTATGAAAATATATTCTAGACTCATTTTTCATTAGGTTGAAATTGGCAATTTCATCTGGTTCAAGCTGATATTTTTCTTGCTCTGGTCCTGGAGTCAGCAATATCTGAGAATATCAAAGGAGCCTTGATTCCTTTGAGTGGAAAATGGTATTTCAAGATCATGATCTGGGAGCTAGAGAAGCTCACAGTTACTAAACTGGTCACTGTGCCTAGGCTCTTTCAGAGCTATGTATATTTTATAAGCTAAAACCTTGAGTTTGGGTTTTGTTGTTTTTTAGAAAAAAGACATTTCTTGGTCTTGACTTGGAATCAGAATAAGACATTTCTCCAAGGAGTACGGGTCTTGAAGTGTCATAATCTAGGCCTTATGTGTACTCATTGCTACTGGGTTGGTTATTTCTACGCCTTTTCAGAGGCAGGGTAAAAAATAAAATGCTTTATGATGCTTCTAATTCAAATTAAGGACTACAGAATTTTTACTTCTTCATTTGTATTTTAAATCTCCATTTCCTTTCCCCCATGTTGGTAGTCCTGGTTTTCATGAATGATTGAGATGATATAATTAGAACATCATATAATTACCCATTTTACTTATCTCACATTTTACATTTAAAAAACCAGAACACATACACAAACATTGTCACATCAATGCAGAGAAGAGAGAAAAAAAATTTTTATATTTATTCATTTTTTACAAAATATCTCACTATGGATGTATAGTCAAATTGCTGTGTTTTAAAGTCACTTGAAAAGGTTCTCCTCTGTGTGTTATGAAACATACTATTAGGTTTATCTGCTTCATTTTATTTCAGTTCTGAGACCAATTACAATTAAACTTATTTTATAAATAAGTTAATTTTATCTTATAATTAAAGTGAACAGGTTTCCAGAATCAAATATAAAAGATATATTTAAGTAAGCCTAGTTTCCATTCCTGTCCTCATCATAATATTTTCTCCTTGTCCTTATAGGTAACCTTCCTTTAAAACAAATATGGTTTATCTTTTTTTTTTTTTTAATATAAGCAAGTGTATGGACACACATTTATATAGTTTCTCTTTTCTTAAACGGTAGCATACAAAGAACACTTATCTCTACTTGCTTTTCTCACTCAACACTATATCCTAAAGATTAATCCATAGTGGCATATAGAGATATTCCTCATTCCTTGTCATAGTTGCAGAATATTTCACCATGTGCACGTACTATAATTTATTCTAGTTTATTTAACCAATCTCCTTATATGGACATATCAGGTGTTTCCTTTCTTTTGGTGTGATAAGCAGTCCTATAATGAATAGTTCTGGGCATATATACCTTTTCATATTTTTGCTACTATATTTGTGGGTTGGAGTCCTAGAATTGGCATTGTTGGGTCAATGGGCAAATTCATATGCAAATTACTAGATATAGTTGTGCACACATGTAACCAAGCAACTTGATGAATTCCAATGATAAATCAGCATTTAGCTTAAGCAGTTTTCTTTTTTATTTATTTGAGAAAGAGAGTGTGTGCATAAGTGAGGGAGAAGGGCAGAGGGAGAGGAAGAAACAGACTCTCCATTGAACATGGACCCCAACTCAGGGCTCTATTTCACAACTCTGAAATTATGACCCGAGTTGAAATCAAGAGTCGGAAGCTTAACCTACTGAGCCACCCAGGCACCCCTTAGCTTTAGGAATCTCATCTCATGACAGCATATATTCTATTTACATACAAAAATTACTCTGTATACTCACCACTTATCAAAATTTAGTTGAACTTTTTGTGGTTAAATTAATCAACCACTGGCATCATTATTAAAATCCCATAGGAGTATTCTATAAAGTGAGTCAAAAAGATCTTCCACTTGCTTTGATGTTATTGATGTAACTTAACCATTAATAATAAAACATCCACCCAATACTTACCAAAGCACTTTCTAGAACCTTTGATCTTCCCAACAATCATAAGTGATGGTTAATATTTCATCTTATCAAGCACAGAGAATTTTAGTTACTGCAGAAGATCTCACAGTAAGGTAAAAGCATTGTCAAACCTGACTGCACATACTTTGCACTGTTATTTTTGCTAAGCTACCACTAACTGGCTTATATTTC
This sequence comes from Canis lupus baileyi, assembly GCF_048164855.1. Classification (NCBI taxonomy): domain Eukaryota; kingdom Metazoa; phylum Chordata; class Mammalia; order Carnivora; family Canidae; genus Canis; species Canis lupus. The sequence continues at coordinate 55,011,212 of NC_132846.1, read as the reverse complement.
CATATACAAAAAATAATTGCAAGTTTGTTGCTGTTTTAAGACATGAAGTAGCAGTTTTAAACTGTAAGTTAGATGGAAGAGAACATTAAAAAAAAATAGTTAAAGAAATCTCCTTACATGTATAAAAGTAATTGGTGTGGCCAGTAATTTCTTTTTACACATTGCATCAAACATCAGTACATGAGGAAATCAACAGGCATTTTTTGTTTTGTTTTGTTTTTGTAAAGGCCTAAAAAATAGGTGAACTTTGATTATAACTTTTTTTGGTAGAACTGAAATACACCAGTGCTCTTGCTATCTTGAATGAATGCAGCAACTATGCACTATACAAAAGGGACTTTCATTAGTATTGGTAAGCTTGAGTTACAAGATCTTTCCTTTTCACTTCTGTTTTCTCCAAAAGTACCCAATACTACTGAGCATGTAAGGGCTACATGATGCCTTAAATATGCCAGATAATTAGCTTTATTGATCTATTATTTAAGAACATGGATACTGAAGTTATGTAATGAGATTTTAGTTCAAGCTAATTTCCTTGAGTAGTCTTTTTAGATTGTTTTTTTTTTCTTTTTTTTTACCATTGTTGCTAAAATAGTCATTTGGACACCAAAACATTTTAATATTTGGACATACAAGGCTTGATGTCATTTTGTTTATGCTATATTAAAATTCATGCACTAAATTTTTCAGTTGCTTCTTTTGTTTCATTAGTTATCCTGTGTTTAGGCAGAATATTAACATCAAAAGAAAGAAGCAACTTTTTATCATCCAGTGCAAAACATTTTGAGTAAAAAAAAAAAAAAAAGGTTTCATCATCAAGAAAGAGAGCACTCCATGTATCTATCTGAGTAAATGGCTGTTACAAAGTATGACTTCACAAACTGAAAATCCTTGTACCATACATGGTACAAAGAATTGCTATAGTTACAAAAGTTATTTAAGCTTCCCTCCTCCAAGAAAAAGTTCAGTTAGAAAGAATTTAAATATAATGCTATATCTATCCTTACATGGGAGGAGCTTTCTATTCACAGATTTCCAGTTTTGTGAATTAAACAGCTGTAGCCTCCAATTTTTTTTTAAAGATTTTATTTATTTATTCATGAGAAACACAGTGAGAGTGAGGCAAAGACACAGGCAGAGGGAGAAGCAGGCCATGCATGGAGCCCAACGTGGGACTCTATCCCGGGTCTCCAGGATCACGCCTTGGACTGAAGATGGTGCTAAACCGCTGAGCCACCTGGGCTGCCCTGTAGCCTCCAAATTAATCAGACCTACTATTTTGGTACAAGATCAGGAAATGTCTCTGAAACTAAACTGGCTGGCACACATACATAATGACTGAGGGCATATTGCAAGTAAATGACGACGCAATAACAGTTAAGTTGGAATGGAGTCCATGGTGGTTACTTAGAAGCCAGCCACACTGGAGGGAGAAGGGAAGATAACTGGATCAATATTAGTCAAGTGCTTCAGCATTGTTGCAATGAAAAGTGTGTAAAAGAAAAAAAAAAAAAAGGCCATCTCAGAGCCTCCAGGAAGTATGAAGGTCTGGGTTTTCTGTCTTTTTAATCTGCTAATTATAATTTGTTACTTCATAGGTCAGATTCAATCAGAGCATAACTGTCACTAATCTCCTTGGGAATAAATCCACGGAGAATAAATCTCATAGATTTTTTTTTTTTTTAAATTTCTTTCATTCATTCATTCATTCATTCATTCATTCATTCGAGACAGAGACCGGCAGAGGGAGAAGCAGGCTCCACGCAGGGAGCCCGACATGGGACTCGATCCTGAGACTCCAGGATCACACCCTGGGCTGAAGGCAGGGGCTAAACCGCTGAGCCACCCGGGAATCCCCAAATCTCATAGATTCTAACCTATGTTTTATATGCAGTGGTCTCCATCTTAATTGAGGGCAAAACATTTTATCATTTAGTTAAGAATATCAAGTGGCTAGGGAAGTGAGGTGGAAGACAAGGGATTCCAAGAGCAAATACTTGGTAGTAACTATACATAAAAAGGTAAAAAAAAAAGAAGACTTCCTGGTAAGTGGTGATATTTGCCAGTATCGGTACTGTTTAGTGTAACTTTTTGAGCTGATGGTCACCTGAATATCAAATAAATTACGAATGTTGATGGAACCCTATTTCTATGTATCAAAAACACGATGATCTCCTAGGACTGTTTTTTTTTTTTTTAAGTGCCCTCACGCAGGCTGCTGTGCAAGGGAACTGAAACGAGACTGTTGTGCTAAAAAGAAATCTCAAACTTAATGGATAGTCTCCATGCCCGTCACAAACATACCGACAACTTCCCATTTTCTGAGTATTAATGGCTTCTGCTCTAATTTCTTGCTGCAGGTCCTGGCAGGTTGCAGCTTTTCCTCTCTCGTACATCGCCTTTGATTATTTCCCCAAATATACTTTCGGTGGCATACGAACTTTGACATTTCGTTTTGCTTTGCGAGGAGGATCCACTCCTTCGCTTGCCCGGACTACAGTCCACGTCTCTCCAAGTTCCTAGGGGCAGAATTAGGTGCGGCGAGCTCTGCCTTCGAAGCGGAGCACTCCCCGTTCTGCGTGACACGCTGCCCCGAAGGCGGGAGTCGGGAGCAGCGCAGGTCCGGCGCCTCCTGGTTCACACTCCGACACGTGGGCTTCCTCTGCTCGCTCCGGCGGCGAGAGGCCGCGAGACGGGGCGGCCCCACCGAGGTATTTCCTGTCAGTCCCAGGCGCGGGCCATGCGGTCACAGGATTTCGGCAGTTTTTAAAAATCGAGGGGGGACGTTATCGTGCTGTCATAATCCGGTGATATGCAGGTCGGTTTTTTTTTTTTTTTTTCTTTTTTTCCTTTCGGCATTTCCACCACGGAAGTACTAGCACGCTAGTAAGGGGCCGAACCTCGGGGAAACTTAAGCCCAGAGCCTTTTAGCCGTACCGGTGGAAACGACTCAGCCGGTTCAGGGGTCATTAATTCTGAAATGTGTTAGCAGCGGGCTCAAAGCAGCTCTCCCCCTTTAGGAACACGTACACGGTCTTGCCGGCGAAGGGCCCGGCCTTCGCGACGCGAGAGGAACCGACGCCTCTGAGCGCCGAGTCCACGACGAGCTCACGCCCCGAGATGACTCCGCATTTAAACTCTGCCCGGAGTCCGAGCGCTCCGGGGGCCGGAAGCGGGGCCACGTGACCGGTCCGCCTCCGCAGCCATTGCTAACGAGGCAGCCGCCAGCGCTCCTTCTGTATTTCCTCGCTTCTCCAAGCGCAGGGAGACGCAGAAACACCTGACAAGAGTTGGCTGCCAGGTAGCTTTGGACTTGAGGGTCAACACAACTCATGCTATGTCCAGCGATACTTTGCAAGCCCCTCAGCCTAAAACAGCTGTGGGGCACTTCCGCCTGGGTGGCAACCAGGTGATCACGCGAGACTTGGGGAGCCGGCCGGACGACTCGACTACCCCAGTCCCCGCGCTCCGCCAGCCCAGCACCCTCCGCTGCGCGTGACGACGCGGCCCACGGCGGCCTCCGCCCCGGCGCGCCTGCGCACGCGGCTCTCGCGGTGTCTCGCGCTCAGCCCCGCCCACCTCTGCCCCCGCCCTTTCCGCCCCTCCCTCCCCCTCCGCCCTGTCTCTCGGCGGCAGCGGCGGCGGCGGCGGCTCGCGCAGCTCGTTGGCTCACTATATAAAGGGGAGAAGCGGGCGGACCGGACGGCTGGAGCTGCAGCCGGTGGCGGCAGCGGCGGCGCGGGGAGCGGCGACCGGTGGTGGTTTCCCTCCTTGGCGCGGGGTGGGGAGCGGGCAACGCCCCCCCGGACCCCAGAAGGGTCGTGGCTTTTTTTTTTTTTTTTTTTTTTTTTTTTAAGGGCGATTCTCGAGGTTTTTAGCTCGGGGAGGACTGCCCCCCTCCTCCTCTTCCTCCTCCTCCTCCTCCTCCTCCTCCTCCTCTCACCGCTCCCCTTCTACTCTTTCAGGATTCGATTTTGTTTGAAATTTTTACCCCCAGTCTTGCGGTGGCTTGGGCCACCCTCCGGGTGTTTTGGTTTTCTTTTTTTTCTTTTTGGTTTTTTGTTTTTAATCTTGTTTTCTCGGGGTTGCCCCCCCTCTTGTTTGTGTTGTGTGTGGAAATGGCGAACTCGGCAAATACAAACACCGTGGTAAGGACGTGGTTTGGTGGCCGGCGGGGGCTTCGTCCGGGCGGCAGCAACGGCCGGACCGGGCGGGGGCGGGGACGGCGGCGACTCCCGGCCTCTACTCTCCTCAGCCGCCCGCGCGGCCGCCGCCGCCGCCGCCGCCGCCGCTTCCCGCCTCGGGCGGAGCGGGCCGGGGCGGCGGGCGCGGGGGGGGCGGGGGGAGGGCGCCTCGGGCTGGCGGCGGCGGCGGCGGCGGCGGCGGCGGGAGGAGGGCGGGGGCGCCGGCGGGGCCTGGGGCCGCCGCGGGGCGGTCGGGGCCGCGCAGGCCGTTGGGCCGGGGCGAGCGCGCGGCTCCGGCCGCAGACCCCGGCCGCCGGGAGGGCGAGCGGGCGGGCGTGAAGCCTCCGCTTCCCCCCCTGCGCCCCCCCCGGGGGCCCGGCCGCGCCGGCTCGACACGGGCGCCCCGAGCAGCCTCCACAGACAAAACCCGCGTCTGGGGAATCGGGCGAGTCCCCAGGACCCGCCGTGTGGCCCACTTCAGTGCAGTGGAAGGCGAACGGCTACTTTGGGGGTTACTTGGGATGTTTCTGGCGGTTGTGCTTATTAGGGGGAGCCTTCACTGAGGCCATTTTATATTTCTTAAAAAAAAAAAAAAAAAAAGGAAAAAGGAAAGAAAAGGACGAAGGTTGAAAAGCACTTATCTCGGTTCCTTCCGAATCGGTAAAATGGCGAAGGGGAAGCAACACCCCCCCCCCATCGTATCTTCCACTAGCAAAAGCACCAAAGCAAACAAACAAACAAACAAACAAAAAAGCCTACAGTGGTCCCAGCGCCCCTGCTTTCGCCTTGAAATTTGCCTACGTCTCCCCCCCGCCCCCCCCCCCCGTTTGTCCCTTTTTGGTTACTTGCGATCACGTAGGTTTGCAAAAAGCAGTCACATAAAAACAACCTTGTCCGTCACCAACGCCAATGCGATCACTAGTCCACCCCACTCTTATTTTTATTCTGACCGTAAAAACACGTTTTTGTTTTTGTTTTTTTGTTGTTTTCTTGTTTTGTTTTTTTTCCCGGTCCCAAACGCCGCAGACGAGCCCGCGGCCGCCCGACTCCGTACCGTTGGCGACTCGGGTCGATCCATCATGGCTGCGGCCGCTTACCCTGCTTTTGAGTCCCTGAGCCTTGTGGTCCTCCTCCCTTTGGCTGCCCTGTTTATATAGAGCCATTGCCGCTCTCTAATATAGACTCTGCCAGGATGGGAAGGTGCTTTTCAGGCCTACGTCACCGCCTCTCCATTTAAACACTAGATCCGGCTTTAAATAGTGAGAGCTGCTGAGAGCGGGGCTGGGAGGTGCGTGCTCCCGAGGCGAGAGGCAGGAGCGAGCCGAGCGCCCGGTTTATTTCTAGGTCCTTCAGCTGCCACTGGGATTTCGCGCCCGACGGGGCCGCTTTCGGAGGGAGGGGGGGGTCCCCAAGTTTTTTTGTTTGTTTGTTTTGACGCAGCAGCTAGGGTTTCCTGCCTTTGTTGAGGGGGCGAGGGGGGGGACGCAGAATTGCTGTCCCTTCTTCTTATATTTTTATCTTTGCTTTTAAAGAGGATTGTAGCTCAGAGGTCTGTGGTCATTTTTGTATTGGGAAATGCGTTATTGTTGGGCATTTAAAGAAAACGACAACAGAAACACCGCTTCCTACATTAACTCTGAGCTGCAGGGTACTTGATGACTCTGATAGTGTTTCGTCCATCGAGTATTCAGAAAATGTGTTAGAAATAAAGCTCCTATATGCCATTGTTTTTCTGTAATGTTAGACACAAAGCTTTTTTGAAGATAAAGTGCCTAAAGCTTCAACGTGGGGCCTTATGTCCACAGTGCATCTATTGTATGTAGGGAAATTGTGAGTAATGAGAGGGGAGGCTTAGTGCAAACTGGATTTTTAAGATATTAAAATTCGAAGTTGACGTTGTCTTTTGATTTCATTGGATATTAACGTTCAAGATAGAAGTTAATTTGGTTTATTTTTCCAGTATTCTGCCTCCCCGGGGTGGGGTGTGGGGGGACTGACACTTTGGAAAGGAACCTCCTAATTAATCATGAGATTAGTGGCTCTTTAATTTACCTTTTTTTAAGTTTGGAATACCTGTGTTTTGAAAGCCAAGAAAAACCTAAATTACTTTGTATTTTGTAAAAGGCAAACATTTTGATTCAAATAAGGTTTAGCATTTTAAATAATAGCTTGGAAGTTGCTTATTTCAGATAGTACCCGCATACCCCCATGCTTTTAAAAACATCAGTTTTTGGGGATCCCTGGGTGGCTCAGTGGTTAAGTGTCTGCCTTTGGCCTGGGGCATGATTCTGGAGTCCCGGGATCGAGTCCCCCGTGGGGCTCCCTGCATGGAGCCTGCTTCTCTCTCTCTGCCTGTGTCTCTGCCTCTCTCTCTCTCTCTCTGTGTGTCTGTCATGAATAATTAGATAAAATCTTAAAAAAAATAGGTATTTAAAAAAATCAGTTTTGGGGGGTATATCAACTTAGGAACAATTCAACTAAATTATTCTCTGTATGTGTACTTTGCGAAGAATACACATTTCCCTTTATAGTGCTTTTATGAATCCGGTAAATGGTCAGGTTGTGGGTTAACTAAGGCACATAAGCAGAATCCTAAAACAAGATAAATTCATTAAATAGGGAGTGCCAGAAGAACGCAAATTTTATAGCTGTAAATGTCTGGGTCTCCAAGCTGAAGATTTTTAGGAGTGATTGACTTCAGAAAACACCAAACACCAGTTTGCTGAAAAAATAATTTGTATCATCAACTTAAGATTCATAGTAACAATTTAAAATTACACCACCTCTTTATAGTGCCTTAAAGATTATTATTGGCTTAAAACCACTTTTTGAATGTTATTTTTGTAATTCAGTGGTTAAATCACCGTAGATAAAGTGATACCTATAGTCAGTTACAATTTCTTAATATATAGAACCAGAATGTTAAAATAAGGAGGCCCTACAGAGTTTTACAATTTTTCACATGAATAATTTAAAGTTTACAGAGGCAGATTTGATTTAGAAAAAGTCAGGTTAGTGAGTGGAATATCAAAGGTGAGGACCCACATATATAAAAAGTTTTTCTGATTGTATTGAAAAGGGACAAATTTTAATGGTTGAGGTAAGTTATACAGAGGAACTCGTTATTTGTAGTTTTGGCAGTGCAAGAACACATTTTCTTAGCTCTCCTGTGATAACAATATTGTTGATAGAGATGCTAATGAAACATTTCTATTTGAGGTTTGGTTATGAGAGCAAACCCCTGGCCTTATTGGTAACCAGTAGTTCTTACCTTAAGCAGCATATGTAAACACAAGTAATGACAAACCTTAAAAGAAAAAGGCTGATAACCTTAATCGTGTGGTAATGGATAGGATTTATTACAGGGTAACTCTAGTTTTATCATGCTGAACATGCAAACTTCTTGCTTAACATTTTAAAAATAGGATCTGGGTTGGGCAAATTGACAGTGACTTTTGATTTTTAAAAAATACTTTATATTTTTTCAAGTGTTTTCACATCTATTCTCCTTTTATTCTTCTGGCAACTTTCTAGAAGCAGTCGTCCCCTCCACACCTTCCCAAGTAATACCCCCCAAATAGTAGTAATAATAATAATTAGAAAAATAAACATTGAGGCTGTCCATGATTCTATTTCATAGCCATCGTCTGGGCAGTAGTTGAAGGAAAGAAATCCCGGGTAAGAAATCAGTGTCCCTTGTTCATCTGGGGCTTTGAGACCTGATACTGTGGGTATATGAACAGTGTAATGGTGTAGCTTAAAGGCACAGACTGGTTAACAGAAAATCGAAATTACCTGATTTTTAAATGAGATCGCAGATGTTATCAGGCAAATGACTGTAGGACATAAGGTTCTCTAGTATAAGGCTTAGTAAGGAGGTTGTGACAGGAGTCAAAGGAAAGAATACTAGGGACCAGACATGGCAACCCATAAGGCTATTTATTGAATCACATTAGGTGTTTTGACTATAACAACATAGGAAATTATAACTAGAAATTGTGCAGACCTTATATGTGTGAGGACCTCCTATATACAAATCACATTAAATAGTTCTTAAGACTCCTTTTAAAATATAGTCATAGAATAATCCATCTTAACTGGAGCAAATGATATTTGTTAGGATGGCCCTATCTTCAAAGTTATATCTTCTAAAATAGGTTTTGGATAGTTGGAAAAATGGTTGTTGTATTATATATAATTGGTTTTGAATATGTGAAAAATTACCTTTTTCAAGTTTTTATTTTTCCTTTAAAGCCTAAATTATACAGATCTGTGATTGAAGATGTTATTAATGATGTGAGAGACATCTTTTTGGATGATGGAGTTGATGAACAAGTTCTGATGGAACTAAAAACCGTGAGTTGGCCTCTTTTTGTTGTTTTTAATAGTCATGCTTATTTTTTTTTTTTTTCATAAAATACTCTTTTCAGTCTGAGACTGATCCATAATTTTTCCAGGGGATGAACATTCAGCTTTGCTGCAGTAGGCACTCTTATAGATAGGTGAAGGATGCTAGTTTTAGAAAAGCTCTACCATCTGTCCTTCCTCTGATCTTAGGTACACTCTTTATATTTCACGTTCCTTATGTGTGATATGGGAATTGGTTCGACTTACCTTATAGGTTGTTTTGAGGATTAAATATAATAGCTATATAAAGTACTTAAGCACAGTGCCTGGCAATATCAATCACTATTACTAATGGACCCTTAACATTGTATATTTATAGTCTAATTATTTGACCTAGCTATAGTCCCCCCCCCCCCTTTTTTTATGGTCTTAATGTGCCTGTATTCTAAAAAGTATTTATGTCGGAGATAAAATAAGTGCCTGATAAAAGAATTTCATGTTCACAAGTCTGAATTTTTTTTTAATGTGAGCCAAATATTGGGTTTATGATATATTTTACTTTGGGAGCTAGTTTTCGGTCTCTTGGATTTCTTTGAATTTAAACAGAAATAATTAGATATTTTTATTTAGCATTCATGTTTTCTTGGTGTTGTAATGACTCATGGAATCGTGGAATATTTTTGCCTTACTGCTCAGAACAGTGGTTCTCAAAATAAGGTCTGTGGAGTCCTGAGGTTTCTCCACAGACTCTTTTAGGAGGTCCATGAGGCTGGCCAAATGCCCAAGTCTGAATAATCATAATTTGTCCTATTTTCAGTAAAAGTTTTGTTCTGTGAAAAGTGGTCTGTTAAACTTGCTACTCAAATGCGCAAGGGCTTCTCCTTGAGATACCTGTTCCATACGCACAGTGTTTTATGTATGCTTCTCATTTCGACGCAGTGAATATTAAAAAGATGTTGCCTGAAGGATCAAGATGAGATCACTGTTAATATTAAGAAATGGGATTATCTGATCCTCTTTAATGAAATGTGTTAATACTTGGGATACTGCATAATTCACTGAACTTATATTTTTCAAATGACCAAATTGGCAGGATGTTGAAAAATTCCTTCAAAGTGGAAGATAAATTAATGGATTTTATTTTATTTTATTTTATTTTTTTATTTTTAAAATTTTGTTTATTTATGATAGTCACAGAGAGAGAGAGAGAGAGAGAGAGGCAGAGACATAGGCAGAGGGAGAAGCAGGCTCCATGCACCGGGAGCCCGACGTGGGATTCGATCCCGGGTCTCCAGGATCGCGCCCTGGGCCAAAGGCAGGCGCTAAACCGCTGCGCCACCCAGGGATCCCCCAATTAATGGATTTTAATCTCAGAGTATAAAAAGTTCATTGGTGTTTGGTTTCAGATTCCACATTGTAGCTAACTTTTAAGAAACCATCACTGAAAATACTTTTTCTTTTCCCAACTGCTTAGCTGTGAGAAGAAAGATTTTCTTCATATACTTCAACCGAAATGGCAAGGTGGATGTAGGAGCAGATAGAATCCAGCTATTTTTCCTTTAGGCTGTTTGTGTTATTTATGTTAACATGTGATGGATGCTTGCTATTTTAAATGAATTAGTAAACTCCAATTTATTTAGAATTTCAGAAAAGCTCTTTAAGGTCCTCAGTAATTTTTGAAAGTGCTAAAGTATCCTGAGACTTAAGTTTTAGAACTGCTGGCTTAGAAATTGAGTATTGAGTTCCTTGAGGACTGTGTACAAATATGTAATCACAGTTCATGCTAAGAACATTTGTTATTAATTTATCTCTTCAATGGAGATAAGGAAGCTTCAGCTTAGCAACTTATTTTAAATAAAGTAAACCTCACCTTTATTATGGTGATGAAATTTATCTTTGAGTGTTTAGACATCTGTGGATAACTTCTGTAAAGTTAAGAAAAATCTGTCTGAGGAAGGAAAAATATATTTAAGTGAGTTGAGGAAATTTTAATTTACCTTGAGAGAAGTGTAATGGTTATTAAAAGTGAAGAGTAGGCATCCAAAAATACAAGTGAAATAGTGCCAACTTTTGAGGCATGAGTTGGAAGAATAGCAATATAAACGTCTCAAACAGCATAAAGTGTCTCAGGATGTGAATAAGAAGAGAGAATAAGATTCCTTTGTGTTATATGGAACAAATACTTTGCAGTTCATGTTACACTCATACAATGATTGTCCTAGAAGTGCTTTGACCTTATGTGGAAGATGCAGCATTTTTAAATGTAGAAAATCAGCTCCAGGGACGCCTGGGTGGCTCAGCAGTTGAGCATCTGCCTTCCGCCCAGGGCGTGATCCTGGAGTCTCGAGATGAAGTCCTGCATCCGACTCCCTGCATGGAGCCTGGTTCTCCCTCTGCCTGTGTCTCTGCCCCCCCTCCCTCTCTCTCTCTCTTTCTCTCTCTCTCTCTCTCGTGAATAAATAAATAAAAATCTAAAAAAATAAAATTAAATAGATCTACCTATTTTTATTACATTTGACTTTTCAAATATTTGTTAGTGTGATATGTATAATGTAGTATATAATATATGAAGATTATGTATGTTTTATACATTGATTTATTTAATGACAAAAATTGTGAATTATTCAACTTTGAATCCCTAACTTCTATCACAGTGCCTCACATATGTGGCTGGTATTCGGTAAATATTTAATAATTAGTTAATGATAAACGTGGTTCCAGAATCTAACAGAACAAAGTAGTTTAATATCTTTGCTGTTTTTCAAATGGGACATACTCTTCTATTGTGGATTGTAATTGGATCTATTTATTTATTTATTTATTTATTTATTTATTTATTTATTTTTAAGATTTTATTTATTTATTCATGAGAGACACAGAGAGAGAAGCAGGGACACAGGCGGAGGGAGAAGCAGACTCCATGCAGGGAGCCTGATGCGGGACTGGATCCCTGGAGCTCCAGGGTCACGCCCTGGGCCAAAGGCAGGTGCTAAACCAACTGAACCACCCAGGGATCCCCTGTAACTGGATTTAAAAATAAACTTAAACTGAATTGAGTTTGTGTTATTTTAATTCTCTGTAGTAAATTTTTTCAGGATCTCCTTAGAATTTCCAGAATGTGCCCTATCTGTGGTGATAAAAATGTTCTGTATCTGTGCTGTTCAATATAGTAGCCACTGGCGACATGTGGTTATTTAGCACTTGAAAAACAGTTAATGGAACTGAGTAACTGAATTTTTAATTATAATTAATTCCAACTTAAATCACCATGTGTGGCTGGTAGATATTGTATCAGACTCCACAGGTTTAGACATTCTTGCTAACAGAAACTAACATTGATTTTGTATTTTACGGTTTACAAAGGACTTTGTCATTAGCTCTAGTCCCATCCCTCTTTTTGGCTGTTTCACAAACTTTTATCAAAAACTTCCCCACTGCTGTGAAGGATACAGTGATGAATTAGATGATCAATTAAGATGAGTAATGACTGCATGTAATTTGAAGTTTAGCTAGATAATGCTGGAAGAGAGGCAATTAAAAAAAGTCAACCCAGTTTTCTGAAGTTATCCCTTGAAACACTATGGGGCCTTCCTTAATGTATAAACTATGGGAGATAGAAAAAACACATAAAACATAGTCTTAATAGTCTTTAATCTGTATTTGAATGTAAATTGTGTTTTGGATTGGTGAGTGATTATAGGTGGGAATGGCAGTCTAGAAATCCTCTTCAAAGTCAATGATAAAATTGTCCTCATTTCTATACTATCAGACCTACCCATATCTAAACAGCAGATACTATGGGAGATAGAAAACATGGTCTCTCTTCTCAATAAAATAATGTGAGAGGAATTTCCCCAATTGGAGACCAATCTGAAACTCAGTTTATTGGTCTCTAGATCAGGTTTCTCAGCCTTGGCACTATTGTCATTTGTTAATTCTTTGTTGTAGAGAGCTGTTCTGTTCATTATAGAATGTTAACAGCATACCTGGCCTCTGCCCACTAGATGCCAGTAGCTCCCCTCATTCTGACAACCAAAAATGTCTCCATGCTTTGCCGAGGTGTCCCTTGGTGTGGGGCAAAATCATTCCTGACTGAGAACCACTATTCAAAATATATTCTGTGTACCTCAACTCCCATTTCAAGGGAGTCAGAAATGCAGTTTTCTTGTATTTTATTCAGGAGCTAGATGTTTTGTGAAAGTAGAATCCTTCAAATTTCTAGCCTGGAAAACTGCCAGGAAATAGTAGATCTTCATTCATTCATTCGTTCATTCATTCATTCATTCATTCATTCATGAGAGACAGAGAGAGGGAGAAGCAGGCTCCATGCAGGGAGCCCAATGTGGGACTCGATCCCAGGACTCCAGGATCACGCCCTGGGCGAAGGCAGGCGCTAAACCACTGAGCCACACAGGGATCCCTGGAAATAGTAGATTTAATCACAAATTTAAAGATCAAAAAATAGACTCAGGGGGAATATGCTTTGATAAGATCATTTACCAAATGGTAGATATTTGAACCCAGGCCTTCTGTCTCCAGATGACATACGTAATACTTACCAGTAAAAAGAAAGGTACCAGAGTTGTGACTAGGCCTGCTGTGGTAGCAGCAATATAGTGTAGAGATTAAAGTTTAGATCAAAGCTGGGATTAGGGTGAGGCAAGTGAGGTGCCTAGCATGCAGAATTTTTTTTTTTTTTTTAATATTTTACTTATTTGAGAGACACATAGAGAGAGGCAGAGACCTAGGCAGAGAGGGAAGCAGACTCCATGCAGGGAGCCTGATGTGGGAGTCAATCCCAGGTCTCCAGAATCATGCCCTGGCAGGCGCTCAACCACTGGGCCACCCCGGCATCCCTAGAGTGCAGAATTTGAAGGACATTCAGTCTTCACTCTCAGGGTCCAGGTTCCCTGACTGGAATACTGGAGTCAGACTGCCTGGATTGTATCTCACTTTTGCCTGCTATTAGTTTGTGGTCTTGGATAAATTACCTAACTTACTGTTCTTCAGGTTCATTTTCTGTAAACAGCAGAATGTCGATGTTATAGGATTTTGTAAAAATGAGTCTGTATGTGTAAAGTACTCAAAATGCACAGAAAGAATACAGTATTAATCTTGTTAATATGATATATAGATGTACATTAGAGTCATTTGGAGAACAGAAAATGAATTTTCTCCATGTCTAGTATCAGAGACCAGGCAAAGATTGATGAAGTAGGATTGCCAGAAATAATAGTTACTGTGTTGGAGGGAAAATAGTATTATAAAAATAAAGAGTTCTGCCATTTCCTTTTGCTTATTTATTTTTTAAGATTTTATTTATTAATTCATGAGAGACACAGAGAGAGAGGCAGAGACATAGGCAGGAGAAGAAGGCTCCCTTCAGGGAGCCTGATGCAGGACTTGATCCTAGGATCATGCCCTGAGCCAAAGGCAGGCTCTCAATCACTGAGCCACACAGGTGCCGAGTTCTGCTATTTCTTTCTTTTTCTTTCTTTTTTTTTTCTTTTTTTTAAGATTTTAGCTGAGTTCTGCTATTTCTTTCTTTTTCTTTCCTTTTTTAAAGATTTTATTTATTTATTTGTGAGACACAGAGAGAGAGGCAGAGACAAGGCAGAGGGAGAAGCAGGTTCCACACAGGGAGCCTGATGCAGGACTCAATCCCGGGTCTCCAGGACCAGGCCCTGGGCTGACGGCGGTGCTAAACCGCTGAGCCACCTGGGCTGCCCCCGAGTTCTGCTATTTCTTAACCAAAATCAATAAATATGTAACAATTCAGTATTCTTGATTGTTGTCAGTGGTATTGATCGAACTGTTGCCGAAAACAGTGTTGCATTATTTTAAATAGCTGATATTCAAAAAAATAGAATGATTGGTAAATAAAACATTTAGTGAATTTGAACCTTATATTATTTTGATATAAGTTTAATGCTTAGTATTTGTGTAGTACTTTATTTGTATTTTTCACGTTATTAAGGACAGTATTTGGTACTTGGTAAATGTGGATTCTCAGTGGACTACTCCCAATACCCCTTTCTCTTCTGCTCCCTACCGCCACCCCCCAGCAGTTGGAAATGTATAGGGCCATGTTTGCTTATCTTTTTTTTTTTTTATTTATTTTTATTTTTATTTTTTTATTGGTGTTCAATTTACTAACATACAGAATAACCCCCAGTGCCCGTCACCCATTCACTCCCACCCCCCGCCCTCCTCCTATGTTTGCTTATCTTAAAGTGGGCATCTTTGGCATTTAGTAGGCTCCATCCAGGAATGTTGTATTTTCTGTACACTTCCTGTGGCACTACCCTGAATAATAATGAATTGTCTGGTCAAAATGTCAGTAGCATCCTCACAGAGAAACATTTATGCTAGAAATCAACAGTGTGTTTTCCCTTCTCTTCTTTGGAATTGGTACTAAATACTGATAAATTGTTAGTCATTTTGTTAGCTCCTGAATTAAGGCATAGTCTCTGCCTTGAAAAAGTCCATACTTGAGTAGAGAAGATAGACTTAGTGTGAAAAGTACAATAGAAATATTTCTAGGGTATGGAGGCAGTGAGTGATTTCTTAGAGGCTATGTGACTTTGACATTTGCATTGTGTAGGGAATCGTGAGGGAAGACTACTAGTCAGAGGGAATAGTTTACTAAGATTTATTTATTTATTTTTAAATTTTTATTTATTTATGATAGTCACACAGAGAGACAGAGAGGCAGAGACACAGGCAGAGGGAGAAGCAGGCTCCATGCACCGGGAGCCCGACGTGCGATTCGATCCCCGGTCTCCAGGATCACGCCCTGGGCCAAAGGCAGGCGCCAAACCGCTGTGCCACCCAGGGATCTCCCCCCCCCCCCCTTTTTTTTTTTTTTAATTTTTATTTAAGTTTACTAAGATTTAGATACGAAATATGTATGCCATATTCAGGGAATTGCAAGTACTTTGACACTATTGGGAAAGTAGAATGCAAGTTACTGTAGCAGTTAGGGAGGTAACATTCTATATTAAGGACCATGATCTTTAACGTGAGAAAGATTTCTCTGGGGTGCTAGTTAAAATGCAGATTTTTGGACTTCTGCTCCAGAGAGTCTGACTTGATAGAAGCATAATCTCACATTTTCTTTTTAACATTTACCAAAAAGAAAAAAAAATTAAATTGACTTTTCACAAGCCACTAATGGTTTGCAGCATGCACTTTGAAAAACATTGGTTTAGACTTTAATAGCGTACATTAAAGTGACCTGGACAGGTTATTAAAACAGATTTTTGGCTCCATCCCTAGAGTTGCTGAGTCAGTAGGTCTGGCTTGGGGCCTGAGAATTAGTATGCCTAACAAGTGCTCCGGTGATCCTGATGCTGTTTGCCCTGAGACCATATTTTGAGAACCACAGACATAGAGGACAGATTGGAAGAGCAATTTTTCACTAGAATGTAGGCCCTGTGACGAAAAGTGTTTTTGTCAGGTTTGTTCACTGTTCTCAATGTCTCTAACAGTGTCTAGTATATAGGGTATCTCAGTAATTATTTGTAGAATTTATGACTTGATGTGGGGAGCTCAGTAAGGATAGATTGGAACAATGCTTTGGAAGGGATAGTGACAATAATGATGGGTGTTGAAGTGGATTCTGACTTATAGGCCGTTTATTTGGGAGGCTAGGTGAGTAGTGGTACCCAGTTCTTAGCACTTAATATATAATCATTAATACTTGCCACTACAATGGAAGCTTCATTAAAATGATGTGACTGGATCAGAGTGCAGTGGATAGACCAATTGGGGGTGATACACATGAAGCTTTAAATTTGAAAAGTCATGGCTTAAACAACGGTTTCTTAAAGCATTAATCAATGGTACTTTGAGTTTTGGCTTACCAGAGGCTAGGTTTTGTTTTGTTTTAGAACAGACAAAAAGAAGTGTAGAAGTTTTGGGTGAGAAAGGAGAGATGATGAGTGGGAAATATCAGGGAGGGTGACAGAACATGAGAGACTCCTAACTCTGGGAAACGAACAAGGGGTAGTGGAAAGGGAGGTGGACGGGGGGATGGGGTGACTGGGTGATGGGCACTGAGGGGGGGGCACTTGATGGGATGAGCACTGGGTGTTATACTATATATTGGCAAATTGAACTCCAACACAAAAATATACAAAGAAAAAAGGTGCATGTAAAGGGGGAAAAAAAGTTTTGGGTGAGTGCAGACTGTTTGGGAGCCTTTGTATAGCCTTTGATGTTAGTTTGAATGTATTTTATTCAGTGTGTGAGAGTCCATTTTGTCTCCTGTGTGCTATGCTAGATGCTCACTTAACAGAGATGAACCAGATACAAATTGGGCTCCCAGGAAATAATTCCTTGTTACTCCAAGAAGAATTGTAGCTATTTTTAATTTGAGATTTTTTAGAGACTTAGATTTCTTAGCTGGAAGCGATTTTAGAAATAATTCAACTTGTTCTGTTTTTTTAGAAGAGGAAAATGCCCAAGAAAGCTACATAATTTGTCCACAAAGCTTGAATAGTTTTCAAACCAGTACTGTGTTCCTAACTTCCAGTGTAATGCTTTATTACACAATTAATTGCACCACCACCATAATAATGAAAATCAGCATGCATTGGTCACTGAGTTTATGCTAGATTCTGATGTTTTATGTAAATATGTTACTGAGTCTTCACAACCCATGAGATAGATATTGTTATGCTGTCTCTATTAAAAATAGTCTTTAGGCAAGTCTAAGTACTGAACCTGCTTAAGGGAATGGTTGCTTTGGGAGACTGACCTTTAGTTTACTTTTTCAGCAAGCCAATAGAGAGATTTGCTAGAATTGTTACTAGCATGTACTTACAAATACAGAATTTCTAGAATAGTTGGAAGCGTCAAGGAGACACTCGTAAAGCGTTGTGAGCATAGTAAAGGGAGGCTCTGATAGAAACCTCAGGTGTGTTAGGTAATATTCCAAGAGTATATCCTAGGGGGGAAAACAGTGTATGTAGGTGTTAGGTGCTGGTATACAAAATGATTGATATATTATTTTTAAAATATTTTATTTACTTGAGAGAGAGCGAGCCTGTGACTGTGCTCAAGAGCAGGGAGCGCGGGAGCGGGGATGAAGGTGAGGAGGAAGGAGGAGAGGGGGGACCAGCAGACTCCCTGCAGGACCATGAGTTCATGACCTGAGCCAAAACTGAGTCGACCACTTAACCAGCTGAGCCACCCAGGTGCCCCAAAATAACTGAATTAAATTTCATTTGTATATTTAAAGAATAGTTTTCTTTCTTGGGCAATTTCTTAGAAGGGTTAAGGTTTTCCACAATGAAGACTTAAATCTGGTTAGAGAGGAAATGTGTGAGGGAGAGGAATGCAGTAGTCATAAATATTTTATTTTCTGTCTTCCTTTGCCCATGTCTGATTTATTTCCCCATCATAATTGCTGTGTCCTAGGGTGAGAGGAGAAAATAGAAGTGGCAAAGCAGAAAAGGATTGTTATTCCTTGTCATGATGGAGGATGGAGGGGAATTTCAAAAGGTGTGGAGGGTTGAGAATGCCTCTAAAAGCGTTAGGCATTGTTGGTTTTTTAACTTGTGTAGGATCAGACAAAGTTAGGCTTTTCTAACTTGAGGATTGCCTCTATGATGTTTCTCATTGTTCAAATCAAGGAAACATGAATTTATGTTTTGCTATATAGCTTAAAAGTTAGATATTTCATTAAAGGGAGATTTCCATGAAAATAGTAATTATTTTGATGTTAAAAAAGGGTACCCTGATGATTAAAAAATTGCTTATGTGAAACTCTGCCTGGAATTACCGTAGAGAGTTTGAAGACATAAAAAGAAACAAAATTCTAGGCAACCTCGGTGGCTCGGCGGTTTAGCGCCTGCCTTCGGCCCGGGGCGTAATCCTGGAGATCCAGGATCGAGTCCCACATCGGGCTCCCCGCATGGAGCCTGCTTCTCCTCCCTCTGCCTGTGTCTCTGCCTCTCTCTCTCTGTGTCTCTCATGAAGAAATAAATAAAAAATCTTAAAAAAAAAAAAAAAAGAAACAAAATTCTTCAGTACTCCAAGATAGCAAAAAAGAAATTTGATACTTTAAAAGTTATTTTTCATTATTGTATAGACTTGTGTAAAAATTAGAGATTGGTTTATTTTGTGGTTGTATTGGTTTTGAAAATGGAAGAATTTTATGAACAGACTAATAAAATATGTTTATCCACATGTCTGAAGTTACCTTCACTAACATTACTTTTCTTTGCCTTAGTTGTGGGAGAATAAACTAATGCAATCTAGGGCAGTAGATGGATTTCATTCAGAAGAGCAGCAGCTTTTATTGCAAGTTCAACAGCAGCATCAACCCCAGCAACAGCAACATCACCACCACCACCACCATCAGCAAACTCAACCACAGCAAACGGTACCTCAGCAAGCGCAGACTCAGCAGGTCCTTATTCCTGCATCACAGCAAGGTGAGACTGGATATATTTTTCTACTTACAACGTGGAAATGAAATTTGTCATTTTCAAAGAAGAGAAATAGCTGTAGGTTTTTCCTTTTTATTGACTGAGGGGATAGTGTATGTATGTATATTTACATACAAATTTTGTATAAAACGTGGATTTTATATTGTAGAAATTATAAACAAGTAGTTAACTGAGAGCCTACGATGATATTCTTAAAAGTGTATTAATACTTTCTTTCGAGAAGGCTATAAAACGGTAGATTTCCCTAAATAAGTCAGACCTATTAAAGATTTATTTACTAAGGATTTCATTATTTCATATGGTAAAATTGTTACCACTTTCTTTGTAAAATTGATCAAAGACATTTAAGTTTGTTTTTTATAAATACATCTTAAGCACTGGGGGATTTTTGTAAGTATGGCAGTCTGAAATTTCAGTTCTTTAATACTTTGTGTAAGTATAAATTGGCTGAATTAGACTTAAGTGAAGAGTGTGTGTGTATCATAATTTATATTACTTGGTTTAAAGGTAAGAAAAAAACCAAATATAGACTGTGTCCATACTTCTTTGTACTATGCAAGTAAATCTGTAAATTTGTTTCATTGAAGCTTTACAAAAGGCTTTGTGAAATAGTTCTCCCAACATTTTAATACTAAGGGAAATTTGGGCCCTGAGAAGGCCAGGAAGGTTGGCCTATTACATGTAACAAGTATTTTCTGTCATCACAAACCTGTTTGGTCATGAAGCTTTCCAAGCATTTGCATTTTGTAAATCTTATTATTGGAGAGGAGAATGAAGGTAAATGAAAAGTTTAATTACTACCCATTTGCCTTATTTGAGAGTGGCTGAGAATATATAAGACTTAAAATTGATAGTGATACATAGTAAGTAATGTATGGTAGAAATGTCTGTTTGGATTGTTTTACTGTTTATACCAAATAAGACCTTTAACATTTGATTTTATTCTATACCTGCATTAAATAATTTTATCCTTTTTCATCTGTTTTGATGACTGTTCCTCCTATTGCCTTCAGGCCTTGGCACTAGGATTTTAGGTCATCATAAATTAAAATTTGATTTTCTTCACTCAGAGAATATTAGGATAATGGGATTATCTGTTTATTCTCTGAAATTTGCGGAATCAAACATCTAATTCCTTTTATATTTACGTAACATTGCCATTGTTTCTTCTCTCTCTCTTTTTTTAACAGCCATTATTTCTGATTTATATTTTTTAAAAAGTTGTTGGAAGTAACAAGATTTTGACAGCTGTCAAATGGGAGAAGAAGGCTATGTAGATGTAAAAAAAAAAAACCTAGTTAATAGTTTCTTTGAGCTCATTCTTAATGGGTTACTAACTCATTCTAACAGTAGTATTAAACAATATTGAGTTAGCAAGATACAATTAAATTTTGTTTGAAATTTTCCAGTTTAAGAACGTACAGAGCTGTATATGTATAGGTTTTAGGTATCTCACTACTTCATGCATCCAAATTTCTTTGTATCCTTAGGTATTGTTACACAAATCTTTTTTTAAATTGATATTTTTAAGTATAATATGGGTATATCACAGCTGTTATTTACCATAGAAATTTATAACATTCTTAGGTATCAAATGGGTGGATGCATTTGGATGTAGAAAACAGGAAAAAAAGTTCTCATCATTGTATAGCATTCTTAGTATTTTGAAACAGCCTCATGGTTCCTTGTTTGCACTTGTGCTTTTTGTTTTTTTCTATAATAGCTGCTGCACCACAAGTTATAGTTCCTGATTCTAAGCTGATACAACATATGAACGCATCAAATATGGTAAGACTTGGAATATAGTATTTTGCTTAGCTCTACTTATTCTAACTCAAAATTGTGATTATGCTTAGGTGTGTTGTATATTAACAATGTGAAATTTATTTGAGACTTTAACAAAATGGCTGTTTATTTGGTTTCCTAGTTATTGGGTTTAGCAGCACATCTAAAATTTAGCTTGATACTTAGACATAGAGGTTCATAAAATTATGCAGTTTTCTGTTGAAAATACCAAAAGAATAATGTTTTGTGAGAGATCTTCCGTCCCATGCTATTTTTGGAAAATGAGTTTAGGGCACCTACCAAACATACTGTGTCAATTATAGTTCTGTTTCAGAAGACCCATTAATTGCTAGAGGTCAGGAATGCTAAGAATTGTAAACTTGAAAAATGAAAATGAACTCTTGGATAGTTCAAGATAACTTTTTAAAACCAAACCTTTAAAATTTTTTTGCTGTGATTTAACCATAGCCTAGCTTAATAAGATTTATTAACTTTGTGTATATTAGTACTTTAAAACGCATTTTGATCAGTTGAGGTTTTTTTTTTTTTTTTTTGAAAGATTTTATTTATGCATGAAAGAGAGAGAGAGAGGCAGAGACATAGGCAGAGAGAGAAGCAGGCTCTATGCAGGGTGCCTGATGTGGGACTCGATACCGGGATCACACCCTGAGCCAAAGGCAGGCGCTCAACCACTGAGCCACCCAGGCGTCCCATCAGTTGAGTTTATTATGTATTAGCCTTGGTATTTCTTTTTTTTTTTTTTTTTTTTTTTTAATTTTTATTTATTTATGATAGTCACACAGAGAGACAGAGAGAGAGGCAGAGACATAGGCAGAGGGAGAAGCAGGCTCCATGCACCGGGAGCCCGACGTGGGATTCGATCCTCGGTCTCCAGGATCGCGCCCTGGGACAAAGGCAGGCACCAAACCGCTGCGCCACCCAGGGATCCCAGCCTTGGTATTTCTAAGGGATCTTCACTGAACAGCTCAAATTCTCAAATTTATATATATATAAATATATATATATTATATTAATATATATAATTAATATATATAATATATATTATTATATTATATATAATATATAATTCGAAAAACTACTTCAGATCCTTAGAGACTCTTTACCTATATAAAGTTTTTTTTTTTAATTTATTTTTTTAAAAGATGTTACTTATTTATTCATGAGAGACACACAGAGAGAGGCAGAGACAGAGGCAGAGGGAGAAGCAGGCCCCATGCAGGGAGCCCGATGTGGGAGTCTATCCTGGCACCACGGGATCACGCCCGGAGCCGAAGGCAGACGCTCAACCACTGAGCCACCTAGGCACCCTATAAAGTTTTTTTTTGAATAAGACATTAAAATAAAGTCTTATTAGAAGAGTTATTCCAGCACTTTCTCATAAATGGCTTTTCTTTGTTCTGTTTACAAGATAAGAGATTGTTAGTGGAGTCTCAGCTCTGACATTTCATTCTTTTTTTTTTTTTTTCATTCTTAAATTCAACCGAATCTCTTATTTAAAAGCAAGAATCATTTTTAAAAAATCTCTTAGCCTAGTGCTAGCAATGAATTTTTTTTTTTTAGATTGTGTGTGTGTGTGTGTGTGTGTGTATTTTATAAAGATTTATTTATTTGAGAGAGAACACATGTGGGTGGAGAGAGAGTAGGGGTGGCAGGGGCGGGAAAGAGATTCTTCAGCAGACTGCACAGAATAACCAGGTGCCCTGAAAAAGCAGTATTTTAAAAAATGATTTCTGTTTGGTGAGTAATGAGTAGTTGACCTCAAAGCTCATCTGTGATTGATAAGTCAGATACAAAACATGGCTCATCCACTAGACAACCGACTCCTTTTTTTTTTTTTTTTTTTTTTTTAAAGATTTTATTTATTTATTCATGATAGTCACACAGAGAGAGAGAGACAGAGAGGCAGAGACACAGGCAGAGGGAGAAGCAGGCTCCATGCAGGGAGCCCGACGTGGGATTCGATCCCGGGTCTCCAGGATCGTGCCCTGGGCCAAAGGCAGGCGCCAAACCGCTGCGCCACCCAGGGATCCCAACCGACTCCTTTTTAAATATACCAGCCTTACAAATTCATAGCTTGACAGAATTACAAATTTCTACATGACAGAAATTGGAGTTTTTAAATTTACAAAAGAATCGAGGATATCTATTTTGTACTTGTAATTCAAATTGCCAGAATTGGTTCTTCTTAAAAATCAGAAAATTCCAGTCCATCATGGAATCACAAGAATTTTTATCATTCAGAAAATTCCATTTCAAGTTTAAGGCCCCAAATTTCTTTTTATCTCCATCCTTAAAAATGAAAGTCTCACTATAGGATCTGTATTGCAGTTGGTACTTTGAGATATTTCCTAGGGAATAACTTATGTCGTTTTATTTTATTTTATTTTATTTTATTTTATTTTATTTTATTTTATTTTACTTTACTTTACTTTACTTTTTACTTTACTTTACTTTTTACTTTACTTTTTAAGATTTATTTATCCAAGAGAAAAGGAGAGAAGGAGTGTGCACACCTAGGTGGAGGGGCAGAGGGAATGGGAGCAGACTCCCGGCTGAGTACAGAGCCAGATAAGGGGCTTGATCCCAGGACCCTGAGATCCTGACCTGAACTGAAATTAAGAGTTGGCCACTGAGCCAGGCATCCTGACTTTTGTCCTTTTAAAACAGAAAATTTTGTAGAATCACTTGCAGTAGGCCCATTTGATTACTAAGAATTTTAAATGTTTGAGAGAAAATTCTCTTTAAAGACACAAGGGCAAAATCAGTGGCCCATCTCTTCCTTGTTTGTTAGGTCTCCTTGATTCTAAAGAGCATATATTTAAACAGATTCTAGGTCAGAAATATCACTCAGTAAAGATGTTAGCATTTATGTGTATTTTAGAATTTTATTTTTTATTTTTATTTTTATTTTTATTTTTTTTAAATTTTTTAAAAAATTTTTATTTATTTATGATAGTCACACAGAGAGAGAGAGAAGCAGAGACATAGGCAGAGGGAGAAGCAGGCTCCATGCACCGGGAGCCCGACGTGGGATTCGATCCCGGTCTCCAGGATCATGCCCCGGGCCAAAGGCAGGCGCTAAACCGCTGCGCCACCCAGGGATCCCTGTATTTTAGAATTTTAATGGATGTTTTCAGTGTTTGCCCCATGTACTTTATATGTTCTGAAATACAATCACTATAGGCTCTTTACAAAAAAAAAAAATTTTTTTAATAAAATTTTTTTTGGTTTTTGTTTGCATTATTATTCCTGATTCAAAGATAACCATTTGATTGATTTCCTTTTCCTTTTTTTTTTTTTTTTTAATTTAAATTTTAGGTAGTTGACATACAGTGGAATAATAATTGGTTTCTGGAGTAGAATTCAATGATTCCTCACTTAATATGACACCCAGTGCTTGTCATAACAATTGCCCTCCTTAATACCCACCACCCATCTAGCCCATTCCCTGTTCAAATTCCTCCATCAACCCTCAGTTTGTTCTCTATTGTTAAGAGGCTCTTGTTTCCCTCTCCTTTTTACTTCCCCCCCTTCCTTTTTCTTCCCCCCCTTCCTTTTCCCCCTTCTTTTTTAAATTCCACATGTGAGTGAGATCACATGGTATTTATCTTTCTCTGACCAACTTATTTTTTTCTAAAAATTTTATTCATTCAGGAGAGACACAGTGAGAGGCAGAGACACACAGGCAGAGGAAGAAGCAGGCTCCCCATGGGGAGCCCTATACCGGACTTGACCCAGGGACTCTGGGATCATGCCCTGAGCTAAAGGCAGACACTCAACCGCTGAGCCATCCACTCATCCCCAGTTTTGATTTTTTAAAAAGCAATCCATGCTTTGGAAATGAACATGTTGAAAAGTTACATAATTTAATAAAAATGTAGGATAGTGATAATATATTAGGTTGAAAGCTGTTTTGGGGAACCTATAAAATAGGACCTTATGGCAAACAAAATTTGCAGATTCTCTTTATGAAATACTCTAATGCATTAGTCATTTTAGGGCTATTTCATAAAATACAAGAAGAAATTTTCAGTAGGTATTAATAAAAGGTGGTTTGTGTAGTAGGTCACTCAACAAATATTTATTGATAGGAGTTTGGATGTACAGAGGTGTGCAGGTGGTTATTGTGTTGTCTATGCTGTGTAGAAACTACAATTGTCATTTTGCCAGTAGAGGAAGATCTATTAATCTTATAAAATATGAATTACAGGCCCTTAATATTTCTGAATAGTATTTCTCAGTAGTAAGTGGTTGTTAATGTGTTCCTTAGATTACCTTTCATTTGCCTATACAGGCAAGATTTATTTAAATGAATGCAGGACCTGCATTTCATGAAGAGAACCTGATGGAGCTATAGCTGGGGACATTGTGGGAATTTAGGCCTTAGGTGTAGAAACTACATGATTTGATAGTTAGACTTATCAAATGGCAACAAGAAGCACATTTTCTTACAAAGGTATATGTAGAGGGATCCCTGGGTGGCGCAGCGGTTTGGCGCCTGCCTTTGGCCCAGGGCGCGATCCTGGAGACCCGGGATCGAATCCCACGTCGGGCTCCCGGTGCATGGAGCCTGCTTCTCCCTCTGCCTGTGTCTCTGCCTCTCTCTCTCTCTCTCAGTGACTATCATAAATAAAAAATTAAAAAAAAAAGGTATATGTAGAGTCTAGACTAGGTAGTAGTATCATGAACCTAATTGAGTATAATTTTCTGAGTTTTGTTGACTTCTCTGGCATCTTCTAACTGCAGTTATATTTATTTTTCAGAACCTATCAATTAGAGGTGTTTCTAAAAATGTATATATTAGATTGGTATGTGAAGGCTGGGTACCTTTAAAAAGATTGAAGGAAGAGGGGGATAAATTACCTCTACAGATAGTTACAGTGAGATGCATGGAAATACTTTAAATATAGAATAAAAAAAAAAAAAAAACCAGTAAGATGTGGTATAATTCTCTTGGAGGAAAGCTGAGAGGAGGAGTCTTCAGAAGCAGTAAATGAAAAATGTATCCTGGATTTAAAGAGATTCACAGTACACCCATGTATATTATTTTTAACTTAAATGTCAGATACTGCCTCCATTTTAAAATGTAGAAATTAAAGTTGGTGACTTTTCTTAAGATTTTAAGGTATTTTTTGTGTTAATAAAACTATTATTAATAGATTTTTCATCTAGATATATAGCCAGTATTGTATCTTAAGGCATCGTAGAAGAATTCCTCGCTCTACAAGCTCAGCCTTCTGATTCTGATACAAGGTCTTCTTTAAAGATTTATTGAGTCTAGTATAAACTAAAAATATTAAGATTTCTAAAATGAAGATATTTAATATTTTGCTTCAAGTAAATGAAGTTGACCTTGAACAATTTGGGTTTGAACTGTATGGATCCATTTATATGCAGATTTTTTCGATAAATATGGTTATTTTCATTAAATGTGGTATATATTTTCTTTCCTCTAGCTATATTGTAGAATATAGTAATATAACATGTGTGGTCAGCAGTAGGCTATTGAGCTTTTGGGAAGTCAAAAATTACATGTGGATTTTCACTTGTGTGAGGAGTTGGTCCCCTTAGCCCCTGCAATATTAAAGGGTCAACTGTACTTGACCACAGGGAGTTGGGAGTAAGGAAATAGAGTTAGGAAAAGAAATACCAGAATGGATATTTTATATATTGTACAGCATTGTTAGTAGGGGGGAGATTTCCTTAGAGCACATTCTCCAGGGGAAAAAACACCCCAATTATATTCTACTTAATTGTTTGAAGTACTTACATAATGCATTTTAGGCTAGGTGGTCTTTATTGTATCATTTTATAAAATGGAATTTAGTCTTTTTAAGACTTTTCGTTTTAGTATATACTAAATAATAGTTCGAATACTATTAAAATATGCCAGAGATAAACTGAGGTACTGTTATGTATGTATGTGGTTTTGATTTTTTCTCCTTGGTTTTTTTTTTTTTTTCCAGAGCGCTGCTGCTACAGCTGCTACCTTGGCACTCCCTGCAGGTGTGACTCCTGTTCAACAGATACTAACAAATTCAGGTAATTAGGAATAACGGAACCATTATTTATATGTATAACTCAGAAAATTGTACCATCTAGTCTTTGTTTGAGCCTCACTGCAAGACAAAATCAGTATTTCTTTTACCATTTAGCTTAGGTTATTAAAATAAGATTGACTATTACATCACATTAGATGATAGTTATTGTTAAGGATGGAGTAGAAAAGATGAAAATTGCACTTGAGCTTTTGATTTATGAATGAGAATCCTATTATCGAATGAAGTATGATTATATAGAAATACTTACTTACATAGATTTTTGCTAAACACATTTAACCTGCCAAACAACTTGACTCATTTGAATGAATTTGTGATATCAGACTAAATCCTATAATACTTTATTGCATTCTGTTTTATGTACTATCTCTGCATAGACAGACAAAATTTACTTGTGATTTTTTGGCATATTAATGTTGGAAGAATTTATGTGGCTTTTAAGTTGTAATTTTAATTAGAGAATTTCTTGTTATTTTGTTAACAAAATTATTTTTTATAAGTTTTTTTTTTTTTAAGATTGTATTTATTCATGAGAGACAGAGAAAGGGACAGTGACATAGACTGAGGGAGGAGAAGCAGGCTTCATGCAGAGAGCCCGATGTGGGACTCGATCCCCCGATTCTGGGACCACGCCCTGAGCCAGAGGAGCCGTGAGCTAAACTACTGAGCCACCCAGGCGTCTCGTTAATAAAATTCTAAATTTGTAAAGCACTAACTAGAGGTTTATCTTGCTACATATTTTATTAATATATAATTGTTGCTTTTTAATTAATTGAAGATTCTGCATCATCTAAGACAACAAAGAGAGGGATTCACTTCTCTATGTTTAAGCCAGGCATATACTTAGTATTATGTGGCAATGGTAATTGGCTCAGCATTTTCTTTTTGTTAAGCATTTTGAAGCTAAGTACCGTGTGCTCTGGCTCAAGGTATTAATGAACTGTTTATACTTTCATGTCTTTAAAGCTTTAAAAAGAAACAGCTCCTGAAACATCTGATCTTACTTAGCTGCTTTTGCATGACTCCTAACATGTTAATAAAGATAACTTAAACTTCTAATCAATTCTCATTATCTGTTGTTAAAATTTTATTGGAAAAGAGCTTTCTAAGGATAGCAAGTAAGGAAAAACATTTTAAGCAATGTATTTGAACAATGGAGGGAAGTAAGAGAAGGTAAGGATTATGGTTTACTGTGTATGGGAGCCTTTAATTGCTAGACTTCTTGCTTGATCATTTCCAGGGCATTTTGGTGGCTTGACATTCATTATGAATTCATTTATTTTGAGATGGTCACTGCTAAAATGGTAACTTGTAATGTATACTTTTTGCTTCAGGCCAGCTTCTTCAAGTAGTCAGAGCAGCCAATGGTGCCCAGTATATCTTTCAGCCTCAGCAGTCAGTGGTTCTTCAACAACAAGTTATACCACAAATGCAGCCTGGTGGAGTACAGGCTCCTGTTATACAACAGGTAATAGAATAATAAATTATGAGCATCATGATGGGGTTCTTTTTTCTTCTTCTGTGTGAACTCTGGGAGATTTCCTTCCCCTTTCCCATGGCTTTATATGAGCTCTTAGACTGTTCTCCAATGCTGTACATCCTGTCATTGTAAATTCCTCCTGCATGCGTCACAGCTTAACTTTACATTCAATATATTTAAGACTAAATTGTTGTTATCCCTGCTTATCTTTCATTATCCCTCTGAACGTGCTTTTCTATCAGTGGCATCACACTTGATGCAGCCTCCTAAGCCTCCAAGTATTGCGTTCATTCAACAAGTATTTAATACTGTGTTGGCTATGTGTCAGGGTCTTTGCAAGGGACTAGAGATTTAGGAATGAACACGGAAGACATGAATCTAGTTTCATGAAGCTTATGCATTTTCTGAAAGTGGGTGTGTGGGAACCCCCACTTCCCTTACCTTTAATATTGCAAAGTACCATGAAATCCTACCAATTCTTAATAGTTCCTTTCTTTCAGACTGCAGTTTTAACATGTTTGCAGTTCCTTAATATTGGAAACTAGTTTTCTTAGACTCTCATCATTTTCTAAGTTCATGCTTTCGTAATTTCCTACTTAAAATACTATTATTATTCTCTCAATAGTATATATTACTATATATATAATGTTAATGTGTGTGTATTTGTATATATAAAGTACCATATATTATTCTCTCAATTGATTTTCCTTACTCTAATCTTGGGCTTCCTAACTTGTTACTCTATTTTATAGTTATTCTAAAAATCTTAAATTTTTTTAGTGACTTCCCCATTGCCTATTGGAAAAAGTCTAAACTCCTCAGCATGGTTAATAGGATCTTTGTTTTTTGTGGATCTTATTTTTTAATCTCTTCAGCTTTAATTCTTGTCATGCTTCCAGTTATCTGCTTCAGCTGCTGTTTAGATCAGCTAAACTTTTAAATACTTGTAAACCTACCTCTGTGCTGACTGTTAAGCTCTTGTCCTGTAAGGACAAAGAGGAAAGAGAAATGGTTATTTATTAAAGAATTTAGGTACTTTAAAAAAGGAGACATATAAATATGTAATGTCCATGTTATAGTATGATGATAGAGATAAGATCGGAGAAGCATTTATCTAGTCAGTTTACAGCTTCCCAGATGTTCACTTGATGTTATTCTTCTACTTAGAATGTCATTTGGTCTTCCTTCTAGCAGCTCTCTTTACTCCCATCAAACAAAGCCACCGAGGGGATCGGGATCCCTGGGTGGCTCAGTGGTTTGGCTCCTGCCTTTGGCCCAAGGCATGGTCCTGGAGTCCCGGGATCGAGTCCCGCGTCGGGCTCCCGGCATGGAGCCTGCTTCTCCCTCCTCCTGTGTCTCTGCCTCTGTCTCTCTCTCTGTGTCTATCATAATAAATAAATAAACAAACAAATAAACAAACACATACATACATACATGCCACCGAATGGAAAAGCCTGGCTAATCTTCCAAGCACAAAAGAACACAAGTATTACCTACTAAGAAGGCTTCCCTGACCATACCTTGTCCCTCAAGCTGAATTTAGTCCTCTCTCCTGTTTTCAGAGCACCATATCATACTTGTATTACACCTTTTACCTTTTGAGTTGTGTTACTGTTTTGTCTATTGCACCATTAATCCGTAAACTTCTTAAACAAAATACTGTCTTATTTTGCGTTTCTTGAACCTAAAGGCAAGTAATTGCCATTTGCTGTTTTTTTTATAACTAGGTATTCTCTTTTTATTTATTAACTTATTAATACATATAAATATATTTATTGTAAAATATATATTTGTTAGTATGTACTTTTTGAGTTATGGTTTACTTTAGAATTCTAGCTATAAAAGCTGAAAGGAACTATAGAAATCATCTGATCTGGTGTAGTTGGATGGTTAGAATCAGCTGGGGAAGCTTTTATTTATTTATTTATTTATTTATTTATTTATTTATTTATATTTTTTTTAATTTTTATTGATTTATGATAGAGAGAGAGAGAGAGAGAGAGGCAGAGACACAGGCAGAGGGAGAAGCAGGCTCCATGCACCGGGAGCCCGACGTGGGATTCGATCCCGGGTCTCCAGGATCGCGCCCTGGGCCAAAGGCAGGCGCCAAACCGCTGCGCCACCCAGGGATCCCTGGGGAAGCTTTTAATGATTAGATTTCAGTGGCATGTGGCTCAGGTCATGGTCCCAAAGTCCTGGGTTGAGTCCTGCATTGGGAGCCTGCTTCTTCCTCTGCCTGCCACTCCCCACGCTTGTGTGCATATGTGTGCGAGCATTCTCTCTGTCAAATAAATAAATAAAATCTTTTTAAAAAATTAAAAAATAAATTATTAGATTTCATCTTACATGAATTAAATCAGAATATTGTGGGTCCAAGTACCAGTATTTTTAAGCTACCAGATGGTTGTAATTTTTAGTCAGGGTTGAGAACCATTGATTCTAGTCTAACAGTGAAGTGGCAAAAGCCAAGGGAGGTTAAATGACATGCCTCTGCTACATCTCAGTCTGGGATCTGAGACAAAACTAGGACCCAAGACTTCACATTTTCAGTGCAATGATTTCCACAGGGAGGCAGTGTAACATAATAATTACAGCAAAAATCAGAAAGCGTGGGTTAAAATTTCACATCATAGTGACTATGAGCTTGGCAAGTAACCTGTTCATACATCAAGGAAATAAATGAATCATATGTGTAACTCTTGGTTTGGAATTTTCCATGTACATAACAAGTGCTCAATAAATAATTATTTTCAGAAAATCTTTTTTTTCCTTAAGAACTTTGAAAGGTAAAATGAAAATAGGATCAGTATACTAGTTAAACATTCCTTTTATGCTTTGGTGGTTTTAACTGAAAGAGATGTGGCCATTTTTCGTGATTCTTCAGCATTTATGCCTGTTTCTTCATATTATATCATGAAACTGAGCCTACTGTTCCTCTTAACTAGTTTCTAATATGGGTTTCTTTTGCCTCAGGTACTGGCCCCTCTTCCTGGAGGGATTTCACCACAGACAGGTGTCATCATTCAGCCACAGCAAATCTTATTTACAGGAAATAAGACTCAAGTTATACCTACAACAGTGGCTGCCCCTACACCGGCACAAGCACAGATAACTGCAACTGGCCAACAGCAGCCACAGACCCAGCCTGCTCAGCCACAGGCTCCGCTGGTGCTACAGGTTGATGGAACTGGGGACACATCATCTGAAGAAGATGAAGATGAAGAAGAAGACTATGATGATGAGGAAGAAGAAGACAAAGAGAAAGATGGAGCTGAAGATGGGCAGGTAGAAGAAGTAAGTTTATAGTCAAAGACTTGAAATGAGAAACTACTCAATCATTTCTTTTACTTGGTGCCAAACTGATGAATTATATTCTATTTTTTCAGAGGCTATTAAGGTGTTACACAATATAGGATTTTATTTTATTTTTTTTTTTAATTTTTTTTTAATATAGGATTTTAAATACGAAGTTGGATTGTTGTAACCTAGTAAGGTTTTTAGATGGTTCTGGTTGTACTTATCATCATAGAATACTGTTTCATATACCTGGTAATAAAAAATAAATGTATATTGAATTGAGTTGTATTTATAAAGGGGGTGGACACAATGCAAGTAATTCTAATTTTCTGGCTTATGCATTCATGCTGTGATTCAAACACAAGACATTGGTAGATAAAATGAGGTTGTTTGCTTCAATAATTAAAAAAGATACAGCAACATCTGGGAAGAGAGGACACTTGAGGAAAAAGCTAAATGTGACAGACTTATTCATGAATAACTTTCTTTTGGTCTGTATTCTGTACCAGTTCCTTACATCACTTTATCTACTCCTAGTCCCTGTCATGAGTTAAGCAAACCATCCTTTGTTATTCATCCTTATATATTTCTAGAAGCATATAAATATATCTTTGTTTTCCTCAGTGTTCCTGCTTAGTTACTTGTGTTCAATATGTTTGTCTTAACCATAGTTTTTGTTCAATGCTTTCTACAACTTAAGATGTAATTTTATCTTAGTACAAAGTTCTTTATATCTAATGTTCTTAAGTATTGTTTTACTAAATATTGAATAAATACAAATGAATAAAAAATATTTTAAGATCAAAACACCCTTAAGTCCATATCTAGTTAAAAGTAATCCCATTATGGGGCACTGGGTGGCTCGGTCAGTTAAGGTCCTACTTTTGATTTTGGCCCAGGTCATGATCTCAGGGTTGTAGGATGGAGCCCCACATCAAGCTCCACACTCAGTGCAGAGTTTGCTTTTGAGATTGTCTCTCCATTTCCCTCTTCCCCTACCCCTGCTCCTGAATGCTCCCTCTAAATAGATAAATAAATAAAATCTTTAAAATACATATAACAATCCCATTATTTTATTAAAGTACCCTGAGTACCTTGCCCCAATCCCCATCCTCCTCCTGTCATCAGAGTAACCATGCTTATGAATTCTGTGTTTATCATTAACTTGCCTTTATGTTTACTATCTGTATTTATATTCCTGAAGAGCAATGTTTAGTTTTGAATGCCCATTTATAAAACAAATGGGATAATTCTGTTATTCTTCTGCATGTTGATTGCTTTTTTTATCCCTTAGAATACTATTTCTGAGGTTCATCTCAGTTGCATATACTGTAATTATTTTCACTATTGAATATACCATATTTGGTTTCTCCATTTTTTTTTTTTTTTTAATGATGTGATGGGCATTAGGGTTGTTTCTATTTGTTTACTCTTAACGGTTATAACATATTTTGGAGTATGTTTTCTGGGGACACATATGCATAACTTTCTTTTAAGGGTTATACCTAACCATTGAATTACTGGATTCTAAGGCATCCATATTTTCAACTTTACAATAAAATGCCAAACTATTGTGCTAATATGTCTTCACTGATACTTGATATTGTCAAGCTTAATTTTTGCAGGTCTGATAGATAGAAAATGGTGTTTCCATTTAGTTTTAATTTGAATACTAATGAGATTTAGCATCTTTGATTCTTTCATGTTTTCTATAGGCAATCAGATATTAAAAATGACTGCTTTTCTTGCTTCATTGGCTCAGCCTTCTGGAACAATATTGATTAGAAATACCAGGCACCCTTACCTTGTTCTTAGGGGCCCTTCTGTGATTCACTATTAAATATAATGTTTACTATAGGCTTTTTATGAACATCTTTTTATCAGGTTAAAGAAGTTCCCTTTATTCAAATTAACTAAGAGCTTTGCTTTGATTTTTAAAATCTAAATGAATGTTGAATTTTGTTAAATACTTTCTGCAACTGTTAGATAATCATACAATTTCTTATCCTTAATGTGTTATTTAATACCTAATTGTGTTAGTTGGTTTTCTACTTATAACCACTTTTGTATTTGTTGGATAGCACTACTTAGTCATTCTGTATTACTCTTTTTATAAATTGCTGAATTCACTTTGTTTAGGACTTTTCCTGTATATTCATGTACTGTCTGTGATTTTCTGTTCTCATACTCGTACTAGGTTTTCAGGTTTATGATAGCATTATAAAAATATTGGCAAGTGTTCTGTCTTCATTGGACTTTTTTTTTTTTTTAAGATATACTTAATTCTGGGAATATTTGTTAAAGTATGCTGCTAAGAATATCTGATTCTGGTAATGTCCTTACTCTGTTCAAGTATTGTTTCTTTTTGAGACAATTTGGATAAGTTTTATTATTCTAGGACTATATATGTAGATTTTGAAATTAACATAAAGTTAATGATAATCATCTTTTTGATTCCAGAATCACTTGTAGTCATTCCTTTTTTAAATTCTCATTTCTGATATTTTTTCTGCCTTCTTGCTCTTTTTTTTTTGTTGAGTCTTGCAAGAGGTATGTTGATTTCATTAATGTTTTTAATAATTAACTTATAGCTTTATTCTGTAATTTCTATTTCATTAATTTTTGTTCTGACTTAACAATTTTATTTGTAGAGAATATGATCTTTGTGATGTATGCATCCTTTGAAATTGATTGAGACTTGCTCTATGCGGTCAGTGTTGCGTATGCTTCCTGTATACTTGAAAAGACTTTTTTTTTTAAATTTTTATTTTTTTATTTATTTATGATAGTCACACAGAGAGATAGAGAGAGGCAGAGACATAGGCAGAGGGAGAAGCAGGCTCCATGCACCGGGAGCCCGACGTGGGATTCGATCCCGGGTCTCCAGGATTGCACCCTGGGCCAAAGGCAGGTGCTAAACCGCTGCGCCACCCAGGGATCCCTTGAAAAGACTTTTTTTGCAGTTGTCTGATTGTCTTCTATATATGAGAATTAGATTGTTAATAGTTTTCTTTGGATATTCTATATCCTTACTAATATTTTTTGTGTGTTTACACCATCATCGATGACTGAGAGAGATGTTCAGATCTCCTACTATGATGGTGGATTTGTTCTGTCATTATGCTCTTTATATTTTGAACCTAAAAGTAGACACATATAAGCTTAAACTTACACTTTCCAGTAAATTGAGCCATTTATGATGATGTAGTTTCCTATTTTATCTCCAGTAATTTTTTTTTTTTTTTTTTGGTCCATACAGTCTCTTTTGTATGATAGTATAGAGCCATACCAACTTTGTTTCAGTTAGAATAGCTTTCATTCTTTCCTTTCAAATTTTTTGGATCCCAAAGCTTTAGGTGTATCTTTTTTTATGTGGAATACTGCTGTGTATGCTATCATCTTACAACATTTTTACATGAGCCAAGACTATTCAGCAGGAAAAGAATGGTCTTACCAAATAGTAGCTTGGACAACTGAATATCCACATGCAAAACAGTGAAGTTGGACCCCTACCTCACACAATATACAAAATTAACTCAAAATGGGTCAAAAGACCTAAACATAAATAAGACCTAAAACTATAAAATTCTTAGAAGAAAATAGGGCAAAAGCTGAATAACACTGGGTTTGGCAATAGTTTCTTAGATATGACACCAAAAGCACAAGCAATAGAAAAAAATAACAGATTTAATAGATTAAAAACTTGTGTGTCTCTAAGAACAATATCCAAAAAGTGAAAAGATAGCCTACAAAATAGGAGAAAATATTTGCAAATCCTCTGATAGGGGCTTATTATGCAGAATAGAAAATTTTGGAATTCAACAACTAACAAGCAACTCTATTCCAAAATGGGTAAAGGACATAAATAGACATTTCTCCAAGGAGGATATACAAATAAGCCAACAAGTATGTGAAAAGATGCTCAACATCATTAGTTATTACAGTAATGCATATATCAAAACCATAAAGAGATACCACTTCATATTTACCAGGATGGCTATAATCAAAAAAGATAAAAAAGGAAACAGATGTTGGTGAGATATGGAGAAATTGGAGCTCTTTTGCATTGCAGGTGGGAATGGAAAATAGTGTAGCTGCTGTGGAAAATGATTTGGTGGTTCCTCAAAATGTTAAGCATAAAGTTATCATATGACAGAGCAGTTCTAAGTATATGTATAAGAGAATTGAAAACTGTTACTCAAAAGCTTGTATGTGAATGTTCAAAACTGTTTACAAAATCCAAAAGATGTAAATAACCCAAATGTCTATCAATTGATGGATGGACAAATTAAAATGTGGTTTATCTGTGCAGTGGAATATTATTTAGCCATTAAAAGGAACAAAGTAGTGGTTTATGCTACAACATGGATGAGCCTCACATATTATAAATAAAAGCAGCCACACCACACGTCCTTACATATGTATACTGTATGTTTGCACTTATATGAACTATCTAGAGGTAAATATATAGTGACCAAAAAAGATTAGTGTAGGACTGGGGAGAGTAGGGATGGGAAGTGAGTGACTGCTTGATGGTAAAGGTGATGAAATTGTTGTGAAATTAGTGATGATAATTGCACACGTTATGAATGTACTAAGTATGACTGGTACACTCTAAAATGATTAAAATGGTGAATTTTATGTTATATGAATTTTATGTGAATAAATTGTTTTTACATTTACATTGATGATATCTATTTTAAATTAAAGAATATAGATACACGTGTGTGAGGTATATGCCTAGACTTAGTGTCATCTTGATTATATTCCTTTCCTCTTTTATTTTGTCGTTACCTTCTCTGTTAATTAGAAATCTATGAGTTCTATTTTTTATCTTCTCAATTAGTTGAAGTCCGGTGTAACATGGTTGGTCATTTTATGTTCTAGTTAGATCTTGACCTTTAATTTTTAATTCTCTTTGGGACTGAGCTCCCTCCTACCTCACCCCTCCCACATGTATCCTTTTAATTTCAATACCTTAGTTATACAAGCATCTGCCATCACCATCACAATGGTAGACATGCTAATAATATAGAGTCTTGGTCCTCAGTGTGTAGACAAGCCAGAATGCTAGCCTGGTTTATAGCCCTTTTTTCCTCCTCCAACTTCACCATTGTTTTCCCTTTTACTTTTACTCTGCTGTTTCTGGTGGCACATCGTGCCATTATCACATTAAACCTTCATATTTTCTTAGATTACCTTCTAGACATCTTAAACAGTTCTTGGAGAGAGTGATCTTGTGCTGTTCGGAAAGAATGAAGGAAATAAACATCTTTTCAGACTTAAAAGTTGTAAGCTTAACTTTTTATTTTTGATTTCTTGCTGCAATTTCAGTAAAATTGGCCCAGTTTTAACATAGCTGATTAACAGTAAATTTGTGGTATACGTGTGTGTATATGGTTCTGTCTGAATCTTCATTCTCAAAGAACATCAAGGTCATTGTATTTCTTTTCCTTGAATATTAGAAGGACCTTTTTCTAATAATACATGAAATATAAATAAATACTCTTCTTTCTTATTTGTAGGAGCCCCTCAACAGTGAAGATGATGTGAGTGATGAGGAAGGACAGGAACTCTTTGATACAGAAAATGTTGTTGTATGCCAATATGATAAGGTAAGGATTTTATCAGGTTACTGATTTTTTTTTCTGATGTAATTTCTTCTATCTTTTCTACCTTGTTGAACATTTTGGCAGCTGATTGATGCCTCTTATGTTCAGTATAAACCAGATGATTGTAAACATTGTTATAGTTTAGTAGATTACTTTAATAAAATGAGAAATTAATAGTATAGCTTTACATTTGAAAAATGCTATGAATGATAAGAGGAGAGGTAGGCATTTTTTCAATTTACACTGTCTCCCAACTTACAAAGTAAACAGTCATTTTGGGGTTATCGTTTAACATTATTAACCCAGCTGTTTTCCATTTAGTTTCAACCAGCTCAAAACTAAAAGGATTTAATTGAATGTTGTCACTTTTTTTTCATTACTAAGAGGAGAAATAGGGCAGTAAACAAGACTGTTAACTAACATGTTTTTACTGAAAATCAGTTTAAAAATTATTTAGCTCTACTGTATTTTTGGTAGCATTAGGTATTTTTAAACTAGGTCTGTGAGAATTAGCTATTGGATTCTTGTTTTCCTAATTCTTCAAAAAAGTGCTGCTTTCCAAGTATTTTTATTACAGTTATTGGCATTATTGTTGAGATTTAGTTATGTATTGAAACATTTAATTTGTAATAAAATTATTTTCTATAATCATTAAATTTATAATCTACAAATTATATTGCATTTGTAATTTAACTTGAACAGTAGTCATTACCAAATGATGAAAACCCTAACAGAAGCCATTGGGCTTTTGTTTGTAAGCACTACTCATTCACTAAATAAATACTTACCAAGTATTTGTTATTAAGCATGTGCCAGGAATTGGAGCTATAGTCATGATCATGCAAAATTTGTGCCTTACATGAATTTCCTTTACAAATGATGAAAATCTTACACTTGTGTTGTTATTTATAGAAATGAAACTTCTAAGTTACCATGCTTATTGCATATAAATAGCCATATTTATTGGAAATAGATCTATAGGGAAATGTCAAAACAATTTATTTTGTAATGAAAAGGTAAAGTCAAACCAGTTACTTACAGTAACTGTAACAGGATTACAGAATAAAGTCAGTGAGGTCATTCATAAACATAATTATCAGAGCATCCACTTTTGTACTGTGTGAATTTTGGGTGAGCATTATTAAAACCTTATATCAGGGACATTATAATAAATGTAATAATTTCTTGTTATACTTTTGTAGTGGAAGAGTGTAATGTTAAAATAGATACCAATAAACCTTTGTTGTCAGGAAATCTCAAAGGAACCTCATGCAACCAAAATATCTAGAACATAGTTTCATGATGATAAGATGTCAGATTTATCAGGCAAGAGAGACCTTTACCCTTAGGTAGATTGAAGAACATACTTCTGAGTATTTTCACATTGTAAGATGGGTTGTATTATTCTCTGGTACAAATTGTACACATAACATTTTAAATGTTAAAATTGGTTTGTTTTGCTCCTAGAGACTTTTTAAAGTTTTAAGCAGAAATTGAAATAGTTTTAAGTAGTATGTTAAACAATAAACAATTTTAAAATTCGCAGAGATCTAATTTTTAGAATCAGATGAGTTCTGGAGGGCTGGGCTTGATGTTTTAGTCAATAATAAAGAATCCTTGTGTTCTATGAATGGTTAAAATGGGGTTGGATATGGTTTGAGCCAACTTGAATTTTACGATTTTATTTCTGAAACCTAAACTTTAGGATTTCAACAATGAGTCCATTTTAGAAACCATTATAGAAAGAATAATGAAGTTTATGTTGCCAATCAAATCAAAATTGTAGTTAAACCTAATAATGAAACAGAGTTCTCCCTTTTATGGATAGATAAGGACTGATGGCATCAATTGTGGAGGCTTCAGCCTTAATTATTGGTAATTTTACTTAATATGTTTGTCATTAGGAAATTTAAGAGCCCTTTCTTCTGAAGTGCTGAGTATGTGGATTGTTTGATCCTGAAACTTTTCTTCATTTGCTTTTTGCAAGTTGTCATGCAGCAGGATACAATCAGTTTCTTTACTTGTCTGGGGAATTCTCTTTCCTGGCTACTTACCACTTTCTTGCTTGTATAATCCCATTGTCTTTCAAGTTGTAGTCACTCATTTCATGATGGAAATAAATTTGTGTGCCCATTTTTGGATAGATACTATTTTTTCTGTAGGGAGTCAAAGAAAAGAGAAAGAGGTCTTTTCACTCAACAGAGTGTCTATGATGTCCCATGGTACTGTACTAGGAAGTTCAGATAAACTAGTGAACAAAATAAAGCAATCCCTGCCATTGGGAAGTTTAGTCAAGGGAGACAGATGGTAAAATGTAAAAAATAAATAAATAATTACGGTATGTTAGAAGCTGATAATTGGTAGGAAAGGGAGACAGTTACAGTTTTTAAAAGGTTAGTCTTGTTAGATCTTTTAGGAAGATGACATTTGAACAAAGCCTTGAAGAGAGTTAGCCTTGTCGTTATCTGGTAACAGAGCCTGTCTATTGTATGTGAGAGGTGGCATGGATACCAGATGTAAGGGAAGGGACATATAGTTAGCAGATTAATAAGTTAGGAGGTAAGTGGGGCAGGTGATATGGAAGTTTGTGAAGACTTGGTCTCTTATCAGTGAATTTGGAAGTTACTGGAAGGTTTCAAATAGATGTAGTATCACGTACATTGTAATTCTAACAGGATTACTTTGCCTTCTTCAAGAGCAGATTGTGTGAAGGAAGCAGAGGTTGAAACAAGGAGACTAACAGGAATATTGTAGTAATCCAAGTGTGATAATGGTAAGTTAGGCCCAGGGGAGTAGCATTGGAAATGGGGAGAAGCAGCTAAATCTTGGACATGTTTTGAAGGAGAATGAGCAGGATTTTCTAACTCTTTTTGGATATGTGGTTGAAAAGAAAAAAGGAATCAAGAATGATTCCAAGATTTTTTGATGAGGAACCAGAAGGAAGAATGGAGAGGCCATCAACTCAGATGGGAAAGGCTGAAAGATGGAGCAGGTTTGGCTGAGGAAAGTGATCGGTTTTGAACATAAGTTTAGTTTTATTTATTTATTTATTTATTTATTTATTTATTTATTTATTTATTTCAATATATGAAGTGTTGTTTGACCTTTTTTTTTTTTTTTTTTTTTTTTTAGTCCCAAAAGATAGATCAGTGAATGGTAGCTTGAAGGAAACAGATTTCATTAAGGGATAAAGTATGGGAAGACTTAAA
This sequence comes from Canis lupus baileyi, assembly GCF_048164855.1. Lineage (NCBI taxonomy): Eukaryota > Metazoa > Chordata > Mammalia > Carnivora > Canidae > Canis > Canis lupus. Next base: position 54,970,761 of record NC_132846.1, on the reverse strand, counting down.
ATAGGTCCAGCATGGAATAACTTAATTTGCAGTTCTTTGCCCCCCCCACTTCTAATCATACTCAAGCAGATACTGAACAAGTTTGCCAACTATTGTTGGCAACTCTCATGGAAATGTTGGGAGGTTAGGCCATGGAAATATTGGGAGGTTAGAGCATGGAATTTTATGAATGGGTTCTCAGAAAATATATGTAATGAACATTTCTGGATTATTATATGAAGTGGCCTGGTTTAGTAAAAGGTGTCTTGGGTTTGAGAATCTCTTTGTCACTTACTAGCAATATGTCCCTGGTCAACTCATCGAACCTATCCAAGTTATGATTATGTCTTTTGAAAATTACTTGATTTTGAAGTTCCCTTTAGATCAGAGAAGAAGGAGAACTATAGGCCCCTTCTTTAAAGATACAGAGCTTGAACTGAAAATTAAATCATGCATGGGATTTATTAGGAAAGAGAAGAAAGGTCACTTCAGTTGATTAAGTTTCTCCTTAAAACTATGAATTACGGGACGCCTGGGTGGCTTAGTGGTTGAGCATCTGCCTTTGGCTCAGGTCATGATCCCGGAGTCCCGGGATTGAGTCCCACATCGGGCTTCCTGCATGGAGCCTGCTTCTTCCTCTGCCTGTGTCTCTGCCTTTCTCTCGGTCTTTCTCATGCATAAATAAATAAAATCTTAAAAAAAAAAAAATCTGTGAATTACAAATAACTGAAAACTATAAATGAAGGTAAAGAGGGTAGTGCCCATGGTCTGGCCCAGTTTAAACACTACCCTTACCCCTTTGGCTTAATTGCAGATATACATAGTTTTTGAAATTTGTGAGTAACTGAATGATCAGCATTCCCTCAGATGTTATTTGTTAATACTGCCATGTATAAGAGTCCATGTTAGGTCTTGAGAAAACTATAAGGAATTTTACTTTGGTAGAAGAAATTTTTCATAATTGTATATACTTAGAAATGTGTTTGGAAATGCCACTGAAAATCATTAGGAGAGTGTACTTTCAGCTGATGTGATTCATACTTTTAGCTGAAGCTTTGAGGAGAACACAGTATTTTTGAATAAGGATGATACTTCTTTTGATTGAAATACAGTCTTTGAGGAATGTGGAGGCAGGAAATGAGCTTGGAAGGTGAATTATTCCCAGGTCATTTAGAGATAGAAATGGTCAAGTAGAGATGATTGGTTAGAACTGTGCTTCTGGCAATGATGTTTATAAGATGATTAAAAGGAAGGTGAGAGTGAAGCCTGGAAATCATTTGGAAAGTTATTATAATAGATCAGGTAACAAGAGGCTAGTAATGTGGTAAATTAGAAGATAATTGGTAGCCATTGAGAAAACAGTTGCCAGGTGTCTTGTAGATAAGTAAAGTAGAATTAGAAAGTAATTAGAGGTTGGAAATCCTAGTATCAGTATGGATACTAATACTGTTGGACCATCATATTAGAAGAGTTAGCTATATAGATGTTGTTACTGTGTGTGAGGAAGAGAATGGTTGTAAACATGATTCCAGTATTGGGGATACTGGGGATATTGGGAATAGTGTCCTAGTGATCACTACGTAAGAAGAATGAAGAAAACCCCAAATTGTGTTTTTTTTTTTTTTAATTTTATTTATTCATGAGAGACAGAGAGAGAGAGGGAGAGACACAGGCAGAGAAGCCGACTCCATGCAGGGAGCCCGACAAGCCCAAATTGTTAAATGGTATAGACAAAATGAGTTATAGGCAAAACAATGGTCCAGAAGCATCAGGGAAAACAGATATTCTTATTTTAAAAGTTTTTCAGTGTAAAATTTCCTGTGAAAAAAAGAGACACGTGTATATGTAAACCTGGCAAAGATAAGATACTTTGCAGAGAAATATATTATTAATGAACACAAATACTAAGAACTATAAAATAAAATTAATTACAAATATATTTGTTTTTTAAAAATTCACCTAATGAATGGGAGATTTTTTTTTGTCAATTTTTTTTAAGGTTTTATTTATTTATTCATGAGAGACACACAGAGAGAGGCAGAGACACAGAGAGGCAGAGACAAGGACAGAAGCATACTCTGCAAGGAGCCCGATGCAGGGATCACTCCCTGAGCCGAAGGCAGACACTCAACCACTGACCCACCCAGGCATCCCCCTCTTTTTTGGTCAAGTTTAACTTTATTAAGAAACCAGTTTGTCAAAAAAAAACCCTTTTGGCCTGCCCTAATGATATGAAACTAGAAATCAATTACAAGAAGAAAATTGGAAAATTCACAAATATTTGGAGATTAAACAGCATGCTACTGAATAATCGTTGAGTGAAAGGAGAAATCAAAAGAGAAAACAAATCTTGAGACAAATGAAAATGGAAATCTAGTATACCAAAACTCACAAGATGTAGTAAAAGCACTCTTAGATGGGAAGTTAATAGAGATAAATGCATACATCAAGAAACAAAAAAAATCTCAGGCTAACTTTATATCTCAGACAACTAGAAAAAGATCAAATGAAATCCAAAGTTAGGAGAAGAAAGGAAATAACAAAGATCAGAGTGGAAATAAATGAAGTAGAGACTAAAAAGACACCAGAAAAGATCAATGAAACTGGTTCGTTGAAAAGATGAACAAAATTGACAAATCATTAGTTAGACTCACCAAGAAAAAAAGGATAAGACTCAAAATCAGAAGTGAAAGCGGAGTTGTTATAATAGATACTACAAAAATACAAAGAATTCTAAGACTGCTATGAACAATTCTATGCCAAGAAATGGGACAACCTAGAAGAAATGGATAAATTCCTAATCAAAAACCTTCCAACAAACTCATAACTGGATGACTTTACTGGTGAACTATACCAGAATAAAAAAGAAATTTTATTTTATTTTATTTTATTTTATTTATTTTTATTTTTTATTTTTTTTATTTATGAGAGACACAGAAAGAGAGAGGCAGAGACACAGGCAGAGGGAGAAGCAGGCTCCATGCAGGGAGCCTGACGTGGGACTCAATCCCGGGTCTCTAGGATCACACCCTGGGCCGAAGGCGGGGCTAAACCGCTGAGCCACCCAGGCTGCCCTCAAAAAGAAATTCTTAAAGAAGAATTAATACCAGTCCTTCTCAAACTTTTCCAAAAACAGAAGAGGAGGAAACACTTTAAAATCACTTAACAAGGTCAGTATTACTCTGACACCTAAACCAGACAAGAGCACCACAGGAAAAGAAACTTATATGCCAGTATTCCTGATGAACACAGTTGCCAAAATCCTCAACAAAATTCTAGCAAACTGAATTCAACAGTCTATTAAGATGATCATATACTATGACCATGACCAAGTGGGATTTATTTCAGGGGATCCAAGGATGATTCAACACACACAAATCAATGTGGTAACTGATCACATTAACAAAATGAAGCATAAAAATCTTATCTCACTAGTGCAGAAACAGCATTTGGCAGAATTCAACATCATTTATGATAAAAACCTCTCAACAAAGTGGTTGTTAGAGGGTACATACCTACTTCAACATAATATAGGGCATATATGACAACCCTGCAGGTAGCACACTCAAAGGGGAAAAGCTGAAAGCTTTTTCTGTAAGATCAGGGACAAGACAAGAATGCTTTTTTTTATTCTTGCCATTTTTATTCAACATAGTATTAGAAGTTCTAGCCAGACTAGTTAGGCAAGAAAAAATAAGCATCTAAATTGGAAAGGAAGAAGTAAAACTGTCACTATTTATAGATGGCATAGTATTATATATAGAAGATCCTGAAGACTACACCGAATAACTGTTTATTACCGAAGTAATAAACAAATTCAGTGAAGTTGCAAGATACAAAATCAGTATACAAAATATGTTGCATTTCTATACGTTAACAAACTATCAGAAAGGGAGGTTAAAGCAATCCCATTTATTGCATCAAGAAGAATAAGACACATTGTAATAAATTTAACCAAGGAGATGAAACACCTGTGCACTGAAAACTATAAGACATTGATGAAGGAAACTGAAAAAGATAGAAATAAATGGAAAAATATTTTATGCTCATTGATTTGAAAAAATATTGTTAAAGTGTTTGTACTACCTGAAGTGATCTACAGATTCAACAGATTCAGTGCAATCCAAATCAAAATGTCAGTGGCATTTTTCATAGAAATGAAAAAATAATCCTGAAATGCAAAAGACCCTGAAAAGCAATCTTAAGAGAGATGCATCATGCTCTCTGATTTTTATACTATATAACAAAGCTTTAAGAATTAAAACGGTGTGGTATTGGCATAAAATCAGACATGCAGATCAGTGGAACAGAAAAGAGCCCAGAAATGAACCCAAACATATGTATTCAGTTGATATACAACAAAGGAGCTAAGAATATACAATGGGGAAAGGACAGTCACTTCAATAAATGGTCTTGGGAAAGTCCCATGCAAAGGAATGAAACTGGACCACTATCTTAAAACATACACAAAAAATCAACTCAAGATAGATTAAAGACAAATGTAAAATCTGAAACCATAAAGCTAGAAGAAAACATAGGGAGTAAGCTCCTTGACATGGGTCTTGGTAATGTTTTAGATTTGGGAACAAAAGCAAAAATAAACAGGACTACATTAAACTATAGAGCTTCTGCATAGCAAAGGAAACCATTAACAAAATGAAAAAGACAACCTACAGAATAGAAAATATTTGCAAATCATCTATCTGATAAAGAGTTAATATCCAAAATGTATGGAGAACTCATACAACTCAGTAACAAAAAAGCAGTTCAATTTCAAAAATGGGCAGAACTGAATGGGTATTTTTCCAAAGAAAAAATAAAATGGCTAGCAGGTACATGCACAATATCACTATTCTTCAGGGAAATACAAATCAAAACCACAGCGAGATATCAGCTCATACCTGTCAGAATGACTGTTATGAAAAAGACAAGAAATAACAAGTGTTGGTGAGGTTGTGAAGAAAAGGGAACCCTTGTACACTTTTTGTAGAAATGTAAATTGTTACAGCCACTATGGAAAACTGCTTGGAGGTTCCTTGAAAAATAAAAAATAGGACTACTATATGATCCAGTAATTCAGCTTCCTGAATAGTTATTCAGAGGAAAGGAGAACACTAACTCTGAAAAGTTTATATCCTCCCATGTTCATTGCAGCATTATTTACAACAGCCAAGACATGGAAGCGACATAAGTGTCCATCAATGGATGAATGGATAAATAAAATGTGGTATATATTTATATATACACGATGTTATATTATTCAGCCATAAAAAAAGAAAGCAATCTTGTCATGACAGGAGTGAATCTTGAGAGCATTATGCTAAATGAAATAAGAGAAAAACAAATACTGTATGATCTCACTTTTATATGTGACTTCTACAACAACCAACCAAAACAAAACTGAACTCATAAATACAGAGAACAGAATGGTGGTTGCCAGAGGCCTTAGGATAGAGATTGGGGCAGATGTGTGAAGGGGGTCAAAAGTGCTAACTTGAAGTTATAAAATAAATGAATCATAAGGGTGTGATATAAAGCATGATAACTATACTTAATGCCAAATTATATACTTGAGAGTTGCCCAAAGAGTAGATGTTAAAAGTTTTCATCACAAAAAAAAAAAAAATTGTAATTATATATGATGATGGGTATTAACTAGGCTTATTATAACCTTGTAATATATACAAATAATCATGTGTAGCTGTAAGTAATGTTAAATATCAATTATATGTCAATTAAACAATTTATAAATGCACTAATTACAAGACAAAGATTTTGGTGTATGAATGGGTTTTGTGTTTCCTCTGTTTTTTGTCTCTATCTCTTATGCTCTTTTTTTGTTTATTTAGATACACAGAAGTAAAAACAAATGGAAATTTCATCTCAAGGATGGTATAATGAATCTTAATGGAAGAGATTATATATTTTCCAAAGCCATCGGAGATGCAGAATGGTGAAGAGTTGGTTCTTCTCTTTTATAAATAAAACAAAAGAAACTTAAAAAAAAAAATTTAAAGTGGACAGTTTGAAACTTGGGACATATACACCAACCAAAACTTAACTTCTGCATGTCAGAAAAGTGCAGTAGAATCAAAGCTACTGGAACAAAGAGACCTTGACAACATAGACACTACTTCTAACCGGCAAGCCATGGAACTGTAGCACCTGGGGTTGTTGGGGTGGGGAGGTTGGGGTTTTGGAAACCATAATTGTTGATTTTAAATACAGGTACCTGCCACCAGTAATTAGCATGTAAAGCTTTGTCTATATTCCTTCCTCCAACTTGGGTTCAATCAGAAGATACTTGTTGGAACGAACTGAAGAAAATTCCCTTTTGATAGATTGAACTGAAACTGCTTATTGTATGTGGTTATATTTGGTAAAAATTGCGTGTGAGCTTTTTACAAAAGGGTAAGAATTATGGTGTTGAATTTTAATTCACTTGTATAAGGAAACAATTTAGAACTCTCATAATAGGTCTTAAATATTTTTACTAGCTATTCTCCCTCAGTAATATATACCTCTTCCTTCCCTGCTTTATGAAACATCTGTTTAAGAGTTAAAGGAAGTAATCAGTGATCACAGTTTGGAGACAAAATTTGACCCAGGAATGGATATTTACTTAATTAGGTTTTTGTACTCATTAAATGTAATTTAAAGACTTGGGCCTCATAGAGTTGAGCAGAATTAAAATGACAACTTTTGGTTTCCTTACAGAGAAATATTTGTTTCTTTTAGTCCCATACCTTAAAAAGAAACCCCAGAGTGGCTCCTCAGGAATACAGTTTTATTTCACCGATACCATCTAGCTGAAATTACATACATAAGAATAGATACAGATTTTTTTCCCTGTTGGGGCTGAAGTATATGCTTATATATGTGTTTAATCTTTAAGCTAAGCAAACATTCAGATAACATCCTGTGCATTGATTGAAGCATTGGGCAGGTAGTGAGGACCTGGGTTTTTCTTAAACAGTTTAGTAATTATAAAAGTTTCTTGTGTTTACTAGTAAAGAATTTAAAAAGTATTCTAATTGAACAAATTTTTTAATTGCAACTTTGTAATTTGAGGGAGAAATTTTGGGGCTATAGGGGGTTGGGCCACTAAGTACATATTTACCTCTCTCTTATTTGGTGGCCCTTCCAGGCCATTGGTAATGTAGACATGGGCTCCAGTTTGCACATCGAGAAGAAAGCATAGAAATTTGACTTGTATATTAAGAATAATAGAAATTTAATATGTATATTAAGAATGCACAGTTCTGTATTCTGTAAGGGGCTCTAAGGAACAATATGGCAGTGCTGTGTTCTGTGTGAGCTAGTTGCCTGGGAGAACTGTAGGAACACTTGTCTTCATCTATGTTTTCTTATACCTAATTCTTTTTCATGGTCTATCTTGACAAATTTCACGTGTGTTTAAGTTACTTATATTTTGATTTTTTTGTCTTCCATTTTTGTCTTCCTTTTATTCGCCTTTGTGTGTGTTTCCAGAAATAACATAGAAACACTTTAATTGCAAAGAAAAACTGTGAGCTATTACGTGTTTCTTTTTAACACAAATCTTCAAACTTCTCAAAAAGTCTAGTCTTTTTTTTTTTTGCCTACTTTCCACACCACGTACCAACTTGGTCCCTTTAACTTATGTTCTGAACTTTGGTGTAAATGATGGTTTCTAGCATGCTAGTAGTTAGGTTTTATTTAGATTCCATTAACTGGTAAGACGGTTTTAATTTTTACTATATTAATTTAGTTTTTTGGAGGGGAATTTTAATGTTTACCCCACTACTCTCAAAGCACACAGTTATTTGTTTTTTTGTTAATGAGACTGGGAGAAGGGAGGGTATGAAATCACAGAAATTCTGTTGTTCAGTTGTCCTTCAGTATAGTTGCTAGTAGGTTTATATTTACCCAGTGAAGAAGTCAACTACCTGAACTACCTATAAAAGCTTAGCAGTGCTGCAATGTTGATTGAAACCCTTTGGCTATATTGTAGTTCTTCTGCTACTGAACCTTGGATTACTATATGATATACAGCTCATATTTTGGGCCCTCCATGTAGACAAATATTTGTATTCATAGTAGAATTGTATACTGGCCTGTTTTTATAACGTTATTTTCAAACATGAACAACCACTGCTTTCAGAGTGACTCACTAAGGTTATTTTGAAGCAGGAAATAACCATTTGTATTTGCACCTGTGTATTGCATATTAATTATGGCATAGTTGGCAAATGCTTTTCTTTTACCTGTGAAAATTCTGAAAGCCGGTCCAAACAACACTGCATACCAAATTGTGCTCTTATATATTACTGCATCGTGTTCCTTTTTAATCAAATAGAATGTTTTGGTTTTATTATAGTGGCTTGCTATAAGAATGCCACTTGCTTATCTTTTACTGTACTTGAATTCTTAATCATGCTTTTACATTGTATTTAACAAATCATTTCATTTAGTTCCATAAAATGTCATTCCTTTAAAAAGGCAAGGATTCCCACTTTCAGAATTTTAAAATGAAAATAACATGTTTCTTCAAAGAGGGGAAATAGTTCAGACTTGACATTATGAAAAGAAGGTTTCAGAAAAGGATTTGTTTAAATTTGCACAGACGGTGATGGCACCTTTTATTGCAAAAACAAGATTAATGTTAATAGTGCTAAGGAAAATTTACACAAAATTACTAGGTAAAGTGTGGAAGTGTGTGCCTTTCAGTATATGTACTCTTTTTTTGGTGGTCATTTCGATAATCAGACCATTTGAATTGCCTGAGAGCACATTTAATTTCTGTGGAGAGCCACATTTGGCTAAAACAACTTTAATGTGCAATTAGTTTCTAGAGTAAAATGTCTGTTATATGAGAGGGATCTTTATATTGGGCTTTTATATTTTTTTAAATGTTCGCATTTCATTCTGTTAATTAAATGCCATCATATCACATGTATATTGTTGCCTCTCTTAAAATCAAAGCCATCTTGATGTTATTCTTAGGAATACATCAGGATCTGAGCGGTGTGTATAGTGACTAAAATGTGTTCTTGAAGAGCATATTCTAATAGATTCTGGTTTTAGCAAGAACATAAAAATATAATAGCTTTTGTATAAAGATTTTCTTTTGCTATATTGAAAATCAAAGATTTGGGTTTTTTTTTTTTTCCTGGTTTTTATGGAGGAATAAAAAAGGGTTGTCTCCCTCTGAGAGTAGTTTTTGGTTATCTTATAGCAATAATGTCACCATTCTTTTCAAAAGGTAAATATGCCTTGTACAGGAAAACAGACATAATTTCCTCTTGGGAGTTCCCTTTATATAACTTAGCATTTTCTTCCACTTGAGAAAATTCCTATATTTTCAGATTATTTCATCTTGAACTTTTTTGAACTTTTGTGCAATGGGATATTTTATTGATCCATCTTTGTACATTTTCATTTTACTTCATGTCTGTTTCCCACCTATGTCTGAGTCAGCTATTTCACATTTTGAATTCATTGGTTAAAACCTAGTTACTTTAAATAGTTCCTCATGAGTTTATATTAAATAGTTTTGCATTTTAATCTATTATGCTATGGAAATTATTCTGAAGTTTATAATTCCCTTTTAAGCCTGCCTTAGCCTATCTTTTGTCATTTTTTATGATTTAAGGAAGAATACACCGAACTTAATATTTGTGTTTATTTTAAGGAACAAGAGAAACGTTCTTCTCTTAAGGGAAGAACTACATTGAATTAGTAACTACTATTTTAGTCAAGGTTCCTTAAATCGGTCCAGTATGTGTCAGGGCTACAATTTTGGGGGAGGGGCTAATCCTTTTGCTGTTCTGAGCTACTATTGTCAACTGCTGTTGTACATACTGTTATGTGTAAGGGCGTAAATATATTTATTATGTTTGTAAAATTCATTCTGTACAATTGCAGATCAAGGTTGCTCTTCTGTGATATACAGGATATTATGTTTTAAAGACCATCTTGGAATACAATTAGAGAACTTAGTATTTTGATGTACTAAGACCTATTTTAAGTTTAATATTTTACCTTTGCAAAAACTTTAATTAAAGATGTTATTTAAAAAAGAGTAATGTTGCTTGCTTTGCTTACTAGTATATAACATTGTTATATAGATAACTGAATAAAATATACAGTTTAGAAAGGGAAATGCTTTAAATTGTTAGTTCCACTTATCAAAAGAAAAGGGAAGGGTATCGTTAAATTCTATACCTTTAAAATAAGTAGGGTGGGATGTCAATTAGAAATAGTAAACTGTGTTACAGATTCTTAGTATAAGAAGAATAGTTCTATTTTCCAGGCCCACAGGAATTTAAATTGGAATTTAAATTCACACCAATGAAATGTTACTAAACATTGTAATAAATGGGTAATCCTACTCCAAAGAATAGGTTACTTAGGATAAAATTATTTGAGGGCATATTTGCTTTTAAACTACTGTTTAGCTAAATCTTTTCCTCAGTTCAGAGTTTGTAAATAATTGCATAACTGAATTGGATTATTGAGGTTTGTATTACATATTATATATTTTGTGTTATTTTAGAAGGTATTAAATAATTAGCAGGTATTATAATTTTATAGTTAATTCAAATGAATCATTAAGAAGGTTGTTTTTTTTGTAATTTTTTAATCCTGTTACTACTTTAGGAAACGAGCAAATTTTAACCATTAACATAATCATAATAAAGACATTTATTGCCAGCAATTCTTGTATTTTTGCACTTTAATTTCAGCTCCTATGTTGATGATCTTAACCATTTGGGCCTCAGTTTCTTCATCTGTAAAATGATGACTGGTTTTGAGGACTGCGGTACAATGCATGTAAAGCTCTTAGAATTGTGCTGGGTAACAGCAAGCTACAAATTAGAGATTTCATAATTTACATAATTTAGAATGGTGGAGCTGCAAAAAAGTTTCTTTTAATGGAAAAAAAAGCAAAAGAGAATGTGATCTGATCAAGTTGAGGCAGTGAAAGATTTGGTTACAGCTAAACAAATTAAGCCTGGGAGGTTGAGTTGGTGAAGCAGTGGGTATAGCAGAAAGTGCCTGAGAGAAGAAAAGTAAAGGACAGGTATAGGAGAGGGTAATGAAACACAGGCTTTAAGCTTTTTTTTTTTTTCTCCGTAAAGTAAACATACTCTGAATTACAGGTCTAAAATAGGTTGAATTTTCCCAAAGCTGAAATTAGTAGAATTGTAACATTTTTAAAAATTACAGTTTTCCTAAATGTCAATGGATTCTTCCCAATTCACTTATAGAGGAAAACGTTGATACTAAAATGTTATGGAAAGATTTTGAAGCACTGATTATCTCACCCTGAGTCTGACCTGAATCCCTGTCCTAGTGATTATTGGCAGTCCTACTTCTGGAGGTAAATGACCTTCGTGTCAACTCTCCTACTCCTCAGCCAGGGAAGAGACAGATACAAGTAGTTGCTTACCCTTGTTTTGAAATAGTTTTCCTAGTCTGAGAAGAAATTGAGCACAGAGCATACATTAACTGTGTCATTCAACTCCCTCTATAGTGATCTCCCATGGGCCAGGAATTGTGATCAGTAGTACTGGAGGACCCCAAGATGAAGAAGACAGTTGCCACCTTTTCAAAGCAGTGACGTTGAATTGTGTGGTTTCTAATTCTAATGTAGATTGGATTAATTGCAATGTAAATTTTGGTGTGTTACCAAACCTGACTGCTTCAGGATTGTGAAGACAAAAATACACATACATTGCATTTAACACAATCCTTGGCACGTGACTGCTGATAAAGGTGTGTACACCCATATACTTTAGTAAGGAATAATGATCCCAGAGAAGGTCTTAGTTTGGCTAGGTTACTTATGTGAGTTTTCCTTGTCTTCCTACCTTATAGAAACAGGTTAACAGCCTGTGATGATGCCTCTGCAATTGAATTGGATTCAGGAGACAATAATTATGTTGTCAATATAATTGACTAAGTTTGTCAATAGAAATAGACAATTCTAGAAACTTAATTGTAGTTGTGATCTTCACACTGAAGATGAATTTTGCATTTTCTTTTTTTAAGATTTTATTTATTCATGACAGACAGAGAGAGGCAGAGACAGGCAGAGGGAGAAGCAGACACCCCGCAGGGAGCCCAATGCAGGACTCTATCCTGGGCCCCGAGATCTCAGCCTAAGCCAAAAAGGCAGACACTCAACCGCTGAGACCCCCAAGTGCCCCTGGATTTTGCATTCTTGAATCAAGAATGTTCCGAGTCTTCACTTACCTTCAAATTTCACCTTTCCGAAGGTTGTGGAATTGAAATGATACTGGTTGCTTCCTGAGCACTTCTAGAATAGCCCTCTTCCTCAAACACAATGTTACAGAAACAATTCATTCCCATTTCTTTATCCTATCCAAAGCTCTTGTATCAGTAAATACTATTTTCCCACTTATTATGATTTGAAGCTTAATGTCATCTGAACCTGTTTTTTTCTTCCCTGGTCTTAATCCAATTTTAGTAAATGAGTCTGCTATCTGTCTAACAGATGCTCAAAGCAAAACCCTGAAGCCCCTTTATCCCCCTCACTTTACCACATCCATCTATCAGCAAGTTTTCCTGGGTCTACTGTCAATACATATATTGATAACTTCTATTTTCACTGATACCTAATCTAAGTCACCCCTAAACCAGTCTGACAAAGCTTCTTTGTTGTACTTGATCTTCATATGAAGGGAGAAACACAGTGGGTCAGGCGCCCTCAACTAAATCTCAATGTGTCCATTGGAGGAGGGCCCCACTGTGACCTGTTATTCTCTTGCTGACCTTGACTTTAGTAGCTATGTTTCACTAAAGCCCATTAGCTCATGTCCGTGTGGAATTCATTTGAAGTCCTGATGCACAAGCGGCAACCACATAGGGACCCATCTGGCAACACAAGCATACAAAATTCAATTCCTAAACAAGGCATTTGCACTTGATTTTGTCCTTTGCCTGCAATACTCTCCCTTTATTTTTTTAAAATTTTATTTATGTATGAGAAAGATAGCATGAGAAGGGAAAGAGGAAGGAGGAGAAGCAGACTCCCTACTGAGCAGGGAGCCCACCATGTGGATCCCAGGACCCTGGGACCATGACCCGAGCTGAAGGCAGATGCTTTAACTGACTGAGCCACCAGATGCCCCAACACTCTCCGTTATGGTCCCGGAGTCAAGAACATTCCTATTGCTTCTACCATGCTTTCTTTTTAAAAATATTTTATTTATTCATGAGAGACACACACAGAGAGAGGCAGAGACACAGGCAGAGGGAGACGCAGGCTCCATGCAGGGAGCCCAATGTGGGACTCGATCCCGGGACCCCAGGATCACGTCCTGAGCCAAGGCAGATGCTCAACCGCTGAGCCACCCAGGTGTCCCTACCATGCTTTATCTTACATTGAGACCTGTTAATGATTTGTCTTTCTTTTTTTAGATTTGTTCTAACTCACTTTAATTAAGACAAACCACTGATATTTTCCATATATAATGGACTCATATAAATTAATAAGATATTCCACCAGGGGAAGTGGACATATGGAACAAAGAAATCAGTTCTTCAAATAAGAGAGGCAAATGTCAATTAACTGACATTTTTCATAAATGAAAGAATAGAAAATAAGACAATAAGAAACCATTTTCTACATATCAAATGACTAGTAGAAAAAATAACCCATCACGGTCAGGGTGTGGTTAAATGGGCTTTATTAAAGCTAGATGGCTTGTGGAAGCATAAATTGATACAAACATTCTGGTGGACAGAGAACAAGAAAGACACAAATGCTTTGATTCAGGAAAGGGAGATAATGTGTAAAGATACAGAAGTTTACCAAAGAGGCTTGATTCTGTAGTGAGCATGGGAGAGGACAGATATTTGGGGGAGGAAATAAAAAGATTCATATTTAATATGTTTTTAAGTGTGTAGTGCCCATTAAGACATCCAGGTTGAGGTATCACTCTGGCAAGTTGGGTAGAAGTAGACGGGCTAAGCAGGAATGTCTAAGCTAATGTCTTTGGTAATTATCATATGGAGAGCATTTAAAGCCATAGAAATGATTCACCTCAGTCAGAACACTAAGATAATAGAGAAAGGAAAAGTGTCCAAGACCAATCAATCCTAAAGGCTGTCCCAGGGCATTTTGGGAAGAGGAGTAGTTAACAGGACTGGCTACATAATGTACAGACCCTAAAGCAAATGGCAGTGTGGGGCCCATTGTTTAAACCTTACTAAGAATTTCAAGATGGTGACCACAGAGCATTAAGCCAAGAGTGGGGGCCTTGTGTGACTGTACATATCACACATCCTTGAAGCTGTCCCTGAGAATCAGTAGGGTGAATGAGGATATAAGACCCAGTGAAATAGGAAGAAAGGGGAGAAGCTATCACTAATGACAGTCTTTTAGTGGGAGCTGGGTGCTTAAGCCATCCTACTTCCCTGGCCGTAGTCATTGATTCAGGGGTGGGAGTGTGACCTAAGATGTCATTCTGTGAACTTCAGGACTCTTGCTTGAAATGCTCACACAAAATCTCTTTCTCTTGGTAGATTTGAATGAGAAGACGTAGCTCCAGTTGTATCAGCAGCTATCCCATGACCTTGAGGAGAACCAAGCTTGAGAGACCTCTAACATGACATAGGGAGGGAGGCAAAGCAGAAGATGGAAAGAAAGAGTCCTTGATGATACAGCTAAGTAGATAATTTATTCTATTTCTAGTTATCGTAGATTCTGATTTTATGTTTTCTGTCTACCATTCCTTTTCTTTATTTCTATCCCTCCCTCCCCCAGCCCTTGCCTTCCTTTAGCTGTATACATTTTTCTGCATTTTCCTCTCTTGATTGGCTGGCTTGGTTTAGGCCTAGGTTATGAGACCATGTCTTTACTCTCTTGCTTCCCTAAAGTTGCAAGGGCCTAAGCATAGCCCTAGACACATACTGGGAAATTCTATAGAGTGGAATGACACAGGCTTTGGAACCAGATTGATCTGAAGGCAAGTGCCAGCTGTACTTACACTCTCTGAGCCTTGATTCCTCATCTGAAAAATGGACATAATAATGGTTATCTTGTATCCTTAATGTAAAGTACAGTGTGTGTGAAGTGTAGGGCACATATTAAACTCTGAAAATATTTTATTATTATGTTAACAAACAAGGCTTTAAGGTTCTTCTGGTTTGAGCTTCATATTCTACAGTTGATACTTTAAAACTCTAAAAAGGGATACAAATTGGCCTATGTTGTGCAACTGACAAAAGTGATAGCCAGAAGGTTGGATACATAGGTCGGTTCCCTTTCCATTTCCTGAGGCAGGCAACCTATAGAGAGTGATGTTACACAGCCATGTTTTGTTGAACTCCTTTTAATGGTGCACAATTGTGGTTATTTATGCTTAGCTATAATACAGGGATAGGACTTGTTTTCCTATACCCAGCCTACCTTATGTATTTATACCATCTGCACCTCTCTGTGGTCCCATGTGATAACTTGTCAGCCCCTCCTGTTGGTTTTAAGAGCAGATGCAAAATGATTTATATAAATATCCCATTAAAAAATACATATCCCATTTAAAAATATATATATATATATCCCATTTAAAGTCAATTAGTTACCTTCCTAGACCTTTCTTTCTGTTTTCTCCAGGGCCTATCAGTGAGAAGCTGTTAAAGCTTTTTTGCTTTCCAAAATAAAAGTAAATTGTATTTTGCCACAGGGCAAGCTATGGGGGCCAGAGGGGGATACCTGGGGATGACCAGAATGCCTGTGTTTGCTGTGTCTAGCCTTGCACCTCCTTGTGTGAAATACACCTAGCTGTAATTAGAGAAACAGGGCCCAGCTGGCTGCTTTGTTGTTTTAAATCTGAGGGGAACTCAGTTTAAGGGAATCATTTCCATTCCTTAATAATCATCTGTTTATAAGTGTTCTAAAATGTGAAAAAGCTCAACATCTGAAAACTTTACATATCCCATAGGTTAAGGGAAAGTTCAGTGGTCATCGGGGTCATTTTTGTTTTTTTAGGGATAGCTGCTTGGAGGCCATGAAACTGATAAGAATTTAGGCAATTATTAAAAGCCTCCAGGAAAGAATATTCTATAGGGTTCCTTGGGGGTGAATATTAGGTCACTGGACCATAAATTCCATTAAGGTTGTGACTGTCTTTCGACTTCATAACTACTTCTAGGACTGGACTCTGTGCCAGGCATATAGAGTATACATGTATTGACTAAATGAGTGATAATAAATACAAGTGATGCTCTGGTTAATTAGAAGGAAGTCAGAGATCCATCTCCTTCATTTTTTAAAAGATATTTTATTTATTCCTGAGAGACAGAGAGAGAGAGAGAGAGAGAGAGCCAGAGACATAGGCAGAGGGAGAAGTAGGCTCCCTGTGGGGAGCCCAATGCAAGACTCAATCCCAGGACCCCGGGATCACAACCTGAGCCTGAGATGAAGACAGATGCTCAGCCACTGAGCCACCGAGGTGCCCCTAGGTTTAATTTTTTGAGGAACTGCCATACTGCTTTCCAACAGCTGTACTATTCTATATTCCTACCAACAGGACACAATGGTTCCAATTTCTCCACATCCTCATCAACACTTGTTTTCTGTTTTTGTTTGTTTGATTGATTGTAGCCATCCTAATGGGTGTGAGGCTGTATCTCATTGTGGTTTTGATTTGCAGGGTTTTTTTTTAATTTTTTTAAATTTTTATTTATTTATTTATTTATTTATTTATTTATTTATTTATTTATTTATTTAGAGGCAGAGACACAGGCAGAGGGAGAAGCAGGCTCCATGCACCGGGAGCCCGACGTGGGATTCGATCCCGGATCTCCAGGATCGCACCCTGGGCCAAAGACAGGTGCCAAACCGCTGCGCCACCCAGGGATCCCTGATTTGCAGTTCTTTAATGATTAGGGATGTTGAGCATCTTTTCATGTGCTTATTGACCATCTGCATGTCTTCTTTGGAGAAATGTCTAAAGTCCTTTGCCTATTTCTGAGTCGGATTGTTTGGGGATTTATTTGTTGTTGTTGAGTTTTAGGGGTTCTCTAAGAATTCTGGATATAATTCCTATGATTTGCAAATATTTTCTTCCATTCTGTGGTTTGCCCTTTTACTTTGTTGATACTGTCTTTTGATGTACAAAATTTTGTAATTTTCATGAAGTCTTGTTTGCCAATTTTTTTCTTTTGTTGTCTGTGCCTTTGGTATCATATTCAAAAATTCATTGCCAAATCCAATGTCACGAAGTTTTTGCCATGAGTTTTTTTTTTTTAAGGTCTTGCATTTAGGTATATGATTCACTTTAAGTTAATTTTTCTATGTGGTATTAGGTAAAGGTCCAATTTCATTCTTTTGTATATAGATACCAAGTTTTCTCAGCACCATTTGTTGAAAAGACTATCTTTTTCCCATGTATGTAATGGTTTATTTCTGGAATCTCTATTCCATGGTCTGTATTTTGTATTTATACCAGTGCCACACTGTTTTAATTACTGCTGTTTTGTAATAAGTTTTAAAATTGGAGGATTTTGAATCTTGAGGGCAAGAAATGAGGCTAATAGGAGCAGTCTGATTCAGGTCCAGTGGTTTGACAGTGACTGTCTGGGGCAAGGGTAAAGTAGCAGCCCTCTAAGCAAATTTTTACAAGGAGAAGGCTGTGGGTTTGCCTCCCCTTGCTTGATTCCTTCCCGAGACTGGTTTTTGTTGGCTTCTTGTTGATTCAGCAGATGACTCTACCCTTCAAATCAATTCCTTTTTCCGCCTAAGTTAGTCTATTTCTCTTATCTGCAACCAAGAACCCTGATGGCATAGCTCAGTTCATGTGGGAATGCACCACCTTAAGCATTTAGTTGGCTTAAAAGCTTTCTCAGACCAAAGCAGTATATGTGGCACGGCTCAATGGCAAGTTTCATGCTCATTTATGCATCTATACAGTATTCACACACTTCCCCACATGTATCTTTTGGTAAGCTGGAGTAAACAACGTTTGATTCAGCAAAACTTGGAAATAATGAAGCCTGTCTTTAAGAATCACCTTCCTTTCCTTGCAAAGAGGCTTCTACCTTTATATTAACCTTTTCTTCCTATTAAGCCTTCACTATCCTATAATGTTCACAGGATACACAGAACAGCAATGTATGGACGTTATTATTGTTAATATTATTTATCATTTATCAGTATCAGTTACAATTGTGGTTGGCTGAGTATCCTTGAGCATAAGAGTTTCAGTTACATTTTAGCCCTTTACTTATTGTTGTATTATTCATGTATTGAGTACCTAATATGTGCGCAGTGAGAACTAGACCCCAATCCAACCAACCCAATACAGTCTTGGTGGAAAGACTGGTTTGGGAGGTTTGGCAGGGTCAGGTCAAGATGCTTTATTCTTCACATAGCTGCTCTCCAGAGGTCAAGCTGGGGCTTGTCTGGATGAGGCCACTGAGGCCCATTTGTAGGGGATGAAGGAGCATGGACTTTCCATAGTCATTGACATCTCTCTAAACCTATTATATAAATATTAAAAAAATTTTTTATTGAAGTTTGATTTGCCAACATATAGTATAACACCCAGTGCTCATCCCATAAAGTGCCCCTCTTATTGCCCATCACCCAGTCACCCCATCCCCCCACCTGACTCACCTTCCACTACTCTTGTTCATTTCCCAGAATTAGGAGTCTCTCATGTTCTGTCACCCTCTCTAATTTTTCCCACTCATTTCCCTTCCTTTCCCCTATAATCCCTTTCATTATTTCTTATATTCCCCGAATGAATGAAGCCATATAATGTTTGTCCTTCTCCAATTGACTTACTTAGCATAATACCCTCTAGTTCCATCCACGTGGAGGCAAATGGTGGGTATTCATCATTTCTAATGGCTGAGTAATATTCCATTGTATATATAGACTACATCTTCTTTATCCATTCATCTGTTGATGGACACCGAGGCTCCTTCCACAGTTTGGCTATTGTGGACATTGCTGCTATAAACATCGGGGTGCAGGTGTCCTGCTGTTTCACAGCATCTGTATCTTTGGGGTAAATCCCCAGTAGTGCAATTGCTGGGTCGTAGGGCAGGTCTATTTTTAACTCTTGAGGAACCTCCACACAGTTTTCTAGAGTGGCTGCACCAGTTCACATTCCCACCAACAATTCAAGAGGGTTCCCCTTTCTCCACATCCTCTCCAACATTTGTTGTTGCCTGTCTTGTTAATTTTCATCATTCTCACTGGTGTGAGGTGGTATCTCACAGTGGTTTTGATTTGTATTGCCCTGATGGCCAGTGATGCGGAGCATTTTCTCATGTGCTTATTGGCCATGTGTATGTCTTCTTTGGTGAAATTTCTGTTCAATGTCTTTTGCCCATTTCATGATTAGATTGTTTGTTTGTTGGGTGTTGAGTCTAAACCTATTCTAGCCCAAGTCTGCCTGCATTGTGTCTCTTGCTCTCCAACTTTCTCTCTTTTCTTGGTGGGAGCATGTATCAAGACCCCAGGCCCTATCCTGAGATGGCATTTAGTTCATATGTCCTATGTTATACGGGGCATATGTATGATATGTATGTAATGTTATTTTTGTGTTCTTAAAATCCCCTTTTTGACATATTTCACATATTCTAGAGCCTTCCCATAGAATTCTACTTTCACAATCAAGGAACCTTTTATTAGGAGTTCTTGTTCTCAAATAAGGAGGGCATTAAAGATGAAAGGAGAAAGTCACTGAAAGATTTTATAGATGGAGCTCTTAGTGGGGCAGAAAGAAAAGTTTGCTAATATAGGTTTTGATGAAGGGAAAAGGACTAAGAATGACTATCTCTTGAGTGTCAAATGCTTTGCCAAGTCTCTTAATTCTCACAATAGCCTTTGGGATGATTATTTTTATCTTTCTTCTACAGGTAGTTGACTGAGCTTTAGTGAGATTAAGTAATTTGCCTCAGATCACATGGCAAAACAATAGTGAGGCTGGAACTCGTGGGTGGAGTAAGGTCAAGATCATACGTAGGACTAGATAGATCTCTCCATCCCTCAGTTTGTAGGAACACATGGTGTCCATTTCAACTAAACCTGCTAACAAGAGTCTGTGTCTCTTGTAGAAGCCTGGTCTGTTTCTGTTCAAAAGGTGTACTTTTGTTCTGGGAGGACTCCTGCAGTCTTTACTGCCCATACTTACCATTCTGAAAAGACAGAGAAACAAGTGCAAGGGCCTCGACCATGATGGTGAAGTCACTCTGGCAAGTGCTTCTGTGCTGAGCTGGGATCAGCAAAGTGGTGAATCCTGGCTTTTCCCCTCTGCTAATAATGTTAAATGAAAGGAAAGGAAAGGAGTGTGTTTTTACACACTCCTTTTTGAGTGTGTCAAAAAAAAAAAGAATCAGTATTTTTGTTTGCCTGAGGGAGTAATGTCTACCTTCAGCTCATACCACTTCTTTTCTGGAAGTTCATTCCCATGAGAGCTCCCTCATGCAATCGAAATGTCACTGGCTTCTGAGGGTCTCAGAGCAGGCTGCAGCAGGAATATAGAAACCTGTATTCCTCATTTAAAAAGCCCACTTTCACTTTTTAATTTAGATAGGTGAGCATGGTAGCCCTCATTGCCTGGAACTTCACATGCCCCTCCTTGGCATATTTTGCAGCAGTGGCATGCCCGAGGGAGGCAGCCGTCCTGAGACCAGGCAAGAAGGGGGTGAACTGTTGGCACAGAGTTTAAGCATGATAACGAAGCTGATTAAATTGAATGTTTTCATTATATTCCGTATAGAAGCAATCCTCAGCAATGTTAATGATAAACACTTCCTAAAAGAAGCAGTTTTTTGGTGTAAGCTCTAATTGGTCTAAATACCACAGTTAGTGGTGAGCTTTAGTAATAATATTTTTGTTAGCTTCCTTTGTATTACATATTTTTTTGAAAACATTTTTACATTTTCTACATTTCACATAAATTAAGTAAGGCAATCACAAAAATACAAAAACTGTATGATTCCTCTGATATGAAGTATCTAAAGGTATCAGATACATAGAAACAGACATTCAAAAGGTGGTTGCTACAGGCCAAAGGGAGGGAGAAATGAGGAGTTGTTTAATGGATAGAGAGTTTTGTTTTTGCAAGATGAAAAAGTTCTGGAGGTTGGTTGCACAACAATATGAATGCTTAACACTACTAAGATGTATAGTTAAAAATGGTTAAGATGGTAAATTTTGTAATATGTTTTTACCACAGTGAAAAAAAAAGCCTATGTATCTTTTAATAAACATTGTATTCAGTATAGAAATTAATTGGACAACTCTGGATGATGCATTAGACCCCAGCACTCAGGGCACAGCCATGCTCATTTATTTCAAGAGTAAATTCCCATGGGTTCAGAATTGTTCCCATTTAGGGCTCAACCATTGCATCCAACTCTTGTGGTATTATATATATATTTGTGTTTAGACAGATTAGAAAGAAACAGTTGGAGCACAATTTTAAGAACAGAAACAGAATTTAGTTATTAAGTTATGTTCTTCAATGTGACCACTGGGAATTTTTGTGTGTTTAAATATAAAACAATGCAACAGTACAAACTGAATTACAATAATTTTGTTTGGTAAATGAAAATTTTAGTCTATAAACAAATATATTTGTTTCATGTCATGACTATTGCTGAAAATAATTGTGTCCTATCAGGGAGGAGGAGATGTTAAAAAATGAAATGTTCTGGGTGTCAAATATCCTAGAAACTGGCATCAAGATCAGACCCAATTCTTTAATGATTTGAAAACAAATGCTTATGTTACCTACAGAAACAGTGGCATGGTGCAAAGAGCTTGGGCTTCAGGGTTAGATGGATTTGAATTTGAATTCAGATGCCACCTTTCTTCAGCAGACTTTGGGCAAGGCCTTAAAACCCTTTGTCTGCTTAAGGGGGATAAATTACCTCCCTCGTAAGGATGTTTTGCCATGAATAAAGGAGAAAGTGACTACAAAGCACCTAGCACAGGTATCGGACCGATTAAGCATGATATGGGCTATGCCTTAGTTTCCTTGGGCTGTCAAAATGATTTTCCACCATCCAGGTGGCTTAAAATAACCAAAATTTATTCTCATAATTCTAGAAGTTGGCAGATCGAAGTCAAGGGATCACAGCGCTATATCCCCTCTGAAAGCTCCACAGAGGGAATCCTTCCTTGCCTCCTCAGCTCTGATGGCATGGGTATTTCTTGATGTGTAGCTTCATAACTCCAATCTCTGCCTCACTTTTTTTAAAATTAATTAATTAATTTTAGAGAAAGAGAGAGAGAGAGGAGGGGGAGGGGCAGAAAGAGAGGGAGAGGGGGAAAGAATTCTCAAGCAAACTCCCCACTGAGTGCAGAGCCTGATCCCGGGACCCTGAGATCATAACCTGAGCTGAGATCATGACCTGAGCTGAGATCACGGCCTGAGCCAAAATCAAGATCCAGCCCTTCTTTAAAGGTGCCTGAACCACCCAGGCACCCCTCTGTCTCATTCTTATAAAGACGTTTGTCACTGAATTTAGGGCCTGCTTCGGTATTCCAGGTAATCTCATCTCAAGATCATTAAATTAAGTTACATCTGCAAAGATCTTTTTTCCAAATAAGGTCATATTTATAAGTTCCAGGACATGACTCTACCTTTTGGGGGCCTCCAGCCAACCTGCTACAGCTAGCCATTAGTATTATAAAATATGAAACATTTTCCATACATTGCCCATACAATTTATTGAGTACCTATGGTGTGACGGACACTGTTTTAGGTATTAGGATTACATGGGGAGGGTAACAGACCAAGTCCCTGCTCTCATGGAGCTTACCTTCTACCTGGGAAAGACAGATGACTAATAAGTAAAATGTAAAAATTAAATAGATAAATAAATGAACAAGATAATACTGGAAAATAATAAATGCAATCAAACTCAAAGAGGGATGATGAAATATACAGTGATCAGGGGAGTGGGCACTGCTCCAAAGTATGGTTGGAGAAGTCTCCTCAGAGGAGGTAACATTTGAGCTGAGACTCAAAGGATGAGGAGGAGCTAAACCTTGCTAAGCTCAGGGGTTAACTTGTTCTAGAAAGAGGAAATAGCAGCTACAATATCTTCTGGGTAAGAAGGTGTTTTCTATTTTGTTCATTGATATACCTCAAGTATCTAAAACATTACCTGGGGCACAGTAGATACAGGTGTCTGGAATGAACGCGTTGAAGGAAAGCTGTATACCTAGAGTGTTGTAAACCAGAGGAAGAAGGACATGAGGTAGAAGAGTAAGGAAGGGCTAGAAAGTAGAGACAGTAGGCCCTGGTGATAAAGACACTATATTCTGAGTGCAGTGGGAGTCTTTAGAAGAGTTGAAAGCAAAGGACAATATGATTTATTTATTTATTTATTTATTTATTTATTTATTTATTCATTCATTCATTCATTCATTCATTCATTCTTTTAAAGATCATTATGTATTTCCAAAAGGAGAAGATTGACAATAATACCAGTCAAAATCATAGCAACCACAATGCCCTCACACTCAGGCCTGGCAGTTTGCATATGTTTGTCCACATGTGTCATCCACATGTCCATTGAGGAATAGGTATTATACCCTGCAGTGGGAAGGGAAACATTGCTATTTAGAATAAAAAAATGAACTGTCTGGTTCTTCATGGGAGAGAACAGGAGAAAGTGGTATAATTCATTTAAGAGGAATGAGTATTTTATATTTTATACTGCTACCTTCTCCTTAAAGACATCGATGTACAAATTTCACTGCTTCTGGGAATGTGTTTGGGATTGGACTAGGGAATAAGGAAGATATAGATGGCTCTTTTTTTTTTTTTAACATTTTATTTATTTGTTCATGAGAGGCAGAGACGTTGGCAGAGGGAGAAGCAGGCTCCCTGCGGGGAGCCTGATGTGGGGCTTGCTGCCAGGACCCTGGGATCATGACCTGAGCTGAAGGCAGACTTAACCACTGGGCCACCCAGGTGTCCTGATGGCCTATTATTATTATTATTGTTGTTAATTTATTTTTGAAGCACCTTAATGAATTTCCCATGTTAACAAGTAGGCTGAAGAAACTTTAGGGTAAGGAGTAAACAAATGCTGTCTGAAAAATGTGTAGACATTGTGGGAACCTGAAGGTTGGTTGGAGAAGGAAGAGAAGTAGAGAGGGCTAGTCCTGAGCTACATGGAGATTCCTGAGGAGAAAAACACCAAGGGACAAGTTTCCATAATCGAGGATGGTTGAGGGACTTTTGAGAGCAGCAGTGTCAATAGTTCAAATGTAAGGTGTATGAGGGTATGATTCTGTAATTTGAGGCATTCACCTACCCCTGTCACTACATCCCATTTACTCTTAAGCCTTCAAAAAATGGTTTAATACATTCAAAAGGCTTGTCAACATGGTGGCTTTGGGGAATCAAAGGAAAAAGGGGTTGCTTTATGTGTTGGGCTACTGAGAGTGAAGGGAAGATTAAACTGCAGGACATAAGCTATGAGTGGAGTTGAAGATTCAGGAGCCCAAGGAAATCTGAGCAGAATCTCACCAGGAGACATATACACTCTTGGATATCTCCAGAACCATTCAGGGTAGGAGGTTGCATACTGCTTTCTCCTCTGTGTTTGAATGGGAGCTTACACCATTTTACTTGAAATATTAAAGAAATGGTGACCTCTGACCTCTATACTGGAGGGTTGGGGTGTAATCAGGTGGCTGGCTAACACTTAGGTTTAGGTTGTCCCCCATTTTACAAACGAAGAGGGTTTGAGTGACCTGAATGCAGCAGGTCCCAGGTTTGAGCCCAGAATGGGTCAGTGATTCTCAGTGGAGGGCCAACTGTGAGATTCCATCCCACCCCATTTCTGCTGCCATGAACTCCTGTCACCAGGAGCTTGGGATGGGAAAATGGAGAGGCACCATGGATTAGTTTCACAGATGGTTCTACCCACTATAGTTTTGCAGCTGCCAGAGAAATGATTTAGAAAATCATAGCAGGTTTTATGAGCAGTATTGAAATCTCACCAGTTTAAATTCTAGATGGTTAAATTTTATTATTTTCTTCTCAGTAGTCTTCTTTACTTCTTCCTATCCACAATAGACAGTAAAATGTTGGTTCTATCAGAAAAAGTCTCTGACTTGACTCATATCTTTGAACTTCTAAACAAAATATTTTTGACGAATATGTTGTAGTATTTTTTCTTCCATTATATGAAGTGATTCTAGTGAATCCAGGAAGATTATTTTTGTTTAATAATCAAGATCAGTGATTTTGGAGGAGGCTAGGGATTTCAGGGGTCACTTTGGGTAGCCTTGCATGTTTTGTTTGCTTTGCGCTTGTCCTACAGATTAGAAGCACTTTCAGCTCAAAGGAGTAATGTGCTCTGGAAATGGCTATAGGTTGTCTGTGAGCTTTTAGAAAATTAAAGCACTCTCTCAGATGGCATTAGGGAAGAAATGACTTCAGAAAGAACTTTCGGTATTGGAACATGGGCCTTTTCTAGCAATGGCTTTGAATGGAAAGAATGTTAAGAATTTGATAGCAGACTTTGGATTCTGGCAGCATTGCTGACTGTGCTAATGTGACCTGCTTTCCCCACTCCCCATGCCTCATCCCTTACCCCAGCCATTCCACTAAGCCTTTTCTGGTACAAAAGAGGAAAAAACATCATGTACAGAACTGAGTGTGAATAATATGCTGGGCATAGTTCATATTGTAAAACAGAGTCTCCCTGTGACTTAATTTTCTTACCTGTTAAATGAAATTAATGATATTGCCTACCTGGTAAGGTTGCGATAAGGATTAAATGAGTTAATGTAGGTAAAACATTTAGAACAGTGAAGGGCATGTACTATGTGCTGTGTATTAACTGTGATTGCCATACTGTGCTGGTATGTGGAGTGTTTTTTGGGAGGAGGGAGGTACAGAGGGAAAGGGATAGAGAATCTTAAGCAGGCTCCATGCTCAGTGTGAAGCCCAATGTGGGACTAGATCTCACCACCCAGAGACCATGACCTGAGCCAAAATCAAGAGTTGGACACTTAGGTATGTGGAGTTTTTTCTAATTCCCTTTCATCGGAAGGGTCTAGACCGGGAAATTGTTACAGGACTTTTTGTCTTTTTTTTTTTTTTAAGAACATGTCTAATGTTCAGTGCTCTTTCAAAGTCAAGTAAAGATTGAAACCCAGGCAGTATTTAGGGGTGGTACTTTGAGTCTGCATCCTGTATTACCTTCCAAGGAAGAGTGCGTCTTTTTTGCCCAGGGCTCTGGTGAGACAAAGAGCTGCCTATGAAAACACAACATTCTAAACATATGCATAAAATCTAAATTTACAATGAGCATTGACTCAAGAATCTTGAAATGAAAAGATATAAAAAAAATTGATCCCAGAAATATATGGAGTACACAGCAGAAGCAATGCATAATTTCTGTCTATAGCATTGCCACCCTGTGGGGTACATGGAACTCCCATAGAAAAAGCTGAACCTGGTGAAAGAGTTGCACACAGGAAAGAATAAAAAATTATATGAGGAACCAGTTCACTATTGAGAAAGAATCAGAAGATATTCCAAACAAGAGGATAGTACTCTAGAATTCAAGATAAAAATAATATCAAAAAGACTATAAATATGTATAAAATGACTAAATAGGTAAATGAAGTTTTATACTCACAAGGAAATAACTGAACATGATGAAAAAAGAGCAGGCATATTTGAAAAATAAAACAACTAGAATTCATTCACCTGAAAATTCATGTCTTTAAAAGTAACAACAAAAAAAGTTAAGCAGAGGATTAGTCCTCACTGAAAAGAGTATTAGTGAACTGAGAAAGCAGTCATAGGAAATTACCTAAACATCGGCACCCAGAAGTAAAGATATTAAAAGCAGGAGAGATACCTGAGTGGCTCAGTCGGTTAAGTATGAGATTATGAGTTGATTTCAGCTCAGGTCATAATCTCGGGGTCATGAGATCGACCCCCCATGACAGACACTGCACTGGGCATGGAGCCTACTTAAGATTTTCTTTCCCTCTCTGTCTGTCCCTCCTCCCTCCCTCAATCAATCAATCAATCAATCAATCAGTCAAAAGCAGGAGAGGTTGTTAGATATGGAGATGGTAATGAGAAAGCCAGAAAGCCTAGCATACATTTATCAGGAATTCTCGTAGGGAAAGGTGGAGGAAAGGCAATATTTGAAGAGCTATTCACCAAGACTTTACTAGAAACAATGTAAGAACAATTCACAGGTTCAAGAAGACATCCAATTCTAGGCAAGATAAATAAATACGGTACCAAATGCTTTTTATGTTTTAGACACTGGTCATATATGAATCTTCATGGATTCAATGCAATGCTTTTAATTCCAGCCCTTGCCCCCCATTTTACAGATAGAGAAACGGGGTCAGAAAGATTGTATACCTTGCCCAAAGCCACACAGCAAGGAAAGCCAAGATTGAAACCAGACTGACCTTAGAGACTGACTACTTACTCATTAAAAGTAGATTCATCCTCAAAAACAAGACCAATGACCTAGTTAGTACTCAGAGTGCTCAGAGAGGATAATACAACCTAGAAGCCTCTATCCAGCTTAAACTATTATTCTGAATGTGAGAGAAATAAAAATAAGCTTAGTTAAAAATGGAAAGCGATTACTACTTATTAAGACCCGGGCTGAAAAAAATTACTAAATAATGAATTTCAGGAAAAAAGATCATGGGAGGATTATGACAGGGGGATAGGGAAAGAAGGATGGAGAACGAGGAAATTGGTGCAGATGGATGAATCTAAATATTAACCATGAGAAAAACATTTGTGTGGGAACTTCTAGAAGAAAATGAAACAAGTACAATTAGACCAAAATTCAATTACTCTGTGAACTGTCAACCGTGGAGTTCCTCTGTATAAATGAGGACAAATTTTAAGCTTTAATCTCAGGTTAGTTATCTCTTCGCAGAGGTGATAGCCCAAGAAACCTTTCTTCTGTATAAATATGGAACAAAACTTCAAAGATAAAACAACGGTGTCCAGAATATTATTTTTTGTGGATTAGTCCCCTAAGTTGATTCCACTGGGAAAATGCCCATGTTGGTTATTCCATTTTTGATGTTTTATCTTGGATGGGTGGAGATGTAGTGGCGATGAAGATTGCGTTCCTCCCTCGTGTTTTCACTTGTGTTCACTCTGGACACATACTGATCCTTGATGTAGCCCAGCGATATCACATGGTTTTATTGGTCATATAGCATTACCACACATGTCCCAAGAATGTCAAAGTTACTCCTTTTAGGAAAACATTCTTTGAAAGTTCCTTGTCTTAGACATTGGGCAATAGCAGTGATTCATTTCCTGTGTAGTTTGTAGGCATTTGTTGGCAGTAGTGTATATTAAGGAAAAAATTTACTTTTCCATGAAATGAAACTTATAGGATTATTGAGAGGAATTTAACACTATTTAAGAAAATTTTCCAATTCCTTATATTTGGATTCTATGAATTTTTATTCTAAATTTAGCATCATGAGTCAATATGATTGTCTAAAGGGCTGCCTAAAAGATGATCGCATAATTCTGTATTATTTATCTGCCCTCAAATTGTTTTGACATGGAGGGAATTCTAGTAACATTGATAGAGTTCAAATACTTTCTGACTATGGAAAAAAAAATATGTTGTTCCTAGTTGCTCAGTTTCTGAAGTAAAGGGATAAGAATACAGTGTAAGAATGTGAACGAATCAGGGAAGGTGAATTTATATAATGTTACTTAAACTCCAAGATTTCAGGGGCAAAACTCAGTAAAGGTTTGTTTCTGCATGTCCCAGGACTGTTGGAAGGGGTGGCTCTGCTCCATGCAGGAATTCAGGAACATAAGCTCCTCCATGAAGTGGTTTTGTCTTTTCCTGGGACTTCACTCTCTCCCCCTTCTCAGGATCCTTTGCACTGGTCTAACAGAGAAGGAAGGTGGATTGTATGGGAGGTTTTATATACCTGGATGGGTCACTCCTTGCCCTGTCTCTATTCCATTGGCCAGATTTCAGTCACTGAAAGGAGGGCTGGGAGATATGTATGTAAAGTGTGCACCCAGGATGTAGGGAAAATGGTGAGTATATGTCCTGGTATTTGCCATTAGATAGCTAATCATGTGTGCAAGTATGAAAGAGATAATGGGGATAATTAAAATATGTAGTGATCATATTTATAGTTATCACTGATGGGTTTTTCAAGTTAATTATATTCTATTATTTCCTAATAGCCATCGGCATATGACGTATAGCTTAAATACTATTTCATTTATGTGTTTGAGCAACTCATTGTTTCAATATGCAGCTTACTTCTTATTTTATGTGATGAAGGAGTATAAATGTTACATTACTTTAATTGAAGAAGTTTGCCAACATTTTGTCTTATAAATTAAATTTACTCATAAATATGCACCATCTTCAACTCTCTATTTAGCAACATCACATTCTTTGGGGGCACCTGGGTGGCTTAGTCAGTTAAGCATCTACCTTTGGCTCAGGTCATGATCTCGGATCCTAGGATCGGGCCCTTTGTCGGGATCCTTGCTCAGCAGGGAATCTGCTTCTCCCTCTCTCTCTGCTCCCTCTGCTAATGCTCTTTCTCTCTCTAATGAAGAAATAAAATTTAAAAACAGCAACAACAAAAACCCTTCACATTCTTCAACAGAAGTTTAATCATTGACGCTTTGCAATGTTTGTTGCCAAAGGCCTCCCTGTGGCTTGAGGAGTACACTTCAATGTTAGGCAGTGCTAAGCACTTTTGCTTATAAATTTCGGGATTTGTAGGAAATTTGCTGGATAGGAAAGCTATCCAGCAAAGCAGAGGTAAAGCACCTCTTCAAGTCTACCCACTCCTTTTGATCGCACTTTCCAGAATAATATTGTGGATTTGGCAACAGTTGGGCACAGGAGTGCAGTACACATATAGGGGAAAAGAGGGGTGCATAAAGGGGTTTGGCTTCACCCAAGGAATACAGTCTGATTCTTGTGGGAAATTTGGGGAGAGGCAGTACTGTGAAAGCCTAATGCTCAGCATGCAAGATGTGAATTATTAGGTTGCAAGAAACATACCTATGCTGTGTGATTCTTTCCTTAGAACAACTTGCCTCCTGGGTGCCTGGGTGGCTTAGTTGGTTGAGCATCTGCCTTTGGCTGGGGTCATGATCCCAAGGTTTTGGGGTTGAGTCCCCCATCAGGCTCCCTGCTCATGGGGGGCCTGCTTCTCCCTCTCCCTCCGTCCATTTCCCCTGCTTGTGCTCTCTCTGTTCCTTTCAGTGAAAGAAAGGAAGGAAGAAAGAAAGACAAACAACTTGCCTCTTGATGGGTCACAAGGTAACTGGGGGTCAGATTGCTTGGATACCCGTGCCCCACCGTTTTGAGAAAGGAAATTGTTTTCAAACCACCTGAGTAGTTCGCAGCAGCAGGAGGAGGCCAAGGGAGAGTGATGCAATCTATCATTTCCCCTTTCAAACACCCTTAGCAAATGGGACAAACAATCTTGGAGAGTTTTAACTAAAACAAGAAGGGGCTGCAAGGTCTCATGGAATGTGGGAAAGATTAATTTGGCATTTTCTGGTACCAATTGGGCCATGCTAGCATGTTTGTATCTAACTCATGGCCTATATTACAGACGAAGGTGAAAAGATCAAGAAGTAGAACTGAGTTTCAGGCCCACATAACTGTCTGGCCATGGTTTTGATTCCTTGGTCTGTGAAGAAGCAGCAGAGCCATTAGTCATTATCAGAATATGCTGGCTGAGAATGACATCTAAAGGCAAGAGACATGTCTGTGGGTCACACCTGGGGACAGCTGAGGGAACATGCTTTGCTCGTGTTCTAGCTGTGCAGCCTTCAGAGGGAGAGAGTGCTCTTCAAGTGAGGATTTGGTGTGTGATTCCAGTCAACTGTGAATACCTCGATGGGCCCTGATTCTCTGGCAAGACCAAAAGGGAGAAACATATTTTCAAGTAACTCAAAGTAGGAGACTGTGCCTCATGTCTCAGCTCAAAGCTAATTCACTTTCTTCCTCCTTCTTCTCTGTCTCTTTTTGTTCCATTGGTTGATGATGACCCTTCAGCGTGGCAAGTTCTTGACCTCACCAGTGACCTGACAGACTAGCTGAGTAGTGTCTGTAGAAAGCACACCTAGTGACACAGGTATGTCTCATCAAGGTTCTCTTTTTTATTACTCACAAAAAGCTCATTCATATTTGGCAAGGAACAGAGGAGCTTTGGTTTTAGGTCATGTTAACCTTAACCCACATTTGGAAAAAACTTCATCCCTTGCCACATTTTAACTCTGAGGCTGGGTCTGTCAGATTCATTTTGGGCTGCTGTTAAAGAGCACACCTGTCCAGCAGCTGGTCTTACCCAGGACACAGGTGAGAATGTAGATGTATATAAATAAGGCATGTCACTAATTGAGAGGCCCATTAATCCCAGTGTGAGAACATGCTCATTTGACTCACGGGAGAACTTCCTATACTTATTTTATATAAAGTAAAAACTAAAATTCTATGTCAATTCCCTAATAAAATTAAGCCTAGATTTAAGTTGGCCAATGAGTAAGACCTTCCACAAAGAGAAGGTACCTGAACTTTAAAACTTCAACTTCTATTTTTCCTCTCTTTGCCTTCTCTATTGCCAACCTTGGCAGGCAAAGGATTGGTTTTGATAAGAGCATTGATACTCTGGATTATAGTGCTGCATTAATGGGATAAGCCTAGCCACTGGGTAGCTCAGATGCAGAAGTAGGAATAGAAGCTTCAAGAAAGAAGACATAGATATGGCCCAACTTCCAGAAATCTTGGATGTTATCAAGATAGATCCTAAAGCTCAGCATAAGATGGAAGGATGGAAATATAGTATTTGATATGGAAGCATGGCTTTCATAGAAGGTCAGGCTACCTACAGAAGAGCCAGCCAATAGGACCAGACAGTCATTTTCCCAGCTAAAAGGGTTGCAAGAGGGACTCCTGGATGGCTCAGTTGGTTAAGTGTCTGCCTTCAACTCAGGTCATGGCCCCAGGGTGCTGTGATTGAACCCTGCATTGGGTTCCCTGCTTGTCTCTCTCCCTCCTCCTCCCTTCCTTCCTGATCATCTCTCTCTCACTCTGTCTCTCTCTGTCTCTCTCTCTCTCAGATAAATACATAATCTTAAAAATTAAAAAGAGTCACAAGAATGGAGTGACTGATGGGAGAGCTAGAAAGGTGTCTACTAAGGTAAGGAGGCAGGCAGCCTCCTTCTCATGGTCCCCAAATTAAGTACAAGTAAGCAGGTTGATTATAAAGTCATGTTACTTCTTTATTTCTATAATCTCATGAGTTTTTAATAAAACCTCAATTTACTATCCTTGATCTCAGCTGGCTGCCGTTATACCCTGCTACTGGGCAAAGTCCATCTAGATCAAGGGTACCTTTTTCTGATTTGTAGAAATGACCAATGTGGGCTAGCTGTTGCCCTGGTTGTGCTATGGAGTAACAGGGCAGGAGTAAAAGGACTATGACCAGATTGAATGCTTCAGGAAGACCAGGCCCTGCCTGAGGTCAGTGATAATTCCTGAGAGAGCCCCGAGAGGAAGAGAATCTTCTGCAGATGGAGTTGGCAGTCCTGAGGCAGAACTGCATAACTAGTATGTCTGAAATGTGTTCCAAATATGCCTTCGTATTGAACCACTTAATCCTTAGGGAAGCTGGCCAAGGTTTGGGGACAGCCAGTGCCTATATAGTAATCGCCTCTGGTTGAGAGTAGCTTCATCCACTTACCTAATATTCATGTAATCCCATTATGTTCTGAGTGTGCCATGATGTGAACAAGTTCAGGGAGTATTGTGGTAAGGTATCACTTGTCAGAGAATATGGGTTTTATATCTTGAAAGAAATAGTCTTGGGATGTCTGGGTGGCTTAGTGGTTGAGCGTCTGCTTTCATCTCAGGTCATGATCCTGGGGTTCTGGGATCGAGACCCACATCAGGTTTCCCCCAGAGAGTCTGCTTCTCCCTCTGCCTATGTCTCTGCCTCTCTCTCTCTCTGTCTGTCTCTCATGAATAAATAAATTTTAAAAAAATCTTTAAAAAAGGGAAATACCTAGTCTTCCTTATACTTGGTTATTTGTATCTCAGAACCACCACAGACAAACATTAGAAAATGATGAAGGAAAATGTCTGCCAAAGAACCTTGAGCTCCAACTAGTTTCTCAGACAGAAATGCTGGAGGATCCCACAGGGAATGTGCATAGGTTGCAGCAAAGGATGAACTCTGGAACATTGGAGAGATTCTGAGCTATTTAACTCAGAGTGAAGTCACTATGACAACCTCTATTTAAAGCTGACAAAGCATTCTTACTCTTTCCAGTGTTAATAGTGTGTACCTGTGATAATTTGAGCTACTGATGACATTGTCATGTCCATTTTCTCTTTGAAGTGTACCCAGGCAAGCCTCTTCCTTTATATTCTCCTTAATCATATCATCCCTTTCTTAAGAGGGAGGCCCTTCCACATATAATTGTGCAGTGCACAACCCACACAACTCTGTGCTAAGAGCCTTGGTATTCTCCGCTGCCCACTGAGTAGAGGTAAAACTTTACAGTCTAGCACACAAGGCCCTCCATGATCTGGTTTTGATCTACCTGAGTCAGTGAAGGTAATGGCAGGAGACAAATGACCCACTCAAAGAGCTTAAAGGGCAATTTGACAAACAGACTATCTACAGAGTAGATGCTAAGTTTGAGAGAACCAGTCAGGGATGATGAAACACCCAGGAGTTAGCCACAGTTAGCCATGGTAAAGGGATTACCACCCCAGGGCTAAATGGACAGGGAAAGCAGGTGTGATACTAGACCCAGGAGAGAACAGGGAGCCAAAGAACAGAGACATCCCAGATGGGATCTGTGACCATAGAGCTCCCACTGCTAGAACAACCGAGAGGCAGGAAGGCATCTGGTGGTAAATACCCAAACTGTTGCTCTTCCTGCACTCTGATCCCTAGCCAGTGTCCCCATTGCCAAACCAACTGGAATCAAGAGGGCCGTGGAGCGTGGGTGATGCAGTCCATAGGGGTTGCCCTCTGCAGGGCAGAAAATGTTGGAGAATGACTCTGGCAGAATAAGCAGCCTGTTCCTTGCCTCCTTCCAGTCGTTTACTCCTATGCATTAGGCATGCTGGTTCCTCTTCTTCATGGTACCCTGGTAGTTCACACTTCTCTGATTTTGCTCATGCTTATGCCTGGAATTCCCTTCTCACTACCCTCCTATATAAATACATTTGAAATCTTACTCATCCTTTAAATCTCAGCTTAAAGATGACCTTCTTAAAGACTTCTCTGATCCCTTAAGCAAACTCTTCTAGGCTAGAAGTATGTATGATTTGCAATGCCTAGAATATTTACCCTCTGGCCCTTTACAGAAAAAGTGTGACAATCCCTGCTCTAAACCTGTGCTGTCCAATATAGTGGCCATTAGCCACACAAGGCCATTGCACAATTGAAATGTAGCTAACATGACTAAAAAATGGAATTTTAAGTTTTTTGGTATTTTTTAAATGTTTTATTTATGAGAGAGAGAGAGAGAGAGAGAGAGAGAGAGGCAGAGACATAGGCAGAGAGAGAAGCAGGCAGCCCGATGCAGGACTCGATCCCGGGACTCCAGGATCACACCCTGGGCCAAAGGCAGGTGCTCAACTGCTGAGCCACCCAGGCATCCCTGGAATTTTAAGTTTTAATTAGAATAATCTTCCCTCATTCATAGAGGATGCATTCCAAGACCTCTAATGGATGCCTGAAACCATAGATAGTACCAAACCCTATGTATATGGTGTTTTTTTCCTACACATACATACCTATGATAAAGTTTAATTTATAAATTAGACACAGTAAGGGGTTAACAACAATAATAATGAGATAGAAAAAATATAACAATATACTGTAATAAAAAGTATGTGAATGTGGTCTCTCTCTCTCAAAATACCTTATTATACTGTACTTACCCTTCTTCCTGGGTTAATGTGAGATGATTAAAAGACCTTCTGACAATACATCAGAGGAAGGACTGTGTTTCTGGATTGCAGTTGATTGTGGGTAACTGAACTTTATAAATTTCATAAACCTTTAAATATGGATCACGTATTTCTGAAGAAAATTTGTTTTAAAATTGCAGTGTGCCATAAGGATACACTGGCTTTTTCTTTTTGAAGTATGATTAATATACAATGTTATACTAGTTTCAGGTGTGCAACAAAATTGATTTGGCAATTCTATGCATTACTCACTGCTTAACATAATCAGTGTAGTCACCATACAATGTTATTATACTATTACTGACTATATTTTCTATGCTATACTTTTCATCTCTGTCACTTATTTATTTTATAACTGAAAGTTTGTACCCTTCATCTATTCCACTTGTCCCCCCACCTACCTCCCCTCTGACAATCACCAGTTTATTCTCTGTATTTAAGAGTCTGTTAATTTGGTTTTGCTTTATTAGATTCCATAGATAAGTGAAATTGTATAGTGTTTTTCTTTCTCTGACTTATTTTACTTAGCATAATACTTATTTTGCTTAGCATAATACATTCTAGGTCCACCCATATTGTCACAAATGGCAAGATTTCTTTCTTTTTTTATGGCTGAGTAATATTCCACATTCTCTTTATCCATTCATTTATTGATTGACACTTGGGTTGCTTTCATATTTTGGCTATTATAAATAATCTTGCAATAAACACAGGTGTGCTCATATATTTTCAAATTAGTGTATTCATTTTATTTAGGAAAATACTTACTAGTAGAATTACTGGATCATATGGTGTTTCTTTTTTAAAATTTTTTTTGAGGTTCTCCATACTGTTTTCTATAGTGGCTGCATGAATTTACATTTCCACTAATAGTATGCAAGTCTTCCCTTTTTTCCACATCCTTGTCAATACTTAACTATTTTTTATCTTTTTGATACTAGCCATTGTAACTAGTATAAGGCAATAGGACATTGTAGTTTTGATTTACATTTCCCTGATGATTAGTGATGTTGAGCTTCTTTCCATGGTCTATTGGCCAGCTATATATCCTATATATCTTCTTTGGAAAAAGAAGGTCCTCTGCCCTAAATTTTTATAGTTTGTTCTGTATAGTTGAGAGTCTGTTTCTTGATTTGCCTCTCTCTCTCTATTTTTTTCCCCATTGCTCATTTGTTTTGTTTCATAAATTCCATATATGAGTGAAATCATATGGTATTTTTCTTTGACTGACTTATTTCACTTAGCATAATACTCTCTAGCTCCAGCTATGTCATTGCAAAAGGCAAGATTTCATTCTTTTTTATGGCTGAGTAGAATTCCATTATATCTATCATCTATCCATCATCTCTATCTATCATCTATCTATCTATCTATCTATCTATCTA
The DNA here is from genome assembly GCF_048164855.1 of Canis lupus baileyi. Classification (NCBI taxonomy): domain Eukaryota; kingdom Metazoa; phylum Chordata; class Mammalia; order Carnivora; family Canidae; genus Canis; species Canis lupus. The sequence goes on along the minus strand of NC_132846.1, from coordinate 54,934,408 downwards.
TCTATCTATTATCTATGTATCTTACTTCATTACTCATTCATCAATTGATGGATGCTTGGCCTTTTTCCATAATTTGGCTATTGTATATACTGCTGCTATACACAATGGGGTGAATGTAACTTCTTGAATTAGTATTTTCATATTCTTTGGGTAAATACCTACTAGTACAATTACTGGATCGTCAGGCAGTTCTGTTTTTAACCTTTTGAGGAACCTCCATACTGTTTTTTAGAGTGGCTGCATCAGTTTGCATTCCCACCAATGGTGCAAGAGAGTTTCCCTTTCTTCACATCCTTGCCAACACTGGTTATTTCTTGTGCTGTTGATTTTAACCATTCTGACATGTGTAAGATGATATTTCATTGTAGTTTTTTTAAGTAGGTTCCACACCCAGTGTGGAGCCCAACATGGGGCTTGAACTTACAACCTTGAGATCAAGACCTGAGCTGATTACATGCTTAACCGACTGAGTCATCCAGGCTGCTCCACTCTCATTATAGTTTTTATTTGCATTTCCCTGATGATAGTGTTGTTGAGCATTTTTTTGTGTCTGTTGGCCATTTTATGTCTTACATCTAGGTTTTTTCCCCATTTTTAAGTTGGATTGTGTGGGATTTTTTTGGTGTTGACTTTTTAAGTTCTTTATATATTTTGGATACATTATTTGCAAATATCTTCTTTCATTCACCAGGTTGCTTTTTTGTTTTGTTGATGGATTCCTTTGCTGTTCAAAAGCGCTTTATTTTGGCATAGTCCCAATAGTTTATATTTGCTTTATTTCCCTTGCCTGAGGAGACATATCCATAAATATGTTGCTAAGGCTAAAGTTTAAGAAATTACTGCCTTTGTTTTCTTTTTAGTTTTGTGGTTTCAGGTCTCACATTTAGATGCTTAGTCCATTTTGAGTTTATTTTAGTGTATTTTATAAGAAAGTGGTCCAGTTTCATTCCTTTGTATGTAGCCATCTAGTTTTCCCATCACTATTTGTTGAAAAGACCGTCTTTTTCCCATACAGGCATAGATTTATTTCTGGGCTCTCTATTCTGTTCCACTGATGTATGTGTCTGTCTTTCTGCCAATATCATCTGTTTTGATTCCTACAGCTTTGTAGTACATCTTGAAATCTGGGATTGAGATACCTCCAGATTTTTTCTTTCTAAAGATTGCTTTGGCTATTTGAAGTCTTTCATGGTTCCACACAAGTTTTAGGATTATTCGTTCTAGCTTTATGGAAAATGCTTTTGGTATTTTGATAGGGATTGCATTGAATCTGTAGATTGCTTTGGCACCACGGATATTTTAACAATGTTAATTCTTTCATTTTGTGTGCATGTTGTATCTCTGTGCCATATTCAGTTTCTTTCATCAGTGTCTTAGAGTTTTCAGGGTATAGGTCTTTTACTTCCTTGGTTAAATTTATTCCTAGGTATCTTATTCTTTTGAGGATAATTGTAAATGGGATTGTTTTCATAATTTCTCTTTCTGCTATGTCCTTATTTGTGTATAGAAATGCAACAGATTTTTGTATATAATTTTGTGTCTTGCAACTGAATTCATTTACTAATTCTTATAATTTTTTAGTAGAGTCTTTAAGGTTTTCTATATGCAGTATAATGTCATTTTCAAACAGTGACAGTTTTACTTCTTTCTTTCCAGTTTTGATGCCTTTTATTTCTTTTTCTTGTCTGATTGCTGCAGCTAGGACTTCTAGTACTATATTGAATAAAAGTGGTGAGAATGGAGAATGGACATCCTTGCCTTGTTCCTGATCTTAGAAGAAATACTTTCAGTTTTTCACCATTGACTATGATGTTAGCTGAGGGTTTTTCATGTATGGCCTTTTTTTATGTGGAAGTATGTTTTCTCCAATCCCACTTTATTGAGAGTTTTTGTCATGAATGGATGTTGTGTTTTGTCAAATACTCTTTCTGAATCTTTTGAGATGATCATGTGATATTTATCCTTTCTCTTGTTAATGTGATATATCACATTGATTGATTTGCAAGTATTGAACTACCCTTGCATCCCAGGAATAAATCCCACTTGATCATAGTAAAAGATCTTTATTATGTATTATTGAATAAATTTTCTCATAATTAATTTTTCCATCTGTGTTCTTCAGAGATGTTGGCTTGTAGTTTTATTTTTTTTGTGGTATCTTTATCTGGTTTTGCTATCAGGGTAATGCTGGCCTCATAGAATGAATCGGAAAGTTTCCCTTCCTGTTCTATTTTTTTGGAATAGTTTGAGAATAGGCATTAAAGCTTCTTTAAATGTTTGGTAGAATTCACCTGTGGAGCTATTGGGTCCTGTACTTTTTGTTTGTTGGGAGTTTTTTGATTACCAGTTCAATTTTGTTATTAGTAATTGATCTGTTCAAATTTTCTATTTCTTCCTGATTCATTATTGGAAGACTGTATATTTCTAGGAATTTGTCCATTGTCTAGATTGTCTTGTTTGTTGGCATACAATTTTCATAGCATTCTCTCATAATTTTTTGTATTTCTATAGTGTCAGTTGTTATTTCTCCTCCTTCATTTCTGACTTTATTTGTTTGAGTCCTTTCTCTTATATTTTGATAATTTCTGCTAAAGATTTATCAAATTTGTTTATATTTTCAGATAACCAGCCCTTGGTTTCATTGATCTTTTCTATTATTTTATTTTTAGTTCATTTATTTCTATTCTAATATTTATTATTTCCTTTTTTCTACTAGCTCTGAGCTGTGTTTGTTCTTTTTTTCTAGTGCTGTTAAGAGTAAGATTAGGTTTTTTTGTTTGAGATTTTTTTTTTTGTTTCTTGAGATAGGCCCATATCACCATAAACTTTCCTCTTAGAATTGCTTTTGCTGAGTCCCAAAGATTTTGGACCATTGTGTTTTAAATTTATTGATCCCCATGTATTTTTTAAATTTCTTCTTTGATTTCTTGGTTGATACATTGATTGCTTAGGAATATGTAGTTTAGCCTCCAAGGCTTTTGAAGACTTAGTAAGAAGTGGAATGTAAAAAAAAAAAAAAAAAAAAAAAAGCATCTCAATAGTTTTTATATTGGTTATATGTCAAAATGATCTTATGCATATATTGGGTTAAATAAAGTGTGTGTGTGTATATATATGTATATACACACACGTATATATGTAAAAGATTTTATTTATTTATTTGACATAGAGAGAGAGCGAGCACAAGCAGGCGGAGTGGGAGAGGGAGAAGAAGGCTCCCCACTGAGCAGGGAGCCTGATGTGGGGCTCCATCCCAGGATACTGGGATCATAACCCGAGCCAAAGGCAAATGCTTGACCAACTGAACCACCCAGGTGCCCCAATAAAGTATATTATTAAAATTAATTTTACCTGTTCCTTCCCCTCCCCTACTTGTTCCTTTTCACCTTTATTTAATGCGGCTACTAGAAAATTTGCAATGGTGTACTGGCTTGCATTATATTTCTATTGGACAGCATTGCTCTATACTAACATCTAGAAACTCTATGTAATCTTTTTTTTATACTACAGTGAATATACCTGTCTTTTTTCTAGATTATAAACTTTTAAAGACTTGGATATAGTTTTTAAAAAGTATTTGACTTACATGTCTTACATGTAATAAGTACTTAATAAACACATATGAGTTAAACCAAAAAATGTCCCATTCAAATGCTTTTTCTTGGGTGAGGATAGCCAGGTCTCTAGGTCTTTAAAAGGGAAGTTTTAAAATTCAGCAATTTTAGGACTTTTAGGTTAGTAATTGCATGTGCATCTTCATTCTGTAAGATTGATGCCTCAATATATGGGATTACTTGCAGAGGAAAAGGCATATGGTAGAATTTCTTTCTCATATTTTTAAAAGACTTCATATAAGATCACCTCTAATTTTTAACACAGAGGATGCTTAACTATATCACAAAGTAGATAACTTCCAAATAGTTGAGCTATACCAGATATATGATATTATATTGGGGAGGATATATATTTAAGGGCTCAGGATCAATTAAATAGGTCAGACATCAACAGTCATATATCAGAAATTCAACTCAAACCATCCAATATTTATTGAATATCTACGATGTTCTGGGTATTGTTCTAGGTCCTCGGGATATATCAGTGGATAGAAACTGACAAGGAATGTCTATCCTTGTGGAGTTTATGTCCTATTATGTTTATTATAACATGAAAAATAAGTAAATTATATAGTATGCTAGGAGCTTATAAGTGCAACAGAAGAAAAATAGAGCAACATGGAACTAGTTACAATTTTAAGTAAAATAGTTCAGACAGGACTCACAAAAAAGATGCCATTTAGGCAAAGGCTTGATGGAGGCAAGAGATTTATCCATAGAGCTATCTCAGGCAAAAGTATTCCAGACCATGATAAGTCAATGCCAAGGATCTGGGTAGGGAGTCTGTTGGTGTGATCAAGGGATAGCAGGAAGGCAGAGCAACTGGAACAAAGTCAAGGAGGATTGTAGGAAATGAAAGCTGTGAGACAATTTGGGCCAAATCATATGGACTTTGGCTTTTGCTCTGAGAGAACTGGAGAGCCACTTAAGAGACTGTGCAGAAGAATGACCCGATCTGACCGAAGTTTTAAAAGGACCACTGTAGCTGATCTGTTGAGAAAATACCAAAGTTTTGCAAATCGTTTTGTAAAGAGCCAGGGAATAAATATTTTAGGCTATGTGAGCTGTACAATTTCTCTCACAACTATTCAACTCTGCTGTTGTAGCATATGTCTACCCATACACATGAAAGAGCATGGCTGTGTTCCATTGAAACTTTATTTATAGAGACCAAAATTTGAGTTGTATATAATTTTCATGTTGCCTCAAAATATTCTTCTCCTTTTGATTTCTTTAACCAATTTTACTATCAGGAAACCAGGAAGTTGGGCCAATTTGGCCAGTAGGTAGTAGTTTGTCAACCTTTTAAATAGACTGTAAGGGGATAAAAGAACAGTGGAGACCATTTAGTAATCCAGGGAAGAGAGATGATAATCTAGACCAAGGCGACAGCAGTTAAGGTGTAAGAAATGGTCCTATTCTAAATGCATCTTGAAAGTTAAGCCAAAAGACTTGCTGATGATTTGGATGTGGGGTATGAGAGAAAGGAAAGAATCAAAGAAAATCTCAGGATTTTCATTTGAGCACCTTGAAGGATGTATTGCCATCAACTAAGATAGTGAAAGTTGTAGGTGAAGTGGGTTTTAGGGAGAAGATCAGAAGTTTCATTTGGACATGTTGACTTTGAGATGCCTAATAGACATCAAAGTGGAGATGGTGAGGAGGCAGATGGATGTAAAAGTTTGGAGTTTGGAGAAAGGTATGGCATGGAGATATTCTTTGGGGAATCATCACAAATAGATAATATGAAAGTCTTGTGATTGTGAGAGATCAGCCATGGAATAAGCGTTGATAGAAAAGACAAAAGAACCAAAGACTGAACCCCAGGTTATCACAATATTAAGAAATTGATGCAAAGAGAAAGAAGCAGTCAGTGAGTTAAGTGAAAAACCAGAATGGTGTGGTGTCCTGGAAGCAAAGGGAAGAAAGAGAATCAGTGAGGAGAAAGTGAACAATATACCAGATACTGCTATGACAATATACTGCGAATAGATCAATTAGGATGAAGGCTGAAAATTGACCATTGGATTTAGCAACTTGGATTCATGGATGACCTTAAGATCAGTTTCCATGCAGCTGTGGGATTGAAAACCTAGTTAGAGTGGGTTTAACAGGGAATAGTAGGAAAGCAACTTGCAGCAGTGAGTAAAGGTAACTCTTTTTTTCTAGTTTTGTTACAGAGGAGCCAAAGAAATGATGGGAGAGAAGTAGAGTCAAGAAGAGATTTTTTTTTTACATGAGAAAAACAATGCCATCTTTATATTCTTATGGGGGCAACAATAGAGGAGCACCCAAAGTATGATAATTTTATTATTTTACAATAACTCAAAGAGGAAAACTATACTCCATTTACTAGAACATGGGCATCTTTGTCCATAATTGTGCAAGGTAAATAATATACAGAGATAACAAAAATAATTTAGTTAGAATAACTAGCTGTAAAAAGGTTTTGATGTTTAATTGACAATTTTGTTTGCCAACTTAGTATTTAGAAGTACTTTTTCTTATGAGATAAATTGTATGACCTAATTCTGTTAAAGAAGCTTAGCTGATGCCTTAATTTTCCTCTATATTAAATTTTCCTGTAGTAGAAGCCTTTGATATTGTTCCACTGACCTTAGAGCTATCATCATCAGCCTTATTTACCAGTAATTTTATTATCAACAAAGTCAATGATGATTTTTCCCTTGAAAAATATTTCTGTACATTAAGGCTAATACCAATGTGTAACTTTGCCCTCCCCTTCTTAGTTAATTTGGAGCAGGCACAATCAGAGGAAATACAGGGGGCTAGGAAATAAATCAGTTGTTGTTAACTTCCACATTCCCATTTAACACTTAGTTGGCAACTCTCAGAAGGCTTTGTAATTGGAAAGCCAAAGTCGTAGAAATAGTTATAAGGTTTTAGCAGAGATTTTTCAAAACTACTTTCCAAATCTCTCTGTGGAATGAAGACCAACATTAGATAATCTACTGATTTTCCAGCCTGCTGGTGTCTCCCTAAACTCAGACATGAAATAAACAAATTGAGTTTTGTCTTTCAATTAATTATCATTTACATTAAGACATCTCTTAATACATAAGACAAAATTGAGGATTGTCTTAGGCACATTTGAGAAGGTTTATTAAATAAAACCTTAAGGCAAATAGGTGGATTAGATACTTCTGGACATTTCTTCCAAACATTGATTTTTTCTGATGGTTGTTAGTATATCATAAAGGTTAAAGAATCTTTCTCCGAACATGGTGGAAAGTACTACACGATTTCTGAGGCAGCCATGTGAGTATGCAATTACTAGCCCCTGCATTTTTCAGCTAACGGAAACCAACAATAAGAAGCACCAGCTTCAGGTTTCATTTTCATTCTCTGTAATTACCATCTTTAATCCTGAACCACTCAACCATTGCTACTCCTATACTCTGTACTGTTCCCATTACCAGCTTATGATATGATTCTTGAAAGGTTTCTAAATATATCCCAGATGATGGATCAACCACCAGGGGCCCCTTTCTCCCTTTTATTCATGGCATGAGGGGTCTAGAAGTGGTATTTTTAGGTCTCAGAGACAGACTAGAATGAGTGGTTGGAGAGAGGGTATGGAATGGAAGAGTTGGTGAGTGTTGAAGGTCTTCCAAGTGGTAGACGAGTATGGCTGCAGGGTGAGTGGGCTTAGACAGGACTCATGAGTATCACTCATGACCAGCTTGGATGGTCAGTTAAAGAAGCAGAAGAGAGTACTTCAACTTCCTTCAGTTAGTGCCCCCACTAGTGTCTCAACTGCACCAATTGAAATGGAATGGAGTAGCAACTTAGATGTCTGGGAAGACCTGAGAGTGCCAGAGGTGTGTGCTCACTTTTTCCCTTTCTCCAGAGTTGGCCTACAGATGGTGAAAACAGGTGTGATGTCAGGCATCTCCTTTTTCATCTGGACCATGGCATCGATTGAGCAAGGTATCTCATTTCTCTGACATTTGGTGAAGCGATTAATACTTCCCCCTAGTTCTTTTTCTGTCAGAATGCTTAAGGAGCACTTGGAGAAATCAGAGAAATATCTGAGAGCAAATAGAGTGAAGTGGTTCTATTTGTTATTAATAACAAATTCTAGAAGATCCATATTCCCACAAATGCACAAATCATTTACCAGGGTTTAGTCTGACAGTATCTAAATCTGTCTACTCTCCTACCAGAAGGCTCTTTCACACGATGTCCAGAGAATTGAGGTGGAATGTAACAAAATTTAGACCTGGGACTTGCTAAAAAGAAACAGGGATGATATAGGTTTTTAAAAATATTTTATTTATTTATTCATGAGAGACACACACAGAGAGAGGCAGAGACATAGGCAGAGGGAGAAGCAGGCGCCAAGCAGGGAGGCTGACGTGGGACTCGATCCCAGGACTCCGGGAGCATGTTCTGGGCTAAAGGCAGGTGCTAAACTGCTGAACCACCCAGATGTCCCTAGTTTTGTTTTTCTCAAACTTTTACCTCATCCACTTAATATGGCCCTTGCTGAGAAACTTGAAAAGCCTCATAGAGAACTGAGGCTCTTTCAGACTTTTTTTGCAATGCTTTCTGGGGTTAGTCCTTCACATTCAGATGTGAAAGAAAACAGAGTCATGGGAATAAGTTATAAATAGGCTTTTGTCAAAATACTTCCTGCCTGAGGGGCAGATCTCTAGTGCTGTTTTTGATTGTAAATTTCCTAATGTTTAGAATCCTTTGTTTAAATCCTATTATGGTGAATTATTAAAACATCATTACGTGGTTTCCGTATGCCTGAGCTATTTCTATAGTGTGTTGTGACTCTATTACCCCCAAATGGGCTACAAGGAACCATGTTGTTGTCCTTTAAGACTGAGAGGCACATGACTGATATACAATTAAACGTTTTGATTGTGTGCTGTCAAACAGCAATTGCCATCAACTTCCTAATGCCCCCCATCTAAAATACTTTAATAAATGAAATAAAATATTCTTAAATATTTCCAAATTCCTAAAATAAATCCCCAAATTATACTAAGTGGGTGTTAGAATAAAAGTTGTTTACACTATCTTGATTACTCTGTTTAAAGCTTTACTTGTTCTTACTAAATTGGTATGAGAGATAACAATTAGTTGCTTAATTTTCCTGCTGCAGCTTAACAGTGATGCATTTATAGGAAAGGAAAATTTTGACTTAATATTATTAGGTTGTCCAATGGAATAAATTATAAAGGGGTTTTACTTTCTTAGTATTTATCTTGCTTGATATAGTTACCAAATAGGCACTTTAAGACTCACTGGCTTAGATTTATCACACCCTAATATATATTTTGTAGTAGCTAGATTATTGTTCAAATCACTTCCAATGTGATATCTGTCTGCTTCTCTTTTAATTCTAAAGAAGTAACTCAACTATCTGAAAAATTGCCCATTCTGTACCTTTTTAAAAATGCCACATTTATGATGTTAATTATCTTAAAGCATGATAGTATTATAATAATTTCCATTCCACTGTCTTAAAAAAGTATGCATATGAGAAAATCAGCAGTACAGAAGAGTACCAACTGAAAATTTTCCAACTGTATTAGTCTGCTTGGGCTGCTGTAACAAAATACCATACTGGTGGCCCAAATAACAGAAATTTACTTTCTCAAAGTTCTGAATCTATAAATCCAAGATTGAAGTGCCTGCAGATTTAGTTTTTGGTGTAGACTCTCTTCCATGGCCACCCTCTGGCTGTGTGACTTTGTGACCTCTTGTGATCTTTTCTCTGTGAGTGCATGAGAATGAAAGAGATCTCTGGTGGCTCTTCCTTTTCTCATAAGGACTGGGTCCCACCCTTATGACCTCATTTAATCTTAATTATGTCTATACAGTCCCTGTATCCAAATACAGTCACTCTGGGAATTAGGGCAGTAGACAAAATCCAGTCTATAACTCCATGCAATCCTGAGTCTCAATCTCCAGAGAAAACCACTTTCAGTCAATTTCTGATATTAGTTCTTCTGGTGGTTATTTTCATAATTCTGTTACATACTTAAGTGCTTGTTTTTTTAGTGTATAGATAGTATATATATTTAGACAATAAAACTGATGGCTGAATATAATGAAAAATAGGAAATTAGTTGACTAATTATCTGCTAACTCTGAGGTTTAAAACATTTTTTTTGCTGGTATTAATTTTAACTTTTTCAATTGGTTAAATTTATAACTTTAGAAAACAGACTGTTTCTTTCTTTATTTTTTAAGATTTATTTATTTATTTGAGAGAGTGCACATAGAAGGAGGGGTAGTGGGAGAGGGAGAGAGAAATGTCCTATTTGTTCAATTTGGTCTTTTTTGTGTGCTATTGATGTGCAGTTCATTTTCCTCAATTGTCTAGTAATTCTTGTGGTTCACTTATATTTTTGAATGAAAGATAAGGATCGTGAATGTTAGGTTAATGGTGTATATATATTTTCCCAAGATGGCTTTCCCTGGCTGGGGGGCTCATGGTGATGCCCATGTCAATGTCCAGGCTTAATTTTATGATGTGAAGGAAGAAGTAGGCAAGTGGGCTGGGTCTGCCCCTGCCCCAGACCAGGAGCTTGGCCCCGTCTACACTGATCACTCATTTCCTTTAAGATCACTTTCTTGATTTCAGCCTGGGGGAAACACTGAACGTGCCAGTTGTTCTAACTGATGTGAGAGATGATGGGGGCACAAGTGAGACAGACTTGCAACTAATTACTCTTATTAGTCCCTCAGTCCTGTGACTTTCAGGCTTTGGGGTCTCTTTGGGACCCTGCAGGGAAGTTGTAGAGGAATACCCCTCTACAACTGAAGCCTCATCTGGTTACTGTGTTCTGGGCTGCAGCCTTCTCTACTCTGTTATCCATCAACTCAAGGCCACAGACTTTCCATCTTTCAGAAAGCCACCAGAGACTTTGGTCTGTTGTTGGTGTCACTTCTGTTCACAATATGGCTTTGGCTTGGTCCCATTTTATACTTTATAACTGTCATTTCAGTGGAATTTGAAAGAAGAAGGTTGGTAGGTGCCAGGACTCAGTTCACCCCTTTGAGCTGGAACTTTTATATCTTTTAAAACAGAATTTATTGCTACCAAGTTTTCCTTGTCCCCTTAGTTTTCAGGATAAGAATCACTCTGATGTGTCATAATATATTCTCCCCCAAAGACTCCAAGCAGTTAAGAGTATTTCTTCTCAAACTGTAATTGTTTTGAGTTTTTGTGACTAGAGTTTTCATTTTTTGCTCTTACTTTTGCCTTATTGCCACTTTCATGGTGATGCTCTGAATTATGCTCTTTTCTTCTAAGTGGCTGCTTCTGATATAAAGTAGATTATCCATAAAGGAAGAATCAGTAAACTTTGAGGGTTTTTTACAAAGATTTTTTTATTTATTCATGAGAGACACACAGAGAGAGGCAGAGACATAGCCAGAGGGAGCAGCAGGCTCACCGTGGGGAGCCTGATGTGGGACTTGATCCCAGGACCCTGGGATCAAGACTTGAGCCAAAGGCAGATGCTCAACCACTGAGTGACCAAGGTGCCCCTAGGGTGTTTTGAAACATACTCCTTTGGGCAACATGTATAAACTTTAGGGCATGAATTTTGTGACATCTATTGTGATGTCATAATAGATTCATCTTTAGTAATTTGGGTCTATCTTCAGATAGTTGATAGATTAATTAAACTCTGACCAAGTATTATAGATTTCTTATCTTCATTAGGGCACTATTTAAATTCCTAATGTCAAAACTAGTCATATTTTCACTCTTAGCCATCACTATCTGTCAGTGGACCATAATTCAAGTCATCATGAGTAAGTTTTTCACATAAAGACCATTTATAATCAAGATACAATTTATTACTTCTGTTATTGATCATCAGTTTATTTATGAATTCCTTAGCAAATTTGCCAGTTGTTTTTTTTTTCCCTGTCTTCAGTTGTAACACATATAATGGTAACATTAAAAGAAGCTCACAAATTACAAAATGCCATACTGTAGGACTCAGCACAATCATTTCATAGGAAGAAAATTTATTTCATGTTGTGAATGCAAATTTTAGTAACAATTGTGTTGAAGTTACTTTTCTAGGACGGTTTCCAAAGTGTTATTTCAACTACTTAAGATAAAATACATTATCAGGATGTACTATTTCAAAATGTCACAGGTGAGAAACACATGCCAAACGATAACACAACTGTTTAGTTATTAGTTACAAGTGAACTGGTGGATAAGTCATGATTTCGAGTGTGTATAATATTTCTACTAAGATGTCCAATCTCAATGATAATCAGAAATGGGTATTGCTATTGGGATATCCTAGGTGGGTTGGGGGACCATCTCTGTGGGGGGGGGGGGCATTGGGCCCAGTAACCCTACTCCACAGACTTGAAACAACAAATGCTTCTAATTCCTTGGTGTGCTTCATGAACATTGAGAAGCAAATGCCATCTCTGCTTGGGAGGAAATTAAGGGACTGTTTTGACAGGTAATCTGAAGAGTACGTCTATATTAAAAGATTGATCCTAACCATTTTAAGTAAGAGAACACTATTGGGCAATAGAGATTATGTCCAATGATCAACAGGTTGGAAAAGGCTAGCAGTTTTGGAGAGAAGAAACTTCTCTTGATAGCTTTAGTGTTGCTTTGCCTGAGTGTTTGATAGCTTCCAATCCCTGGACAAGTTAAATGTTTTCAAGTTAATCTATACAGTGAAGTAGTAACTCTGAATAACCAAAATTTGCAAAACCACCTTTTATTCTGTTATGTGAATATGAGTCTGTTTTTGGCCTGATAATTGTAGCTGTAGAGATCTAGTAATTAGTTGAGTGATTTAGATCCAGCCCAACATGGATCAGACATTATAATCAAAAATGAAAAAAAAAAAAAAAAAAAAGAAAGAAATGTCCTGGGTCATATATCCAGCCTCCAAAGAGAAAGAGGTGGCTGCACTACAAGATAGGAAAAATAAATTTTTCTTTCTTAGTGCTTTTCTTTTCTTTTCTTTTCTTTTTTAGTGCTTTTCTTTTTTGTCATGGAAACATATTTTAAGGGGAAGGGATATACATAGAGTTTTGAAACTGAAGAAGCAATCAGGCTCTCTCATTTCTAGACTTAGAAGTGGCCCAGTGATTTGCCCAAGCTCCAACAGTTACCTTGTGGCCCTGCTTTATTAATCAGTGTGTGATTTAGTGTGCCCTGCTCATAATTCCCACTTGCTGCTACTTAGAAATATTTCTAGGGATCACGTATTTTATGCTATAAGACTAGCCAAGAAGAACAATTCTTACTTTGCTCAGCCACATAAGCTGAAATCTTGCCAGTTTTTTTCCCCCCCTGGGCAACACCTAACAGTTGGGTCACATCAGGTAGGTCCTTGTGAAGAGATGATATAGTTTCAGAGGCTGAAATAACAACTAAGCTAAGCCTTTCCCCTCCTTCCACCTCATAATAGCTGCTTCATGCATGTATCCTGCTGGACTTTTCAGTTTCGAGGAATTCACATTCTCTTTGGTTGTATCCAAGAACATGAAGGTGGACCAAGCCAACATGGGGCTAATTCTATCTTGTGGTCACCAACTCAGTTAATAGCATTTGCCATTTGCAGAATCTTTACTATGAAATGCTATTTGAAAGTGAGAAGCTCAGTGTTGACCTGGTTCAGTTAATATCTGTTGGACATCTTATACAATGTTGTTAAAGCAGTTAGCATCTAACAAGTTTTCTAGAAAGTGTCAGTTATCTTGATATCACCAGGGTTCAGAAGTGCTGGTAGCCTCTCTTCCTTCTGGGAGGTAATGATTAGGTGGTAGTGCTACCCCCTTTTTGGAGATGAAATTTGCCCCATGAAACATCACCTGCAAAGGGTTAGGTCAGCTGTCTTGTGTATATAATGAATTTGGAATACGTGTTCAAGAAACTAGATTTTTAGAAGTCCACCTGCCACTGCGAGTAGTATAGGGTCTGCTTACAGAACTGTTTGGTTATACTCTTTTGAGATTTGGCCCTGCTTATTTGGGGTTAGATGGGAGTTTTCAAGCAGTTCATACTCATCCTGCATGTTGGGGAGACTTTGCCTCATGTCCCGGGTAACCTTTTGGATCTGAATACCAGCACTATTCTTTGGAGAAACCCTCTGGCCCCGGTATGCCTGAGCCTGGCGTTTACAGATGCCAAACTTGCTGAGCAGGATAAATACATCCCTCTGGAAGGCTTTCGTGAAAATAGCATAGAGAAATGGATTGGCACAGGAGTTAAGTGGATAGAAGAGAACCAGCAAGATTTTGGAGTTGGTAACAGTGATGAGAGGCTTGTTCATAAGTGCTGACAGAGCGTAGAATGAGATTGGGGCCATGCACATGAAGTCAGTGAAGATCAATACAGCCATCCTTTTGGCAATTTTGGTGTCTTTGTCCCCCGGGTTGTACTGGGGATTTCGGACTGTGATGTAGATCTTCACATAACAGGAGCAGACAATGATAAAGGCAACTATGTTGAGCAACAGAACAAGGATAATATATGCCAGGGCAAGAGGTGTCTCAGTGTCCATGGGCAGGCAGATGCTGACCTTGGCATAGCTGCTTATTCCCACCAGAGGGAGCAGGGCGAGCAGGAAGCAGCAAACCCAGCCCCCAACCATGATGGCATATGCATGCCTGAGGCGGATCTTCCTGTCCAGGCGCATGGCGAAGGTAATGGCATACCAGCGCTCCAGGGTGATGACTGTCAGTGTATACACTGATAATTCACTGGCAAAGACAGTGAAGAAACCAGCTGTGTTACACCCAGGGCCTGTCTGCCAGTCGATGGCATGGTTGTAGTACTCAGAATGAGTGTAGAGGTCTACGGAGGCGATGAGGAGCAGATACATCCCCATGCAGAAATCTGCAAAGGCCAAGTTGCACATGAGAAAGCGTGGGACAGTCAATTTGTAGTGACTGGTAAGGAGGACGATCAGGACAAAGACATTGCCCAGGAGAGCCAGCAGACTAACAAACCACACCACAATCCTCAGGAACTTGTAGCCCATTATGTCTTCACAGGGGTTGAACTCATCTGACTTAGGAGTACACACCATGTCTTCATTGCCACCACACACAGTGTAGTCATAATGGCTATCAAAGGCCTGGAGGGTCTCTTCCTGTGGGTTTTTAAGCTCCTGCCCAAAACCGAGGATCTCATCTTCTTGTTCTTCGAAGAAGACATAATAATGAGAATTGCTATCGGTATCCTGGAACTGAGAGTTGTCCTTGTACCCAGCATGGCTGTCACCCAGATACTCTTCATATTCCTGGTCAAAGGGGCCATTCAAAGTATTCACAGATTTTCTCTGGCGCAGGCTCCGAATACTGCTTTCATTACACATTAAGGACTCAAGGATTCTGCAAGGCATCAGAAATAAGTCACTGTTTGCTGAAAACCCCTAACGGTCCCCATAACACTTAGCAAAATATGCAGAATACTTACTATGATCTACATGACTCCACAACATTGTACATGATCTAGTCAGGCCTGTTTCTCCTACATCATTTCCTATTACCCACCTCAGCTTCAGCCCTCTTTGAGAAAGTGTTCCTTTCTCAGAGAGGCCTTCCCTGATCTCTCTAAATAAATTGTCCTATGTTATGCTTATTTCTTTTATAGTAATATCTGATATCTTCTTATTTGCTTGCTTACTTTCTGACTTCCCCTAGTAGTACGTAAACAAAATGCAAGATGGCTCTTATCTGACCTATTGCTATGGGATAGGACAGTGCCGAGCACATGGTAGGTGCTCCATAAATATTTATCAAACAAATGAATAAATTGATTCTGTCTTGTAGGCATGCTCATGGAAGTGAGATTTGGTTTTTCACTAGCCCGCCATACTGACATCATGAGAGATTCTTTAACTGCTTCAGCTGCTGAGCAGATGTTGATTCACCTATGGTGCTCTGGTTAAAATGCCCAATGGACCACCTGTTCCAACCTGTTTGGAGGTTAATGAGAAATCTGGACCCTGATCCTGAGGTCCACTATAGCCTCCTGCCCATCTCTGGTCCTTTCCTAGCCAGAGCCACACAGCGTCCATATCAAGTCTGCTATCACCATCCCTGGGCCTCACTTCTGGCTTTCTGCAGGTGTTGGGCCCATACTGGCCTTCTTTGCATAGCCATTCAAGTTTCCCTTTTGCTTCTGCCCCCACAATGAGATCCTAGTTTATTTCTGGTTGCAAATATGAGTCAGAAAGTCCACCAGTAGATACTGTAGAGAAACTGAGAAGTGAATAAATGAAGAATGAGAGTGGTGTTAGGACACCGGGATTACAGGAGATACAAGCAGGGAATAAAGCAGAGTATAAGTGTAGGTGAAGGCAGCATGGGGAGGAGAAGGCTGTCCCTCCTTTGCAGCTCGCAAGTGGCCTGATAATAAAATAATTCATAACATGGCTAATATTTATTGAGAATTTAAAATATTCCAGGTCATTGCGATAGGTGTTTTCTATTCAGTCTCTCATTTAATCTTCTCAAAACCTCCGTTTGTAAGGATAACATTACAGTCCGCATTCAGAGAGGCTCAGGGAAGTTAGGTAAGTAGGCTGGAATAACACATTTAGAAAATGGCACGGTAGGGTACAAAGCCAGCTGAGTCCAAAGCCCCCCCACACACACACATAGCCAGTAAGCTGTGACATCTGCAAAATCTTAATTGCTTGTGTTCCTAAGTTTGTCCTCATAGTGGTGGCATCTACTATGTGTTGCCGTACTTAATGTGTGTTGAATCTGGAGACTGGGAATCATGTAGTATAATCTCTACAAGATTCTACACGATCCCCACACCTCCCTGCTGTGAACCAGTGACATTGGTTTTATTTCTCATCTGCAATCACTTTGAGTCAGTGGGGGCATTGTGCCCTATGGATTTCATGTTTCTCATGGATGCTTCAACTCTTTCCACCTGGCTTTCAAACCACAAACCTTCTCCAAACCCAGAAATTAATGCAACTTCTACCAAGACCCTTTGTCGCTTATTCCAGACACCGCCATTTACCCTCTGATTTTCTTCTGATTCTTAAAAGCACAGCAGTGGCTTGGATAAGAAAGGTCAGCCCGTGTAAGGTGAAGGAAACTCAAGGAAAGTGGGAGTTTCTTTAGAGTCCAAGTGTTTCTTGCTATCAGCTCCTTTAGATGCTCCAGGCCTTTGGATGGCAGGGCAGTAACACTGGTGTAAGAGACATCCCTGGGAAGGAGAAAACAGAGAGTTGGTGAATATCCAGAGCCTTCTACTTCTTTTTTTTAAAAAATATTTTTAAAACTTTATTTATTCATGAGAGACACAGGCAGAGGGAGAAGCAGGCTCCATGCAGGGAGCCCGACGTGGGACTTCATCCTGGGTCCCCAGGATCACACCCTGGGCCGAAGGCAGGTGCTAAACTGCTGAGTCACCCAGGCTGCCCAAGAGCCTTCTACTTCTTGACTGGAAGGTCCAGCAGGCCAGAGATTAGTAGGGGTATGCTCCTTTCTCGGCTTGAATGTGAACTGAGTTCTTTACATACTGCCACTGGTCTAAGGAGGAATATTTGGCTTCCAAGTTGATATGTTACAAGGTACTCCCCATTTTTATTACTTGGAATTCCAGTATGCATCAATACAAATAACAGTTTAGCAGACATTTTATTTTATTCGTTGCCATAAATGCAATCAGAGGAATCAGAGGCAGATTATCAATTTTACTCCAGAAAATTATACCACATAGCTACTAAAAGGTCTCTAGAGGCAAGAGAAATATATTTGAATAGTCTTAAAGGGGACTGAATTGCTCTCAGGGTCTATGGGGACTAGGGATTTGGGATTAATAAACTGCTCACTGAAATGGACCTAAACTGGTATCATGGAAATCTTCTAATGATGCAGAACTTGGGAGTAGTGCCAGTAACCTGGTGAATCCATGACTGATAACAAACACCCCCGAGTTTCTTTAGAGGGCTGTAAATGTATTTCATGGAAAGAAAACTCCAGTATTTATAGTAATAATCTGAAATGAGATTCAAGTCACTTCCAAAAACAGTGGGGAAGGTGGTATGGCTGGAGTCAACACAGACATTAGTATTAGCTATTAAAGTAGGATTAATTCACATTGCAGTGTGATGTTTCTTTTTCTTTTCTCAGTCCCAGAGAGTCCAGTCCAGGTTATATATCTTGCCCCATCATTTTTGGCATTGAATAATAGCTTAAATAAAACCATGAATATTTAACCTAGTACCTCTTATTTTCTATTTTTATCAATTAAATTTTACAATAAATTTTACAATTTTTAAAAAGACTTATTAACTTATTTTAGAGGTGGGGGTAGGCACCAGAAGGAGAAGGAAAGAAGCATAATCCTGGCTGAGTGTGCAGGGCTCCATCTCATGACCCTGAGACCATGACCTGAGCTGAAATCAAGAGTCTGACACTTAACTGACTGAGCCACCCAGGCGCCCCTGTTTTACAATTTTTTCATGATTACATTTAAGAATGTTTAATATAGGGATGCCGGGGTGGCTCAGGGATTAAGCGTCTACCTTTGGCTCAGAGCATGATTCTGGGGTCCCGGGATCGAGTTCCACATCAGACTCCCTGCATGGAGCCTGCTTCTCCCTCTGCCTATGTCTTTGTCTCTCTCTCTGTGTCTCTCATGAATAAATAAATAAAGTCTTTTAAAAAGTGTTTAATATAATTAGTAGTATCTTATTAGCAAGAAAATCCCAAAATTTACAGCTTCTTCCTCTATGTTATTCTAATTTGACTTACCTGGAATTTACATTCTCAGAGTTCAAGGTTTCTAGAATTTGCTAGTCATTTTTTACAAATATGAAGCTCTCACATTAAGCCCATTATTAGTACAGAACTGTGATTCTCAGAGAAGGGTGTCACATTTGCTCTTCTGTTTTGTATGTACTTTAAATTCTATAATTGAGCGTTTCCCAAACTTGCCTGATGGTAAGAATTACCCTTGGCACTTATTCCTATGTGTTCTCAGGTGATTTTTAACATTAAGCAAGTATGTTTGGGAAACTAGCATAAATGAACAACTTTGCTGTTAGAAAGAGAGTTGAGGGATTTGGGAGCTAGCCATAAATGCATTTGTGAAGTAAATGAAGCTAGCGTTGCTCTCCTGCCTCATCTGTCCTTTTGATGCAGCATTTTCTCTTTTAGCCATGCTGTCTTCAGGGGGTTACCATCTTTCTGCCTTCAGCTTTCTGTAAGCAACTTGTGTGTCTCTTTACCCAGTCAGTGATGCTTTCATGTCAATGAAACAAGAGAGCATCTCTTGGCTCATTTTCCCTGCTTTGCTGTCTGTTGGATACACTGATTGCCTGTGTTCATCTGACTTTATCCTTCCAAGTACTGTGTTTACACTTCAATACATATTTCTTGAGAGAACACTTTAGGAACCATCTCAGTTACTGAGTGGCAAAAACACCCAAAACTACGTGGCAACAAACGACAATCTTTTTATCATTAGCATAGCTTTTGAGGATCAGGAATCTGAACAAGGCATGGCAGGGATGGCTTATCGTTGTTCTGTTGTATCTGGGAAGCTGGGAAGACTTGAAGGCTGGGGCAAGTCAGTGCCTGGGGCTGGTATTATCTGCAGACTCCTTCACTTGCATGTCTGGGCCAGAGCTGAGATGACTCAAACCTCAGCTCAGTTGGGACTGTTAATGTGGCTTCCCCGTGGGGCTTGGGCTTTTTCTTTTCTTTTCTTTTCTTTTTTTTTAAGATTTTATTTATTTATTCATGAGAGACACACACAGAGAGAAGCAGAGACACAGGCAGAGGGAGAAGCAGGCTCCATGCAGGGAGCCCGATGTGGAACTTGATCATGAGACTCCAGGATCACGCCCTGAGCCAAAGGCGGACACTCCAACTGCAGAGCCACCCAAGTGTCCCAGGGCTTCGGCTTCCCATATCATGGCAGTCAGATTCTGAGAGGGAGCATTTTGAGAGGAAGCATCTATAGTGTCCCAGGAGAACTAATAGATCTAAAGGCAGGGAACATAGAACTCATTTCACAATGGGAGGAGTGTCAAATAATTTTGTGTTTTATTTTAAAACTGCTATAGTGATCCAAGTAGTGGGGATAGCATTAAGGTAGATATTTAGTGAAAACTGGCAATTTACCACTCTGCAGATCAGTGTTTCTTGTCCAGGCACTAGCCGGGACCAGCATCAGAATAACCCGCAACAGAGACTCCTGAGCCACACCTTAAACCAACTGGATTAGAATCTCTGCTGGTGGGGCCCAGGAATCTGCATTATTTAAGATGCTCTCTAGGTAATTTAGAATCTTACTTCAATTCTCAAAACATTTTTGTGAAGCACATCCATATTAAAGCTAAGACAAAGAAAAACAGGCATGTTGTATCCAAAGAGACTCAGTAAACCAAGGGTGGAGCCATAACTATAATTTGGATATCAAGTTTAGGTTCGCTGCTGTAGAAACTTTCTTCTACCCCTTATCGTCAGTCCTCTGGAGTCTTTTTTGAACACAGAGCCAGGTGCAGCCATCCTCCAGGGACTCATTAGGATTCTGGGAGGAAGGAACTGAGTCCATGGTTTTGTCTGAATGTCTGTGACAAAGCGTATCTCAGGTAGCCTCCAGTTGGGTCCCAGTGGGGCTGAGTTGGGAGAGTGCTTGGACAAAGATGGAGAAAAGCAGGTGTAGGAAAATGTGTGTACAACTTATGATAGAGACATCTGTAACATAATGAGAACTTGGCCTGTAGGGCGTGTTCAATGAATGGCAATTCCCTTCATTGGGGTTGCCCAATTTGGGGTTTATCTCAGCACAAGTCAGAAGCAAGGAACCCGGCAAATACAGTTCCAGGCCAGATCTTGATTTGTATATCCAACTGCTTATTTGACATCTCATCCCGGATGCCTCATAGGCAACTCCAACTCAACAGGTCCATCCCCAAACGAGCTTTTGATCTCCTATCCCCACCCAATTTAATCTAGGAAAGAAAAATCCATTTAATCGAGGAAAAAAAAAACCCTCTCTCCCCACAAAATCCCAAATCCATGTATTTGCATCTCCAGCGTAGGCTTTCTAGTCCAAGTTGACATCATCTTTTGGTGCAATAGCTTTCTTGTCCATCCTTCCTTCTTCCAGTGTATCTTCCACACGGCAGCCAGAGTAGTCAGACATAACATAAGAGTTGAATAAGGTCACTTTTCTTCTTAAAACCTTTCAGTGACTTCCCAATGTACCATGAATAGCATCTACTCATCCTACCATGCCCTATAATGTCCTACAAATCTGGCCCTTGCTTACACCTCCAAGCTCATCTTAGGGGCCTACCGCCACTTACAGCCCAAGTTGGAATCTATCTCGAGCCATCTCACTCCCCGCTGGCATAAGCCACTTGATGTAGCTCTCAGACTATCCATTAGGCCTGCTGTTAACCTAAAGTGTTCCTAAGCTACTGCCCTTTCCTGATGCAAGCCACTCCACTCATGCTACTTTGGTGCTTTATAGAGTCAAGCAAGGGGAACAATTGCTTTTCCTCCTTTTTGGTATTTAACCTCTCTTGCAGAGATCTACAATTTTAATCAGTCTGGCTGCTATCAGAAAGGAAGGGAGGAGTTCCTGTATACTTGAAAATAGTCGTAAGCACTCCCTTTCCACTAAAAAAAAATCCCAAATGCAATGATTCTTCCCTCCAAGCCTACTGGTATTTATTTCCTAGTTGTCTCCACCATCTTTGAGGACTTGTGTTCTCATGGAGTCTCTCTTGCCCTTGCCCTACATTTGTGCCATGAATGTCCACAGAAAGATGCAATTGAACTACGCTCTCTAATCAGATTTTAGCTTAGCTGTTTATATGTCTGTAGCTGTCTCATGGTTCTCATTAGTACTACCTTAGTTTAGGTCTGAATTACCTTTCACCTGAGGTGTGCAACGACTTCCTGACTGGTCTTAGAAAATTTCTACTAATCCCACCTTCAGACTTAAGATAGAATGTTCTTTCTAGAACTTGGACCTCATTGTATTGCTTTCCAGCTTGAAGCCATGGTTCCTCCAATGTCTACACAATGAAGTTTGAGCTTCTTAGAAGAGTATTCCTTGTCCCCGATGGGAATTTCTTCCTGAATCCTGTGTAATGTTCTTGATTTTTTCCCTGTT
The DNA here is from genome assembly GCF_048164855.1 of Canis lupus baileyi. Taxonomy (NCBI): domain Eukaryota; kingdom Metazoa; phylum Chordata; class Mammalia; order Carnivora; family Canidae; genus Canis; species Canis lupus. The sequence goes on along the minus strand of NC_132846.1, from coordinate 54,912,655 downwards.
TCATTGGAGCACCTTTTTGAGTAATTTCTTAGAAAAGCTATAGATGAGGGAGATATTATCTGCATCCTTGCATGTCTGAAAATGACTTTTTTTCTACCCTTCTATTCAGCTGATATTTTACCTGGCTCTACAATTTTGGGTTGCAGATAGTTTTCCTTTAGAATTCTAAAGGTTTTACTCTACTGAATTCTAGCACACATTGTTGCTTTTGGTAAGACTGATACAATTCAGGTTCTTGTTCTGTGGTCATTGACTTGTTTTTTACCCTCTGGCAGCTTTTATGGCTTTCTCCCTCTCACCATCTCTCTCTCTCTCTCTCTTTAATTTCTAGCTTTACTGAGATATAATTGATGTATAACATGTAAGTTTAAGGTGTACAACATGATGATTTGCTACATGTATATTTTGTGAAATGATGCTATGCCACTGTCTTTGTTCCCAGTGTGAGATTTCAGGAAGATACGCCTTGGTAAGGATCTTTTTGCACTTATTACTCTGGTCCCTGGGGGTGGGGGTGGAGCCTTCAGTCTGGAAGGCTGTGCTCTTTAACTTTAAGACAATTTTTGGAATTGTTTCCAGGATAACTTACGCCTCTCATTTTCTTTATTCCCTCACTGTAACTCCTCGTAAGTAAAAAAGGGACTTCCTATATATTCTTATCTCTATTTTTTCTTGTAATTTTTCTGGTAATTTTTTATGATTTTGTTTTTAAGTAATTTCTATACCCAATGAGGGGCTCAAACTCACAACCCTGAGGTAAAGAGTCTCACGCTCTACTGACTGAGCCAGCCAGGTACCCCTTCCCTATTATTTTTATTGAGTCTAATGGCAGAATTATTTTACTGTATCTTCCATCCCTTCTACTGAGTTAAAAAATTAATTGGGCAACCCCGGTGACTCAGCAGTTTAGCGCTGCCTTCAGCCCGGGGTGTGATTCTGGAGACCTGGGATTGAGTCCCACGTCGGGCTCCCTGCATGGAGCCTGCTTCTCCCTCTGCCTGGGTCTCTCTCTCTCTCTCTCTGTCTCTCATGAATAAATAAATAAAATCTTTAAAAAATAATTAAAAATGTTGTTTGTAGCTTTATTGAGGTATAATGAACAAATAAAAATTATATAGACTTATGGTTACAATATGGTGTTTTGATAGATGTGTACATTTTAAAATGATTACCACAATTAAACTGATGAACATATCTGTCACCTCACAAAGTTGTTTTTTTTTATTTTTTCCCTTATGGTGGGAACACTGAAGATCTACTCTCTTAGCAAATTTCAAGTATACAAAATAGTATTATTAACTATAGTAACTATGCTATACATTAGACCCTCAGACCTTATTCATCCTGTGTAACTGAAACTTTGTACCCTTTGCCCAAAATCTCTCTGTTTCCTCATTCCCCAAGCCCTGACAACCACCAGCCTACTCTCTTTATGATGAGTTCAATTATTTTAGATTCTGCATTTAAGTGGGACCATGCAGTATTTGTCTTTCTGTGCCTGGCTTTGGACTTTTTAGTTTCAGTTTGATCAAAGTTGGGACTGCCTATTCTGTTCACTGCCATATTTTTGGCACTTTAGACTGGTGCTTAAAAGACAGAAGGTTCCGAAAACATAATTGTCAAATGCACAGATAACGCTTTAAGAAGAGGTTTCATATTTTTTTCTTTTAAAAAAGATTTTATTTGAGAGAGAGACGAGAGAGAGAGAGAGAGAGAGAGAGACCACATGAGCAGAGGGAGGGGCAGAGGGAGAAAGAGAATCTCAAGCAGACTCTGCTGAGAGCAGAGCCCTCCTGGGACTTGAGCTCTGAGATCCCCGAGCTCAGGACCTGAGCTGAAACCAAAAGTGGGACACTTAACCTACCCAGGCCACCAAGGCACCACTTCTCTCCTTTTTTTTTTAATAGTGTATTTGAGGAAGCACACATAATGTTAAGAAACATGGCTTTTAAATTCTGATGATTTGGATTTGAATCCTGGCTTCTGCACTTACTATCAGTCATGTAAGCCTTTTGTGCCTTAGTTTCTTCATCTTGAGTTTGTTGAACTATAGCTGACAGCGTGTTCTCAATAAATATCTATTGTCACCATTGTTTTTACTGCTGTGAGAAATGTCTTCTCAGATTTGTCTCAGGTCACTAATGGTGGCTTGGTTAAAAAGTTCTCTTCTGTTCTCTGTGAAGTGTTTGGCTCCTCCAGGCTCATTTCTACCCCATTTATTAATCTCGGTTTCCATCTTTCACGTTATAAGCATTCTTTTGCCAGTAATTCTAGGTTGCATGTTTATGCTTAAAAGCGAGACTGAAAATCTGATTGGGAGCCTGCCCTCTGGCAGACTCTGCTTTAGGGCAATTGTGTGGGAGAGCTGTCCATTTTGCTGTTGGGCCATAAAACGCCATAAAGATTATGGAGGTCTTTCTTGTTTTAGAGTTTTTTAGCTTTTTCAAAGAAGAGTCTTTAAATAGGTTAGGTGGGACCTTGGCTGCTGACATTATGCATGAATAGGGCAGTGGATTAACATTTCTAGGTGTAGATCTCCAATAAATCCTTCTGTTTTTAGCCTCATGTTTCATTCTTGCCACATCCATCACTTCCCATGACAATCCCATGCCCTTCAGATGTTCTACAGGGCAAGGAAGCTATCTTCAGATATATGCTTCCTGTAAGTACTCTCACATTTGCCTTCCTTCTCCTTTGTCTTTTTACTTCTCAGAATTCCATAACTCACCAGACCACCCCTGTATCCTCATCTATCCTCTCTGTCCTTGTGGATTTATGTATATCAAAAATTCCTTTCCCATCTTTTAGGGGTCCCTTAGAAGGGAGAGGAAATAAAACTTAGGTTCAATGTATCATTCTTAATCATTGCTCCATTTAGCATGTATATCTGTGCAAGAGCTTAGAACAAATACTCGTTGAGTGCTGAGTCAGCCAGACAACAAATAGTTTCCCATCTCTGATGGAGAGAAAGAGTCTGGTGAAAGCCGCAAACTCAACAAGGCAGGGATCACTTTAAGTATTTGAAGCATATCTTTCCTCATTCACCTAAATTTTTATTTGACCACTTTGAATCTGGGATTTTATTAATAGTGCACCTTCTTTTCTAAAATAAAACTTAGGAGGGGTAGTAGAATTAACAATTTTGTTTTCAGAGTGAGAGAAAATGGAGAGTAGCTATCAGCAACAAAGGGATCAGAAATGATTTGTGAGTGCAGCCACATGGAGGGAAACCTACAAGCCGGAGGTCTACCCTCTCTTAGTGATTTGAGCACTTTCCACAAAGAGCTCATCAAATGATGGGCACTGAGTTTCCTGAGAATTTGTCTCTAGCAAGTATTTACTCACAAAACAGAAGGCAGCTGAGCTAAGCCTGGCAGACAGTTGGAAGTCTAATTGTCTAGGTCATGGGAACCATCTCAAGTTAAGTGTCTAATGAAAGTAACAGGACATGAATTTGGAGAGAGTGAGAGCGTCAGGGTTATATACAGGGCAAGAATATCACTGAATTTTAATGATGCCAGAAAAACAAAAAAGAGCCAATTGATATTCGATGTCATAGGAAGAACAAATTGCTCCTCAAGCAATTATGTACTCTAACATCCCCAAACACTGGAACAATTTCCATTTTTGTGAGATGTATTGTCATTATTATTTAAGATGAACCTTTGATGAATTCAATTGCAAATTAAATAAGCACTAATTAGCTTGCCAGTGTTTCAGCAGCAGTTGCAGGTCTCTTTTATGTTTGCTTGTAATAAATGTGGGTTTTTTTCTAAAGGTCAATAGGCAGAAGCTGACCCATTAAAAATGTGTAGTCACATCTGCAAACTGGTGGATGAAATGCATCTAAAACAGAAAGATTAATTTACTGCTTAAAAGGCAGTTTAATTAATTTATTAATACTGACTCGAATAACTTAAGGGCTTAAAAGTTATACATTCAAGAGAGTGAGCCTGTTTGACTGATTATAAGAATTTAAAAACATGATATGCATTTATTCAACAAATATTTATTGATTGCTTTCTGTGTATTGATCTATGATTCTAGGAGCTAGGGCTATAGCCATAAACTAAACAGGCAGAAATTTCTGCTCTTTTCATGCTTATATTCTAGTGGGGAGAGAGGGACAATTAAAAAAATTAGTAAAACACAGAGTATATTTGATAATAATAGTAAATGCTATGGGGAAAAGGAATGCCAAGAAAAGAAAGAACTCAAAAGTGGAGACGGAATGGTGGAGGGTATCAGAGAAGGTCTCATGGAGGAGACAGTTGAGCAGAGGTGTGAAGAAGGTGAGGGAGAGAAACGTGTTGCTATCTGAGGCAAGAACAGTGCAGGCTGAGAGACCAGCTAATGCAAAGGCCCTGAGGTGAGAGTATACCTGCCATGTTTCTTTTTCTTTTCTTTCTTTTCTTTTTTCTTTTCTTTTCTTTTCTTTTCTTTTCTTTTCTTTTCTTTTCTTTTCTTTTCTTTCTTTTCTTTTCTTTCTTTTCTTTTCTTTTCTTTTCTTTTCTTTTCTTTTCTTTTCTTTTCTTTTCTTTCTTTTTTTTTTCTATATATACCTGCAATGTTTGAAGAAAGAAAGGAGGCTGTGTGGCTGGAGTTGAGACAGTGGGGGAGTAGGAAATGTGGGAGAAGTCAGAGACCTAGTGGGGAGCCAGATCATATGTGTCTAATAAATCATCAGAAAAACTTCATCTTTTTACTTTTATCAGAATGAGATCAAGAATCTTGAGAGGAATGGTATAATCCAACTTATTTTAAAAGTGCAACTGATGAAGTATTGAACTCTACACCTGAAACTAATGATGTACTATAAGTTGGCTAATTGAATTTAAATTTAAAAAATTAAAAACAATAAAAGAATTAATCTGGCTACTGCTTTGAAAGTAAACCAAAGAGAGCAAAGGATGGAAACGAGGAGACCAACAATAGAGAGGATGGTGCTTTGGACAAGAGGAGGAGCCCTGGAGATGCTAAGAATGGTTGGAGTTTGTATAGATTTAAAAGGTACAGCGAATGGAGATTTCTCATGAATTGGATATGGGTAAAAAAAAAAAAAAAAAAAACAGGAGTCAAGAACAACTCTAAGATTATTTCTGGTCTGCAACTAGAAGGATAGAGTTGGAACCTTATTTCTCTTCCTCCTTGCCTCAAGAGTAATTGAGACTTGATATGGGTGAAATCACCAAAAAAATATGAGAGAAGTAGTATTGGAGAGGTCAGAATCCACTGGCGTTGATTGGATGAAATAAAGTAATTTATATAAAAATGTTTAGCATAAGAGCCTAGTAGGCACTCACTAAAATGTAGATTATTTACACTTAACAGTTGCAAAGAAAAAGTGCTCCTACCTATTTTTTGTTCTTCAGATTCATCACTGTTGAGGAATCTTGGCTAAATAGCAGTGATTAGTTCATAAAACTGTTCAGAACTTACATGATTTAGAATATTTTGTAAGCATTTTTTCCTTAGAACTCAGACTCAGCAAATATTCTTTTATGTTCTATCAATTTTGATCAAGGTGAAAAGCCCTTACTTAAAGAATTAACTTTTGCAAATTATGTTACAAGAAATGGTTAACGGATTCGTGAATTATTCTTTCTTAGAGATGAAAAGTCATTCTGGTTTACTTTTCAGCTTGGCATAGATATGAAAACATTTATTCAGACTAAATCCTCTGGTGTAAAATGCATGATCATTTGAGGCCATTGCTCTAGGAGAGTGACTTTCAGTGCTTTAGAGAACTTCTCTTTTAGCTAAAGTAAAAAACTCACTCTTGAGGATCATCCTAGTTACACTTTTAGTCAGTTGAAGAAATACAAACATTTGTATGATGTTGAGGACCTTTGCAATAACGCTACCATCTCTCTCCTACCAAGAGTCAGTTTGGGACTGCTCTGCAAATGACTTCTTAATTGTTATAAAAAAGTAACCCTACCATTATAGATTGCTGTGACTTAAGTATTAGCCTGTTTTTTCCCTATCAGTGGCTCTGGTAGTAAGAGATGCTACTGGTCAGTAAATTTGGATTTTTTGTGCTCTCCAACTATCCTGAGTTGTTGACAAACTCTTTCAGTCTGCAGATTCCTAGGACTGAAGTAGACTATCCTCTTGTGATCGGCAAGAAGCCAGCATGCACACAATTCTGGAAAAGTTGCTCTCTACTCTTTCTCTTCAAATCCTTCTGTGACCTTCCTCACAGCTCTCAAGGACTCCACAAAATGGTCACAAGCCACTTCCTAAGCTGTGGAGACACAGGTGTGTGTCTTAGGAGGGAGGGATGACCTGCTTCGGTTGCTTCCCCAGCAACCAGTTGGCTGCCTTGGCATGGGTCTGGTTTGACGCCCAAGCCAGGAACTCTAAGAGTATGTGTATCTTTGCAAGTCATTTCTCACTCTGTGAGCAGAGCAGCCTAGCAGACAAACCTCCTCTGGTTCTCTACCTTAGGAGGCTCCCTTCCCCTCCAAGAGAGCTGCTCTGAAGGCTCTGCTTGGCAAGCCCAGAACGGAAGATAAAGCATGCCAGGTTGATTAGGTCTTTGGGTTCAATCTCAATCTCGCTGCTCTCTGAAGAGGTCCAGTGCCTGCCAAATAGTAGATGCAGATGAGCAGTCATGGCACAGTGGCTGAGACATGGGTATCCAGGACTAAAATAGGGCCAAGGGTGGGCAAAGGTGAAGTAAAAAAAGCATAGAGGTGAGTTGAAGAGGCAACAAACTGTGATGGGTTATATAACTGTTACTAATATTTCCATGGTAATTCTTCAGTGAGCCATCCTTAAACTTCTGAGTCAGGTCATGTTTTCCACAATATGATTTCAACACAACACACTTCTCCAATGCTATCCTTTGGCCCAAATTATGTTTTGTTGTTGTTGTTGTTACTATTCTTTGAACACATCCTGTGTTTTTCTGTAGCCTCGCCCTTGTTCTTTCTCTCAAAACACCCTCTCTGTCTGTTGCAATTCTATCCCTCATCTGAAGCCCATCTCGAATGCCACCATTTTAATGAGACCTTTGCTGGTCACCCAGCTAGAAATGGTATCTTGATTCTCTAAATATCACTCATGGATCTTTTTACATTAAACTTATAGTTACTTACATTTCTCCTAAATTTGACTGTAACTTCTTTAAAAACAGAAGTTGTGTCTTATCCTTATAACATTCAATAGGTGCTCAGTTCAGTAGGTGCTCAGTAAAATGTCTGCAGAATAAGTGAGTAAATGAACACTTTGTACGAGTTTGCTTAAGATTAGCTATTTCTCCTTAGAAAAGGATACGCTATGGATTGTAAAGGCCTGGGGGTTAGGACTAAAGTTGATTTCATTTAGGCTTAAGATTCATATGGAATCACAACTCAAAAATAAAAAGACTAACAGCCCAATTAAATAATTGAACAGACACTTGACAAAAGAAAATATACAAATGGTTATTAGGTACATGAAAAGATTCTCAACATCATTAACAATCAGGGAAAGACAGAGTAAGACACAAAGAGATACCACTTTATAGCAACTAGAATGGCTGAATCAAGAAGATTGATAATCCAGTGGGTGAGTGTGAAACTGCTAAACCTCTCTGGTTTGAATAGAAAATGTGATTTAGGGGGCAATATTTCCTATGAAGTTAAATGTACATCTATCCTGTAACCTAACAACTCTACTCCTAGAGTTTTACACTAGAAAAATAAATAGATCTGTGGTTGTCTGTGGAAGCTGGGGCATGAGGGAACTTTCTGAGTGATGAAAATGTTCTAAGCCTGGAGTAGGATAGAGAAACAGAATTTTGCCCAAACTAATCAAACCATACACTGCATGATATTTATTGTATATAAGTTATACCTCAGTAAAAAAATAATTTTGTCCAGCATCAACTTAGAAAATCATGTATTCAGCACACCTGTGGACCTCAGACATGCCAAAAAGAACTCTACCACAATTTTTCAGCCATCTAATTGTATGATTTTATGAAGATCATTGAGTAAAAGAACACAAAAAGCTTATTCTTCTGTAAACCAAGATGGCAGTGCCATGACCTTTAGATTTTAAATGATTAATTTGATCAGCTAATGGCAACAAAAGCTTATTTTTGTTGAGACATGTTCTACAAACTCAAGGATATTGTCACAGAGATGTCTTCTTCTTAGGAGATAATTGTAATAGTAAGTGGGACTATTATAGTCATTTTCAACAGTAAGTTAAGTGCTTATTATTGTGGGTTACATAATTTAGACCTTAGAGAACTCTGGTTATTATGGAAGGCATTGCATTTCAGTGTGCTCTTTCCTTTGGGATTATAAACATCAAGAGCTTTTCTTTCAAAATAAGATTAAAAGAAAACAAGATAATCAAAAATAGAAAGCATAAAAATGGAAAATGAGATTGCATATCTTGATTGAAAAAAATCAATAAGTAAAAAATGTTATTAAACTCCTGAGCTAAATTTAAAAGGCTTTAAAATGATAGCAATGATTGGAGAATAGTTCTCACTTTAGATGTTGTACTTGTTTTGAATTAGATTCTTTTTTTTGAGAAGTGACCTTGAAAAAAAGATGATAAACTGAGTGCAAGTTTGACTGTTTGTGTTGACTATTAGAAATGACTGTGCTCTTTCTCAAGTATCTTAATGAGGCAGAAATATGTATATCATCCATTTCTCTTCTCTTCAGTTGGAGTTTCAGGTTTTCTACGTCTGGCTTCTATACCAAATCACAGCCAAATCATAGCTATTTGTTATGCAGTTACAACTGATTCAATATTTATTGAGTAAATATTGCTGTCTTGTCTTTTGAAGTGGAGGAATTAAAATCTAGCTAATGGGAAGAAGATCTGTGGGAAATACACTAACAAAGATTTTTTTTTTTAAATTTATTTATGATAGTCACAGAGAGAGAGAGAGAGAGGCAGAGACACAGGCAGAGGGAGAAGCAGGCTCCATGCACCGGGAGCCCGATGTGGGATTCGATCCCGGGTCTCCAGGATCGCGCCCTGGGCCAAAGGCAGGCGCCAAACCGCTGCGCCACCCAGGGATCCCACTAACAAAGATTTTAACAAAAGTTCAAGAGAAGAATCAAGGTGATGTCACAAAGCCATGCATGGTTACATGTATTTTAAGACATGTATTTTAAGACAACTGTGCCTGAAATTTGAAGAGTGAGATAGAATTATTTGTTCACATTTTCCTGCTACTGGCTTTGCAAATGCTGCCATCTCCATTGTCTCCCTTCCTGTACTTTGTAGTTTTCTTTTTAAATTAAATTTTAATTTTCATTAAAATAATGCAAGCTACATGGATTTAAAAAGCAAACTACATTGGGAGCTTGGTAATATAAACAGGAGTCCCCTGAGTAATTCCTCCCCACAGTCTTGTTTTCTGTTGCCCTAGAAACAATTACTTTTAACTTTTAATAGATATTTCTTTCCATAATTGTAAATATTTCTTGATTTATTGGTTTTTGGTTCACCTATTGACTTCCTTCTATGGAAGATGAGGATTTAGTTCTCTTCCATTACCCTGTATACATATTCTCCTGACACACTCTCTCATCTCCCCCAAATAGTTTAGGACATATTTGGTTAAACCTATATTTAGTATTTTGCTTATTACAACTCTGCATATCTTGATTTCATTTTCTTTCTTATGTAGCTTTCTTTCTTTATGTAATCTCTCTCTGTGTGTTTTATTTACCTTCCTTGGTTTGAGTGGACCTCTTGCTAAACCTTGCATATGCTCTAAAGTTCTCTAAAACATCTACCAAAACAGTTTAATACAGTCAATCCTGTCAGATAACATAGCAATCTATTTTATTTCTGAAACTTTCCCCAAGAGCTCTCCTTCTGCTCTAGAATAGTCATCTTAGTCTTAAGATTCCCAGGATCTCTGGTCATCCTGGGAATTCCATTTGTTTCTTTCCTGTGTTGATCACTGTTTCTGAATACCTCAGATTTCTCTTTCTTTTCTTTCCAAAAAACGGTGAATTGGAAATCAAGGTTTTGAGACTTTTCTTATCTGAAAATGTCTTTATTTTACCTTTATCCTTGATAGTTTGGAAATCACTTTCCCTCAGAATTTGAGGGATGTACCCTATCACTTTCTAGCTTTCAGTGTTCCTGCTAAGAAGACTGATGGCATTCTAATTCTCCAGTCTTTACAGGTAACATGGTTTTTCTCTTTAGGAGCTACTAGGATATTCTCTTTATCACAGCAGTTTCATATCTTATGATGTACCTCCATGAGCTCTTTTTCATTCATGAGAATTCTTTATGGGTCTTTTTATTCTGAAAACTCATTCATTCATTTATGGGAAAATATCTCCCACAATTTCCTTTTTTTTTTTTTATTTCCCCCTCCTAAAACTTTTGTTAATTGGGGTTGGACTATGTAGTTTGAACTTACAATTTTCTTATCTTTTCTCTCCTCTATTCCATATCTTATTTTTTGTATGTTCTCTTTTCTGGGAGACGTTTTCCACTCTATTTTTGAAAACTGTTTAATTTTGTGTATGTGTTAGCTGCCATATTTTTTTCCCCACTATAAACAAAATCAATTGACAAAAAACCAAAATGGGAAAGGGTAGTTATGAATGATACCATATATAAAGATGTAATAACTATGGTCTGTAAATAACTATAAAAATTGTAGGGCAAGGAAGCATAAAACCTTATTAGGAAAAATGCAGAAAAAATAAGAAAATAAATACTTAAACAGACAAAGAGATAGCAGGATGTCCCCCACCTCACTCATAACTAGAGGAATATAAAGTAAAACTACATGGAGATATCATTTCTTCTCTAATACCAACAAGAATGTTTGACATTAAAGTGTACACAGGGGCAGCCTGGGTGGCTCAGTGGTTTGGCGCCTGCCTTCAACCCAGGGCCTGATCCCGGAGACCGGGGATCAAGTCCCACGTCAGGCTCCCTGCATGGAGCCTGCTTCTCCCTCTGCCTGTGTCTCTGCCTCTCTCTCTCTTTCTGTGTCTCTCATGAATAAATAAATAAAATCTTAAAAAAAATAAAGTGAACACAGTATATTTTGGCAAGGCTGTGAAGAAACAGGCATTCTAATAATGGGTTGGTGGAACTCAGACTGGTAAAACCCTTTGGTGGAATGGGCTGCCAAAATATACTAAAGTTATATATACATTTACCTTGGCTACCATATTTTTCATTTCCAAGAACTCTTTCTTTTCTCCTCAGGCTTATTGAGATATAATTGACATATAGCACTATGTAAGTTTAAAGTACACAATGTGATGATTTGCTAAACATACATTAAGATTAGTTAACACATCCAGTAACTCACATAGTCAACACTTCTTTTTGTATGTAGTGTGGTGAGAACTTTTAAAATCTCTTAGCAACTTTTAAATATACAGTATGGTATTATTCAGGTACAGTCATCGTGCTGTACATTAGATCCCCAAAATTTATTCAACTTCTAATTGGAAATTGTATACCCTTTAACCAACATTTCCCTATCCCCCACCATCACTGCCCTCTGCCCCTGGCCAGTCTATTCTCTGTTTCTATGATTTTGGCTTTTATAAATTCCACATGTAAGTGAGATCCTGTAGTATTTGTTGTTCCCTGTCTGACTTATTTCACTTAACATAATGGCTTTAAGGTTCATCCATGTTGTTGCAAATGGTAGGATTTCTCACAACTGAGTAATACTCCACTATATAATATATATATTCCACTACACACACACCATGTTTTATCTATCCATTCATTGGTGAACACTTAGTTTGTTTCCATGTTTTCATTATTGTAATATGGTGCAGTGAACATGGCATTGCAGATATCTCTTTGATGTAGTAATTTTATTTCCTTTGGATATACAGCCAAGTAGGATTGCTGGATCATATGATAATTCTAATTTTAGTTTTTTTTGAGGAACTTCTGTACTGTTCTTCATACTGCCTGTACCAGTTTACATTCCTACCAAGAGCACACAAGTGTTCCTTTTTCTTCATAGCCTTGTCAAAACTTGTTTTCTCTTTTCTTTTGTAATAGCCATTCTAATATGTGTGGGATGAAATCTCATGGTTTTTATTTGCATTTTTCTGACAGTGACCTTGAACACCTTCTCCTGTACATATTGGCCATTTGTATGTCCCCAGACTTTATTCAATTTGTAACTGGAAATTGCCTCTTACTTGTAGCTTTGGATATATCCCTGTTTATGTTCTTTGCCCATTTTTTGGTATGTTTTTTATTGGAATTCGATTTGCCAACATATAACACCCAGTGCTCATCCTGTCAAGTGTCCCCCTCAGTGCCCTCACCCAGTCACCCCCTCCCCCCACCCACCTCCCCATCCACTACTCCTTGTTCGTTTCCCAGAGTTAGGAGTCTCTAGTGTGCTGTCACCCTCACTGATATTTTCACTCATTTTCTCTCCTTTCCCCTTTAATCCCTTTCACTATTTTGTATATTCCTTGTATGAGTCAAACCATATAATGATTGTCCTTCTCCAATTGACTGACTTCACTCGGCATAATACCTTCCAGTTCCATCCACGTTGAAGCAAATGGTGGGTATTTGTCGTTTCTAATGGCTGAGTAATATTCCATTGTATACATAAACCACATCTTCTTTATCCATTCATCTTTCGATGGACACCGAGGCTCCTTCCACAGTTTGGCTATTGTGGACATTGCTGCTATAAACATCGGGGTGCAGGTGTCCCGGCGTTTCACAGCATCTGTATCTTCAGGGTAAATCCCCAGCAGTGCAATTGCTGGGTCATAGGGTAGCTCTATTTTTAACTTTTTGAGGAACCTCCACACAGTTTTCCAGAGTGGCTGCACCAGTTCACATTCCCACCAACAGTGCAAGAGGGTTCCCCTTTCTCCACATCCTTTCCAACATTTGTGGTTTCCTGTCTTGTTAATTTCCCCCATTCTCACTGGTGTGAGGTGGTATCTCATTGTGGTTTTGATTTGTATTTCCCTGATGGTGAGTGATGCAGAACATTTTCTCATGTGCTTGTTGGCCATGTGTATGTCTTCTTTGGTGAAATTTCTGTTCATGTCTTTTGCCCATTTCATGATTGGATTGTTTGTTTCTTTGCTGTTGAGTTTAATAAGTTCTTTATAGATCTTGGATACTAGCCCTTTATCTGATATGTCATTTGCAAATATCTTCTCTCATTCTGTAGGTTGTCTTTTAGTTTTGTTGACTGTTTCTTTTGCTGTGCAGAAGCTTTTTGTCTTGATGAAGTCCCAAATATTCATTTTTGCTTTTGTTTCCCTTGCCTTCATGGAAGCGTCTTGCAAGAAGTTGCTGCAGCCAAGTTAAAAAAGGGTGTTGCCTGTGTTCTCCTCCAGGATTTTGATGGATTCTTGTCTCTCATTTAGATATTTCATCAATTTTGAGTTTATCTCTGTGTATGGTGTAAGAGAATGGTCTAGTTTCATTCTTCTATATGTGGCTGTCCAATTTTCCCAGCACCATCTATTGAAGAGACTGTCTTTCTTCCAATGGATAGTCTTTCCTCCTTTATCGAATATTAGTTGACCATAAAGTTCAGGGTCCACTTCTGGGTTCTCTATTCTGTTCCATTGATCTATGTGCCTGTTTTTGTGCCAGTATCACACTGTCTTGATGACCACAGCTTTGTAGTACAACCTGAAATCCGGCATTGTGATGCCCCCAGATATGGTTTTCTTTTTTCAATATTCTCCTGGCTATTCGGGGTCTTTTCTGATTCCACACAAATCTTAAGATGATTTGTTCCAACTCTCTGAAGAAAGTCCATGGTATTTTGATAGGGATTGCATTAAACGTGTACATTGCCCTGGGTAGCATTGACATTTTCACAATATTAATTCTTCCAATCCATGAGCATGGAATATTTTTCCATCTCTTTGTGTCTTCCTCAATTTCTTTCAGAAGTGTTCTGTAGTTTTGAGGGTTTAGATTCTTTACCTCTTTGGTTAGGTTTGTTCCTAGGTATCTTATGCTTTTGGGTGCAATTGTAATTGGGATTGATTCCTTAATTTCTCTTTCTTCAGTCTCATTGTTAGTGTATAGAAATGCCACTGACTTCTGGGCATTGATTTTGTATCCTGCCACACTGCCAAATTGCTGTATGAGTTCTAGCAATCTTGGGGTGGAGTCTTTTGGGTTTTCTATGTACAGTATCATGTCATCTGCGAAGAGGGAGAGTTTGACTTCTTATTTGCCAATTTGAATGCCTTTTATTTTTTTTTGCTGTCTGATTGCTGAGGCTAGGACTTCCAGTACTATGTTAAATAGCAGTGGTGAGAGTGGACATCCCTGTTGTGTTCCTGATCTTAGGGGTAAGGCTCCCAGTGTTCCCCCATTGAGAATGATATTGGCTGTGGGCTTTTCGTAGACAGCTTTTAAGATGCTAAGAAATGTTCCCTCTATCCCTACACTCTGAAGAGTTTTGTTTAGGAATGGATGCTGTATTTTGTCAAATGCTTTCTCTGCATCTATTGAGAGGATCATATGGTTCTTGTTTTTTTCTTGTTGATATGATCTATCATGTTGATTGCTTTACGAGAGTTGAACCAGTCTTGCATCCCGGGGATAAATCCCACTTGGTCATGGTGAATAATCTTTTTAATGTACTGTTGGATCCTATTGGCTAGTATCTTGTTGAGAATTTTTGCCTCTGTGTTCATCAGGGATATTGGTCTATAATTCTCCTTTTTGGTGGGGACTTTGTCTGGTTTTAGAATTAAAACTGGCCTCAAAACGAGTTTGGAATATTCCGTCCCTTTCTATCTTTCAGAACAGCTTTAGTTAGAATAGGTATTGTTTCTTCTTTAAATGTTTGATAGAATTACCCTGGAAAGCCATCTGGCCCTGGACTTTTGTGTCTTGTGAGCTTTTTGATGACTGCTTCAATTTCCTTCTGGTTATCAGCCTGTTCAGGTTTTCTGTTTATTTCTGTTCCAGTTTTGATAGTTTGTGGTTTTCCAGAAATGCATCCATTTCTTCTAGATTGCCTCTTTGCCCATTTTTTTAATTAGAATATTTGTTGTTATTGTTTTTATTATTGAGCTGTAGGAGTTCCTTATTTATCTTTGTTCTGAGTCTATTATCAGATATATCTGAGTCTATTATCAGATATATTATCAGATCATATATATATATATATATATACACAACACAAATCCTGAGTCTATTATCAGATATATCAGATTTGCAAATATTTTCCTATTCTGTAGGTTGCCTCTTCATTTTTCTGAATGTCTCCTTTGCTGTGCAGAAGTTTTTTGGTTTAATGTAGTCCCACTAGATTATTTTTGCTCTTGTTGCTTTGTGCTTTTGGTGTCATATCTAAAAAATTCATAGCTAAGACCTATGTCAAGAAAGTTTTCCTGTTGTTTTATTCTAGGAGTCAAAAGCTTTTTCTTGTTTTCAGAATATTACTATATAAGTAGTTAAGTTATGGATGAAAAGCTATCTCTCTGAGGATATTTGTTATAATTTTATTAAAGTTTTCTTTTTTTAAATTTATTTATTTATTCATGAGAGACAGAGAGAGAGAGAGAGATTGAGGCAGAAGGAGAAGCAGGCTCCATGCAGGGAGCCCGATGTGGGACTCAATCCCGGGTCTCCAGGATCACACCCTGGACTGCAGGCGGCGCTAAACTGCTGCACCACCAGGGCTGCCCTTATTAAAGTTTTCTGTTTCTTGCTTTACCTCTATTCCTTTAAAGTTCCCTTCTCTGTTCTAGTCTCTGTTTTTCATGACAACAGCTTTCCCCTAAGATTTGGGGACCCTTGGATGCCTGTTCATGTTTGTGGAGGAGGCTTATGGAAAGCTCTATGTGTGTTGGTTTGTTGCCTGATGGGCTTTACTTCAGTATCTTTGGGGAAATATCAATGAGCATTTTTTGTAGGTTTTTTCTTTCGTTAGGATTGTCAGCCTCCCCAGAACTGTAATCTCCCGCCTGGAAGGCATTAACTTTGGTGACAATACTCTGTGAGTTGAGTGGATAAGAAACTTGTTGGTCTTATATTTTAGTATGTAAACTTTTACATAATCCTGTTTGCAGATAATAGTGTTTCATTTCTACCCTCAATGGTGCCTATTATCCTTCAACAGTGGTGATGTCACTTGAACAGAAAGTAAACTCTAATCTTCTTCTGGGGTCAATAAAGAGTAGTTGTTCACCTGTGCAGGTTGGGAGAGGAGACCTGGGGGAACAGGTGAACATTTTAAAGACTTCTGACTTCAGTGTCACCTATACCTCACCTGCAGAATAATTAAGACTTAACTGATGAAACAGTTCCTAGATTTTGTGATTTTGAATCAGCATAGTTAGCATGCAGTTCTCTCTTGGTTTTTCAAGACACTTACCACTTACTCATATGTCACCTCTTCCCCTCACTTTGTCATTGAAAATTTATGCTTTTTAATTTATGCTCTTTTTTTAATAAAGTATTCCCATTTTAATGTTGTCTAAGGAAGGATCAGTGAAAATTACTTTGGGGGGGAGGATTATCAGAAATCTCCCTTCTATTTATTGAGATTTACTCCATACTTACACCTCCCATTACCACCTACATCCCAAAGCATCTCAAATACATCTCTAGCCCTGATCTCTCCTATTGCTTTCACATCTGTAGGTATCACTGCTTGGATGTGTCACAGGTGCCTCATAATGTGATTTCTATTTAAAGGCTATAGCATTTACAGAAGTGTGATTCAAATATTTATTGTGTACCAGGCTAATTTTGCTAACATTTAGTAAGATAGCACTGTGTCTCAGCCATTGTAAGATGAAGTAGAACTGTAGAAATAAAACACAAATCCTGACCTGTAGAAGCTTCTGGAGAGATAGACAGAAACATGTTCCTGGTGCTTTGAGATACATACATACATACATAGAGGTACTGGAATATAGAAGAAAAAATGTATATCTTTACCTAGGGAGGAAGGGTTAAGAATAACTTCAGAAAGAAGGTGATTTTTACTCGAATGTCAAAGTGGTAATAAGTGTTCATCAGATGGATAAGGTTGTGGTAGGATTTTCCAAGCAGTATGAAAAACAAGAAAACAAGAACTTAACGTTGCCATGTACGGAGCATTAGGGGAGCTAATATGCCTGGATCGTTGGTCTGGGGTGTATAGTGGTAGGAGAGACAAAGCTGAAGATTATAACAGAGCCTTGCATGCCACACCAAGGTCTTTACCCTGAGGGGTATAGGAGACCAGCATTACATGTTAAAATCCTACTTGCATTTTAACACACAGAGGTTTGGGGAGGATGGAATTGAGAGGGACCACTATAGAAGGCAAAGGGAAATTTGGAGGCTCTTGTCATCTAGACTAGTGCTATCAAAGGATGGTGCCCATTGGCTAACTTATTTTTATGAGTCCTTGACAAACATAAGAAGCTTATGGTATAATGCAAGCACACTGTTCAGTGGGGCAACTGTGCTCTCATGGGAAGATTTTCTCCATAAAGGAAGCTGTATTTTGATTCCTGAGCCAGCCATTCATCTTGTAGAAGACCCCCAATTTGAGTGTATGTGGTCTTTATTATTGGTCTTTAAATTCTTCCAATGTCACATATTCACAAGCAAAAAATGTTTGAGTACATGCCTTTAACATATACACATTTATGAGCTTTACATACATATTACTGTAATATACATAATACAGATTATAAAAAACTCTAAACATAAATTTAAAAAGGATAAGATGAAAATAAATAAGTAACATTTTCTTAAAATTTCACTAAAGTGAAAGCAGTGTAATTAAATATACTTCACTAATTTCAAAAATTGCTGTTTAACCCTTTCTGATGTAGGTATTCCAAAGGTCTGCTTCTGGTTCAGTTTATTTTGGTTTTGGTTTAAAGGGCTGTCAATGAAAAAGTTACTTCACAAAGATAGATGGTTCCACATGGAATAAGGCCAGCTTGGCAGTACTTACGAAGTTAAGATTCTCATCTCTCAATCCAATTCAGGAATTAAACACATGTTTTTATTGAAATTCATATTCTCAGATGTCAATCAGTTGTCTTTGCACACTAACCTAAAGGTGTTTCATTTTCATATTTTATACAAATGGATTTTAAATACACTGTAATTATTAATTTGAAATATATTTCAACAGGGTAAAATTCAATTTCTGGCTTTAAAAAAACATAATTTTCATAAGTGACATTCACCATTCTCATCAGGAAAATCACATAACATGGAAATGTTTTTAAATACTTGTTTCTAAAGGCCCTTTCCAAAGCACAAATTTCTTCAGAAAAACAATATTCATTAGTGAAATATCACCTTTATCTTGAAGGGGCAGTTAAAGTTGTCTTTTAAAAGTATCTTCTGTGTTTAAAAAAAACACAGAAAAGGTCAACACATTTTTTTTCACTTGTGTTTTTATAGAAAGAAAAACATTCTAAGTACTTTGCCATGAGTTAACAAAGAACCCCCATGTGGTACAGTAGATTTTTCAGGGTCACTTTGCTTTCTCAGATGGAACCTATCTGTTGAGAAAATAAGGTTACGAATTCACTTAACTAGGTGTATTTAATCTGAAAGGGAAGCACAATTGTTAAAAGTGAGAGTATAGATGTTAAGTCTTTGAACTGTGGATCACCCATTATTCCCTGGGGATGCATCCATTCCCTACCTGACACCTGAGGGACCGTAGTCATTTGTGGATAAAATAGTAGCAAAACTTGATTTGCTCTCATTTTTAAAAACTTAAGTATAAATAGAACTTCTAATATTTCTTCTTGCCTCTAATGGATTAGCTTGTATCTCTCCTGGGGTGCTATGTTCTTCTTTGGCAAGGACTTGACCAGATGCTCAATGGTGAGATTCTGAACAAAGGCAAAACCAGAGAAGAGGAGAGATGGTACTGATAAACATACTTCAGGGAGACAAAAATTGTCAGAACTTGATCACCTATTAGATATGGCGATAGGAATCGAAGAAATGCACAAATAGATATTTTTTCTGCTGTTTTAAAAATAAGTATGTCCCATCTTTTCCAGTGATTGTAAATTTTACCAGAAACGAACCAAACTATACTCTTCCTTCTTCATGCCACGCATTGTGCAGAGCACATTCACACACATCTCTGCATAGAGTGCCTTCTACCTATTTGTAGATCTATATCTCAGAATTTTTGCAAGTAGCAGCTGCTCAAAGCTGTCTGTTTTTTTTCCACAAGAGGGCCTCTATGAATGTCCACACCAAGGTGACTTCCTGATGAGGCATCAGGATGGCATGGTGGAGTGTAAGGCCTTCTGAGTCTCAAAGAACAAGGACTTTCTTCCAAGCAGTAGCCTAAACCGCTGGGCAGGAGAGTACTGGTGAAAGTCTTCAGCCAAGATATCAACATTCCCTACCCATAAGCATCATCTACTCCTCTTAGTGACCCCTTCATTCCAAATAAAATAAAATAAAATAAGGACTGACATAGTCTTTTGTATGCCTTACTCACAGCAAGGTTGGTCCACTGTACACTCCTCCAAATGCATCTTTGTCGATAGCTGACAGGTATTTATTCTTGTTCAGGTAACTAGAGAGAGAGAGAAAAAATGAATAAGGTGAGGTTAAGCAAATTAATATAAATACCAAAATGAAATGTGAGCACAGTCTCCCTAGCTATTGTTTTTTGTTGTTGTTGTTGTTGTTTTGTTTTGTTTTTGTTTCTTTTTTTTTTTTAAAGATTGATTGATTTGAGAGAGAGAGCAAGAGAGAGAGCACACGCACAAGCAGGGGCAGGGGCGGAGGGGAGAGGAGGGAGAGTATTCAGCTTGATTCTCTCCAGCAGACTCTCTGTTGAGCTTGGAGTCTGATGCAGGCCTCCATCCCATGACCATGAGATCGTGACCTGAGCCAAAATCAAGAGTCAGATGCTTAACTGACTGAGCCACCAGGTGCTCCTATTAACTGGTTTTTAAGAATTTGGAAAACACCTACCTTCTTCTGGCTTAAGCACTCAAAACATCCTAGGTTTTAGTTGTACAAAGTTTACACATATTATGGCAGATGTCTTTGGAAGTGAACACATTTATGATATAGTTTGCATATCTAGATTTTATAAAAGTTGCCTAATTCCCTATTTGTAGGCATACCTCAAAGATACTGCAGGTTTGGTTCCAGACCGCCATAAGAATGGATTTTTTGGTTTCCCAGTGCATATAAAAGTTATGTTTACACTATATTACTGTCTTATAAGTGTACAATAGCATTATGTTTAAAAAACTAATATACGTACTTTAATTTTTAAAAAATGCTAACCATCATCTGAACTTATAGGAAGTCACAATCTCTTTGCTAGTGGAGGATCTTGCCTCAGTGTTGATGGCTGCTGACCGATCAGAGTGGTGGCTGCTGAAGGTCAGGTCAGGGTGAATGTGGCAATTTCTTAAAATAAGACAGCTGTGAAATTTGCTGCATTGATTGACTTTTCTTTTCAAGAATGATTTCTCTGTAACATGTGATGCTGTTTGATAGCATTTTACCTATAGAACTTTCAAATATGAGGTCAGTCCTCTCAAAACCTGCTTCTGGTTTATCAGCCAAATTTATGTTATATTCTAAATTCTTTGTTGTCATTTCAACAATCTTCACAGCATCTTCTCCAGGTATAGATTCCATCGAAAGAAACTACTCCTCATCCATAAGAAGCCACTCCTCATCTATTCAAGTTTTATCATGAGATTGCAGCAATTTAAACAAAATAATAATGAAAAAGTTTGAAATATTGTGAGAACTACCAAAATGTGACACAGAGACATGAAGTGAGCAAATGTTGTTGGAAAAATGGCACCAGTAGAGTTGCTTGATGCAGGGTTGCCACAAACCTTCAATTTCTTAAATGCAATATTTGTAATAAAGACTGTCAGAGATTCAGATTTTTTCTTTGGGACAGGGTTGCCAGATTTAGCAAATAAAAATACAAGATGCCCAGAAAAACAATGAATAATTTTTAGCATAAGTATTCCCCATTGTAAGTTTTGAAATATTTTTGTACTAAAGAGTTGTTTATCTGAAATTCAAATTTAATTGGATGGCCTGTATTTACTCTGACCATCCTATTTTAGAGGAAGAGCAGGTTATACAGATAAGATTACAGAGAATGAATGTGTAAATGAGTGAATAAAAAAGTTAATGCACATCTCTTCCAAAATAGTGAGGTGGGTTACACATGTGATTGCTTTAAGGAAAAAGTAATAGAGAGTGAAAGAAGAGAAGACTCAGGATATGATATGATGGCCCATTGACTTTCTTGATGGCAATGACAAGGCAGCTGATTTACAAATCCCATAGGGTATGGCCCAGACATGGCTTTTTCAGGCAGTGGCTGGACACTAAGCTTTCTAGGACATTGTTAAGTTTTAAATGGAGGGGTTTCATTAATCTCATATATATACAAAAACCCAATTAAGGTGCTACAGGAGCTCATCTGTGCCTTGGGGTTGAATGGCTATCGTGTAAGGCTGTTAATCACATGCTTCCTTGGTCACTGTTTGTCCCTCAACTCACAATGTCCATGGAATTCCTTTGGTCAGTGATAGCTAGAGTGGGCAAGAGCCACCTTGGAGAAACAACAGGAGAGAAGATCTTGAACAGCATGATTTTGTAAAAAGGCAACTAAGCTAAGCATAAGTGTGGCACTGGCTTGCATCTCTTTTTGTATTCTTTGGACCATGCAACTTGCAGATCACATTCTGTTCCCGGACTGCTGAAAATCAAGTGAAGATCAGTGAGCTCATCTCAGTTTTTCCTCTTCATCTCAGACTGCTGCAAGAGAAAATCGGCTTACTCTAATCATTAAAAATTATTATAAAACTAAATAATTGCTTGTCCAATTCTGTAGTGTTTTCATCTGATATTCAATACGCCCCCAAGGATAAGGAGAATGGTTGATAAGCATTGTAGTTTACCAGAAACACTGCAGAAGATTTCAAACTGGGAAAGCCAGCCAGAGTCCAGAGGGGAGAAGGAGGATGGAGAGAGGGTGCAGCCAGCTTGAACGGAGATGAACTGGCTCTTGGGGGAGATCCCAAGCTGTGTTCTCTAAAACCAGCAGGGTTGTTGGGCACTTTATCTTTTAGAGATAATTAGGTGTTCAAAAATGAAACTATCACGCCATGTTTAGCAGTTTGGAGGACTTCCTTATTATCATAGATTGTGATAATTCCATGAAGCTTTTTACCTTGGATTCAGATTGCTGATGATACTTTCCATTTGAAGCTAAGAGAATGAGATGGGGCCATATAGCCATAAAACCCTTAATATCCAGGAAGAAAGTGCTTCGATCATCCCTATTTATCATATAGTGTTACCTGGAAATGTCAGTCTATTTAAACTGGTTCGTTCATCATGATCTAGGCTGATTGCCCTAGAATCTACATTCTATAAACTAGCTTGGGTAAATCAATCACAAATCTTGGTAGGGTCTCTGGGTAAGCTACACCAGACAATCGTTATTTTATAGGGTTGGGGTTCGTGATCATTTAAGAGAACTTAAGTCCTTTTGCAAGGACATGGTGAACATAAATGAAATTAATAGTCAGTATAAAGTCTTGGAGTCAGAGTTGAAAGGAGAAGCTTCTTGAAAGCCAGGATTTCTAAATACAAATACTGTGAAGGCTTATAGGAAAAGAACAAGCATTTCCTTTTAAAATAACATAGACACTGGTACATGTGCGTTCAATGCCTTTATACTGTTTGCGCTGTACATTTCACAGATGTACAGAAGAACAATGTGGTCTGAAAAATGAGGATGGTCAGAAATGAGTTGGGGAAGAATGTCATCTGATGAACTAAGTATGATGGATACAATATTATAGCCCACATCCTTCTTCATTGTACTCATTTTTGGCACATAGCAGCCATTCAATAAAAACCTGCTAGATGAAAAAAATGAAAGTCCAGTTGTTGGGTAACTGTTAGCTAGAGGCACCCTCTATATTATGTTTAGGTGAAGAAGTGACCTGTGTCAGAGGGAGGAGTATGACACGGTGGGTTGTAGTTGCTGCTGAGCTTTGCTCTCTCAGGAATTTTGCGATACATTTCAGCTCCAAGATGGAATTTCAGCCTGAATTTCCATAATCCCTTTTGGGTAAACCTGGGCTGGCACCTGTTTACATTGTGAGACTCAGGGGAACACTTCTGTAAGAAACAGTGTTCCCCCTCATAGTATTGATTATTTGGAAGAATTAAAGGGAACCTGTGCCCAGCCCTCTGCTCCATGGAAACCTTTTCGATTGCAGAAGTCAGGAGACCTGTAAACATTAACAGGTAGGAAAATGCTCAAGGTTTCAACAGAGGTAAAAGGAGGTAAAAGCCAGCTTTGGAGCATATCTGACAAGCTGTTCAAATACTCTACGAGAAGTAATAGCCTGCTTCATCCCTTAATCTTCTCTATCATCATCTTGTCCCAGTGCTTCAAGCTTTGGTGTTTTGCTTCTAATCAGCTAATGTGTGATGCTAATTAGCACACATAACTTTTGTTGACTTCTTGGTTCATAGTGATTAGTGTTTCCGTGTGTTCTTAGCAGATCAAATGGTATTTTTTTTCCTGCCCAAATGTTTACTGTCAGATAGTAGCTAGTTACTAGAGTTTGACAATAGAAAATACAATACAGGGAATCAGACATTCTGAGATAAGCAACATATCCCCATGCCAGATCGTGTGGAAAGAGGATGGAAAAGAGGTTCCAAGGAATGAATTTGTGACTTTGCTTATGACTGGGAGCAGTTCAACTTCTGCTGAGCAAGAAATGCTTGTATTTTTGTTAATTTCACATCTGAGTGATGACAGTGTGCTTGGTTCCACATGAAATCACAGGGCCATGTGCTTTTACACATCTGCCATAATGTTCATGAACTTGTGACTAATTACCCAACTGCTGCTGAGGCATCAGTGCTTATTCTCAGTGTGGAACTTGACCAAGTTGGCTGCAAGTTTACACTTTAGTTACATTTTAAAAAAAAGTCTAAATGAGGCTAAATTTGATAATTTTAGTAAATTGACATGAGGTGAATGATGGGGAATCATTACTCCAAAATCATTACTTTTGGAAGATGACACATTATTTGAATTAGAACCTAAAGATATTTGAACAAACTTTTGGAGAATTTACCAAGTTGCTCACATGCTATGTGTAATCTTTGAACACAAATAGGATCCTTATAGGATACTGATGTGCTCACGTTAGTTTAAGATCACAATTAGCATTGAGACCAGAGGCATCAGGCCTGTGTTAAAATCACAAAGTGACTACTACTTCATTATGACTGTGGAAACTTGACCATTGTTTTCTCCATCTGCTACTCAACCCTTATCTTCCTGTAGTCCCAAACCTCCTTAGCACCATCACCACTTTGATTTTACCTTGGATTTACGCAATACTTTTTACTGAAATGCTTAACTCTAAGAAAAAATAAGTTTCCATCAACCAGGAATCAAACTGAGGGCAGAATGAAAGAACATTGTTTTAGGACCGAGTTTCAAGTTTGAATTCAAAATACTAATTGGAAAAAAAGATCTTTGTTTTCTATTATGATTGAATCTGAACTTTCAAACCCTGAAATATTTTTTTTCCAGATACTTATCTTTAGCCCATACTTGCCTTTGATCTTTATCAGGAATTGGGAGAAATACACTACATATTTTATCATACAATGGTCATCCTCACTGAATACCCCCATCTAGACCAGAAGTCCACAAACTATGACCATCTGGTCAAATTCTGTCTCCCACCTGCTTTTGTAAATAAAGTTTTGTTGAAATACAGTCACAGTCATTTATTTACACATTGTCTGTGGCTGCTGCCACATTATAACGGCAGAGTTGAGTAGGCACGACAGAGATCTTATGGCCCACAAAGCCTAAAATATTCATCTTTCCAAAAATGTTTGCTGATCTCTGATATAGACTTCTAAAAATTCTAAAAATCAAGAAACAAATGATTCTCACTTAAATATTTCCTACATTAGTTAAATCCTTCTAAAACTTTAATATTCCACATCAAAATGTCAAGAAAGTATAGTGAAAATGGTGCAATGATTTCCTATCTTTAAAGGGATAGTTTCAGTAACTACGAAAGGCTGTAATTCAGGGAACCAGTGAATTAAAATCCACTGTCTCCAATAGAATAATTCTCCGCCATTAGCCAAGCCTCTCATGGGGCCCATGAGAAGGTCAGAGGAGAAAAATGGTGAGAAGGTAGAGTCTTCATACATAACCTCTTCATGGGTTTAATTTCAGAAGATCGCTGGAAGATCTGAAACACTACCGGCTCTTAGATTCTCCACAGGCTGCCTTGAACATAAACCTCATTAAACTTATCTGTCACCCAACAAGGTGGCATGTCAAAAGATTCTTTCTTGAGTAGCATATCCTGAAAAGTGTTCCGTGGCACACCAATCCAGAGAGATGCTCCTGCAACCAAGAGCTCCCTGGGAAGCTCTGCATATTGTATCCCCGTCTTGGACACTAGTAATTCAGATTGTCCTATTAAAAAGACCCAATAAGTCCACTTTTATACTTTGTTGAACTTTATAAGGCTATGGATAGCTTTCTAAAAATAACATACATTAATTTACCATGGAAAGAGAATTCAAGTAACATAATTTGGAAAATGCCATAAGACTTGGGGAGAATCAAAAATAGAAGTTATTAAAAATAAAGAAAAAATAAAATAGAAGTTATTGTTCTCTTGTTAGTGTTTCCATCTTTTCATTAGAAAGTGTCTCTAAACTCCTTTGACATTCTACAGCTGATTTTATGACCGGAGCCATAAAATAATATGTTGCTAGACTTACACTGAGAAACACAGAGCACAATAGTCTCCTGAATACAGAAGATTTACTTTAAAAATCTCTTGAAGTTTTTGTGGAGTCCTTTAAACATAACAAAAGGCCAATTTATGACTAAGCATGAGATGTTTTGAAGTAAAATAGTCAATGTACATAGCCTAACTTTAACCCCAGTTCTTTGAATTCAATAAAATTTTTACACCAGCCCTTTCATTAAGGTGTCTCCTACTCAGACCTCATTTGAAAGTTCGCTAAGTTGGTGACCTTGCTGCATTGATAATGTCAGGTTCTTATTGATGAATGACACTGTTGCTTGGTGTGAGTCTTTCTGAAATTTCTACTGGTTATACCTTGAGTTTTGAGTGGACTCTTTTCTCTCAAGAGTGGACTCTTCTCAGCTATATGATATCTTAGCTTCTGTATTTCATGCCTGTAACAGACTGAGCTAAGAAGTGTTCTTAGTTTAGTGTTCTTGGCCCATTCTCTTGAGCTAAGTAACAAGAAGTAGTAGGCAGAGGAGTTGGATGTCCAAGCCTAGGTGGTGGCTGCTAAGTCAACAATGACGAATCCCAGCAGGGTTCAGTGAAGAGTCTCGGAACCGGGGAATCCGGGTCCTGGTTTTGGCTTGGCCACTAGCTAGTTCTATCAAATTAAAAACCCATGTTAAGGACAAGTTTAAAAAGCCATGTGTTCACTCTTGGCTTCATTCCCTTTGTGTGCAAAATGTGACTATTGTACAAGAAGAACGATAACATAATCCACAGCAGTGGTTCTTAACTTTCTGTTTTGTTCGTGTTTTGTTTTTATTAGTTTCAGAGGTAGAATTTAGTGATTCATCAGTTGCATATAACATCCAGTGCTCATTACGTCACGTACTCTCCTTACTGCTTATCACCCAGTTATCCCATCCCCCCACCTATCTCCCTTCCAGCAACTCTCAGTTTGTTTCCTAGAGTTCAACATCTCTGATGTTTGCCTTCCTCCCGATTTTTATCTTAGTTTTTTTTCCCTTCCCCTATGATCATCTGATTTGCTTCTTAAGTTCCACAGATTAGTGAAATCATACGGTATTTCTCTTTCTCTGACTGGCTTACCCTCCAGTTCCATCCAGATTATTGCAAATGTCAAGATTTCATTCTTTGTGATGGCTGAGTAATATTCCATTTTATATATCTGCCACATCTTCTTTATCCAATCATCTGTTGATGGACATCTAGACTCTTTCCATAGTTTGGCTATTGGAGACATTGCTGCTATAAACATGGGGGTGCAGGTGCCTCTTTGAATTACTATGTTTGTATCTTTGGATAAATAGGTGGTAGTGGAATTGCTGAGTCATAGGGGATGGTTGGTTCTTGACTTTTACTTTACATTGGCTGCACCTAGGGAGATTTTTTAAATCCTCATGCCTTGGCTACACCCAAACCAATCACACCAGAATGTTTGTTGGTAAAATCTGGACATCAGTGCTCTCAAATCTGCCAGGTAATTTCAATATTCAGCCAGTAGTAAGAACTATGCTATTTAGACCTTAAAGGCTGAATTTTGTACCCCATATTGCTGTTCTTTAAAAAATGATAACTGAGAGTGATTGAAGGTAAGACCTTCCAAAGACAGGAAGGATAAAGAGGCAAATAGCAGGATAAAGAGGCAAATAATTTAAAACCTAGCTCCTAATCATGGGCTTTAACATCTTTTGCTTGTGAATAATAAAACTTTTACTAATAAATGACCCTATATCCAAGGTTTGTTTCTGGTTCTTATCTGATCCAGCATTTTGGAAAGACAGTTGTGGTTCAGGAAAGAGTCTGCTGGACACATTGAATTCAGGAGCCTTATTATCAGATCTGGTCTCCCTGGTTGAAGGTTTCTTCACCCTCCCTACCCCTGCCCTTGCTAATGTGGTTCTCTGTTGCCTTAATGCTAACATCTTGATGCACCTGCTATCTAGAATGGTGTGATAGTTTTCTGAAATCTTTATACCATCAGTATCTGCCAATTGTATTTTAAGAAGTTCCAATTCTCCACTTTCTTCACAGAAGATCTGAACTTGGATGATTATTACCCTTAAGGCCATGGGTTTCTAGGGATAGTTGAATCAAAGAGGAAAATATTTGGTTAGATTCATGTAGTATTAAGGTTGAATGCTTAGTAATTTTTTAAAATGCAATAAATCTAGGGGAAATCATGCTTATATCTCCAACTAAGGAGGTCAGTATTATTGGATATTTAGTGTTTAGTCACTTTCAATCTCAAATACACATTTTGGATTTGGTTCATTTCTCCCTAGTGTACTTTGGCCCTAATATTGCTGCCCTCAAGATGACACCACTAGAATGAATGCTCAGTGTAGGCAGGGAGCACGTTGATCTTGTTCATCTTTGCATCACCAGTAAATAGCACAGTACCTGGCTCATTGTAGATGTTCAATAAAAATATTGAAAAATGGATGAAGGGTTATATGATATTTGTATGATAAAGTTAAGATGGAAGTAATGTCTTTCCAATACTATAAATAAAACTGATGTGTAAGTATTCATGTTATCACTCTATTGAGTCTTTTCAGACTTCCTCGGTAATTGTGCATTTTAAAAAATGACTAATAACCTGACTGAGATAATTTAGAGAAAGTATTCATAATAGCTATTTAATAAAGACTATTTATTTTTTTATAATATCTATTTAATAAAGATTTAATAATGAGGAAAACCAAAAGCCTGGCAAAAAGTGAGAATACACTTCAAACAAACTCAGAAAGCCATGCTGAGGTATAATGATTTCCAAACTTATTAGCATTTATTCTTTAAAAGTGGAATTTTATCAGAACCCAACACCTAACTCCCAAATCAGAACAAGACTGCTTTGGGGTGCTTGGGTGGCTCAGTCAGTTAAGGATCACCTTCAGCTCAGCTCAGGTCATGAGCTTGGTGGGGGGGATTCTGGGATTAAGCCCCCGCTTAGGGCTCCCTGCTCAGACAGGAGCTTGCTTCTCCCTCTTCCTCTATGTGCACTCTCCCTTTCTCTCAATCAACCAACCAATGAATCAATCTTAAAAAAAAAAAAAAAGAACAAGACCACTTCATTTACATGTATTTTGTTTGTTTGCACCCAAGGTCACTGCATATGATTGTGTAGGATATTCACTTCACCCAGCTTAAGTGTGGTCCATGGAGCATCATCATCATCATCACCTGGGAGCTTGTTAGAAATGCAAAATTCTGGGCCACTTAATATCTGTTTAATCAGATTCTGCATTTAAATAAGATCCCAGATGAATTATATGTTCAATAAAGTTTGAGAAGCAGTGTACAACACAATGGATCCAGGACAATAAGCCTTCAGATTTGTGGTGACCACTTCCAGAATATAAAATAACTATGTATGAAATATTTAAAGGGGGAAAAAAGGTGGAGTCACAAAAGAGTAAGCAATAAGACTGTCAAAAATGAGCATGCAAATGTTTTGAAAAAGCAAATAGCAATTCTGGAACTGAAAAAAAACACTCAGTGATGTTTTATAAGATAAACACAAAAATCTGTGGTTTGTTGTTCTAGTTGACTCTTACCATGGTGTTTTTTCTTCTCCTATGTGTGAAGTTTGACTGTGATTTTGATGGGTATAGATCTTTAAAAAAGCTGGGGGCCTTCATTGTTTTTTTTTCCCCTCTGCAAAGGTTTTCATTTATTTCTGCCAGGAATCAGAAGATACTGCAAGGGTGGTACCAGTCCAGCTCTTATCCAGGTTTGCTGGCTTAATCCAGGAGTTTCAGGTTTATATTACTTCCCTGTCTTCTCACTGCACTGCATACAGCCTTGCCTCTTGGCACCATTGATGTTGGTTGCTGCCCCTAACAAACTCAACCTTCTTTAAGCATCCAGCACTTTGGTTTCAGCTCCTGGTTTGCTAGTTTATTTCCCTTTCTTGATGCTATGACAGAATATAATTTTTTTAAATGTATGATCTAGTTGCTTTATAGTAGGAAGACTCTACAAATTAGTCCACCACAATATGGGAAGCAGACTCTACTAAAGTTGTTTTTTCACTTATTAGATATTAGGTTAAAACACAAATTAGTATGGCTGAACCAGTCCACAAGCTCTTAGACACAAAGCATGCCCTGGTGTAGATACTGGGGGCCACAAAGACCTGACAGGAAAGTACAGCAAACACAGAACCGTATATAAGTGACATTCTTTTTGCCAACAATTTAGGCATTATTTATTTTTTGGGGGGCAGGCAAAAGTTGGGTATGGCTTTTTAGCTATTTCTGAAGGAGTCAGATAAGATATAAACTAAATCTTTCTGAAAATGTGCCAGAAAAAAACAAAAAAGAAAAACCTTTCTGAACAGATTTGGACTTAATTAAAGACATGCTTTACTTCCTGTACCTATACAATGTACCCTCATGAACATTTACACACACACACACACACACACACACACTCCTACAAGGAAATTGAAGGTGACACCCTGGTTCTCCATTTTATCAAGGATAAAAGCTTTGGGATTTAGAATTGGAGTCATTGTAAGTGTTTGCTAAAGCTGGCTCTTGTCAAGTTCCTTAACATCATCCCCAAGTTTTGATCATACTCACTCTGGGGTTGAGGAATGCTCTGGACGAACCTTTCTCTAACAGAATTCTGACCCATTAGATGCTCCCCCATTGGATGGGGTTGGGAATGTGGAGGAAGATAGTGGTTTCCATGGCTACCCTTGACTTACACAGCATCCAGTTTTGTCCCATTGAAAGCATGTCCTTGGATTGAAGTAAAGCCATTGTTGTATAGTTTCCTACAATCAACAGAGAGAGGAGGAATCAGTGACCTATAAGAAGTGAGGGTTGGTCTTCATTTCTGCAGAATCAGAAATGTGCATGAAGGTTCTCAGGTCCCATAAGAAAACTTTACAGTATGTTTTGCTTCAGACATAGAATATTTCCCAGTTTGAATCCCCATTTTCCAGACAGCTCCTAGTAACTTCAAGCTGTTTCTCAGAAAAGCAATGACATGCCACTGGTAAGAATTTTTAAAAAATATTCTACCTATACCCAAAAAAGAAGAGTTTCAGGTAATAGTTAACCCAATGTCAATAATGGAGGAATAACTTCAGTTTCTTAAGACGAACATTTTCAAAGACACTGCTCATCTGAACACATACATTGGTTTTATATTTTTCTGCTTAAATTGTTGTTTCAGATTTGTATTTTATCCATATTTTTATCCTCAGGGCTTATCATAGATTAAATGCTTAATGATTGCGGGCTGAATTGAGTTAAACTTCAAAGACAAATCTAAGAATGTAGATAGACCATGTCCTTTTGTGGAAATTTTGATGTTTTAAATTGTTGCTATGTTCTGCAACTAGTTCATTAATGCAGTGATTCCATGGGCTGGACTGAAGTGCCCTTTCCTCTGTCTCCTAGTCGGTCTACTAAGAGGTGAAGGGGACTTGCCAAAGAAAGACACACTGATATAGCACTGTTGGGACTCAGGATTTGTGACCTCAAAAGTGATTCTCCCCACCCACCTAGAGGAGAAGGAGCTCTAGCCATGGAAGCTCTGTCTCCACAAGGATGCATGGGAGTTATTGGCATGTGATAAGAGAAGGCAGCCATGACCCCAGTCAAGTACAACTAGTAGCAATTGTAGGGGAACTCTGAAAATGACTCTGTCCACCACCTATCAACTCTGGTGACATATTAGGAAGCTTACAAGAGACTCTAAATTTGGAATTAGACATGGCTCTGTTGCTTCACAGTATATGGATCCTGAGAATTTCCTAACCTCTATTGTTCTTGGTTTTCTTATCTGTAAGGATTGATAATAATACCTAATCAAAAAGTTGCTGGGAGGATCAAATAGCTGTATATTTATGAGTGTGGGGCACTTACAAGAGGACCACATTAAAGGAATACCCTGAAAAATTGGATTTATCCTCCACTGTTGTAAAGAATTGGGAGTAATCTTTGTTGTTATTTTTGATTTGTTTTAAATAATAATCACACAACGAGTTTAATTCCAGCTACTAATATGTCCCGGGTTAGGACTGCAGGACACAGGGGAGCTAGGCACAGAGGCTGAAGAGAATTCTGAGAGATAAGTTATTCTTTTTCTGAACTAGAGTTCTTTTATGTATGTGTGAGAATTATATACTTGGGATTCCTATTTTTCTAAACTTTGTTAAGAGTCCTAGACAATGAAAATATTATTTGTTGGAATTACATTTCAGAGATTAAATAAAACTCTTTTTGGGAAAATTGGCCTTGGAAAGGGAAAATAAGGAAGGAAGAAAAAATAGTGAAGAAGAAGGAAAAAAAGGATTGCAAACTTTGTTTTTTTTTTTTTAATTTTTTTTTTAATTTTTATTTATTTATGATAGTCACACAGAGAGAGGAGAGAGGCTGAGACACAGGCAGAGGGAGAAGCAGGCTCCATGCACCGGGAGCCCAACGTGGGACTCGATCCGGGGTCTCCAGGATCGCGCCCTGGGCCAAAGGCAGGCGCCAAACCGCTGCGCCACCCAGGGATCCCGGATTGCAAACTTTGATTGGAACTTTATCCTACCAGGAATGTGTATACAAATTTGCTGTTGGATGCATAGCCTCTCATGCAGTTTTTTTTTTGAGCATGAACTTCAAAGAAGCAAGGACTTTCAGAAATGTAAAAATAATCATCTGAAAAGATAATGGGCAACCAATGCCATCCGCAACTCTCGATTTCAGAAAGCATAGGATTCCCTCATTCAGATGTTTTTTATTTTTTTTTTTATTTTTTTTTTATTTTTTTTTTATTTTTTTTTTTTTTTTTTTTATTGGTGTTCAATTTACTAACATACAGAATAACACCCAGTGCCCGTCACCCATTCACTCCCACCCCCCGCCCTCCTCCCCTTCTACCACCCCTAGTTCGTTTCCCAGAGTTAGCAGTCTTTATGTTCTGTCTCCCTTTCTGATATTTCCCACACATTTCTTCTCCCTTCCCTTATTTTCCCTTTCACTATTATTTATATTCCCCAAATGAATGAGAACATATAATGTTTGTCCTTCTCCAATTGACTTACTTCACTCAGCATAATACCCTCCAGTTCCATCCACGTTGAAGCAAATGGTGGGTATTTGTCATTTCTAATAGCTGAGTAATATTCCATTGTATACATAAACCACATCTTCTTTATCCATTCATCTTTCGTTGGACACCGAGGCTCCTTCCACAGTTTGGCTATCGTGGCCATTGCTGCTAGAAACATCGGGGTGCAGGTGTCCCGGCGTTTCATTGCATTTGTATCTTTGGGGTAAATCCCCAACAGTGCAATTGCTGGGTCGTAGGGCAGGTATATTTTTAACTGTTTGAGGAACCTCCACACAGTTTTCCAGAGTGGCTGCACCAGTTCACATTCCCACCAACAGTGTAAGAGGGTTCCCTTTTCTCCACATCCTCTCCAACATTTGTTGTTTCCTGCCTTGTTAATTTTTCCCATTCTCACTGGTGTGAGGTGGTATCTCATTGTGGTTTTGATTTGTATTTCCCTGATGGCAAGTGATGCAGAGCATTTTCTCATGTGCATGTTGGCCATGTCTATGTCTTCTTCTGTGAGATTTCTGTTCATGTCTTTTGCCCATTTCATGATTGGATTGTTTGTTTCTTTGGTGTTGAGTTTAATAAGTTCTTTATAGATCTTGGAAACTAGCCCTTTATCTGATATGTCATTTGCAAATATCTTCTCCCATTCTGTAGGTTGTCTTTGAGTTTTGTTGACTGTATCCTTTGCTGTGCAAAAGCTTCTTATCTTGATGAAGTCCCAATAGTTCATTTTTGCTTTTGTTTCTTTTGCCTTCGTGGATGTATCTTGCAAGAAGTTACTATGGCCGAGTTCAAAAAGGGTGTTGCCTGTGTTCTTCTCTAGGATTTTGATGGAATCTTGTCTCACATTTAGATCTTTCATCCATTTTGAGTTTATCTTTGTGTATGGTGAAAGAGAGTGGTCTAGTTTCATTCTTCTGCATGTGGATGTCTCAGATGTTTTTTAAAAATGCCTAGTGTGCCTCGTGCTCGGTGGGACAAGTTGCTGCTTTCACTTGAGAGGGCTGCTGAGGATATGGGTTTTTTTAAAAAAAAAAAAAAAAAAGCTGAAATGTGAAGGTAACCTTTGGTAAAAAATTGAGAAAGGAGTTGACACACAATAAATGGTTAAGTGGCACAATGGAAACCTTTACAAAGGAGGCAAATAGCCTTCAGGTTTGGGACTGAGCACACTAAGACTCCAGGTTTTTGGGGTGTTGTCAAATGAAATGGTGGCCGAAAAAAATCTCTCATCTTTTCAAAAGACCTCTCCTCATGTTTCAAGGAGAGAGATGAACTGAAATGCTCCACTGCTGGTAGAGGCTCAGAGGTTGAGGCAGCTTCATTGGGCTTAGATTGATATAGAATGGCTTGGAAGTAGCCCCACACTAAGAGTTGTGGGGATGCTTGGATCAATTTTCCTGGGGGATAATCCAATCAAGTTTGTATATGATAAAGAACCCCTGGACTGTAGTGTGACCAGATCAAGGGAACTGGGTAACAATCAAGGCAAAGAAGCTACCAGGCCTGAGCTTGGGCTGCGGTACTGAAGCTAGAGAGAAAGGATCCTTTGGACAACTCTAGTTTGTGGCTAATTTGGTGAGAGAGGGGAGTTCTCTATCAGTTTGGGGAATTAACTTATCTTTTATACCTCTACTAGACTTCTTTATTAGAACATTTTGTAATTTTCTCTGATAAACACCACCTTTTGAACATCTAAAGAGCGAGACCCACTCAAACTCTGAAAAATAATAATGTAGAGAAACACTCTTTTCTATTCAATATGACTTTGTAGGAACTTCATAATAATTGTGATGACTGAGTTGAGTGTGAGTGCAAAGAGCATGCGAAGCTCTTGGTTGCACCACTTTCTTATTCAGTGACCTTGGATAAGTCACTTTAATGTGTTCTAACCCCCGGTTCTTCCCCTATACAATGGAGATATACTAGAATACTGTATTTTACAAGGTCTGCAGGTCAAATCTGGTCCACTACTTGTTTTTATAAATTAAATTCTATTGGAAAGACAGGCTCACTAGTATATGTACTGTGTATGGCTGCCCTTTCCCCACTATGGGAGAGGTAACCAGTTGCCACAAAGGCCATGTGGTCGGTAAGACCTAACAGTCTTCTCTAGATAAAGTGTGCCTACCCTACCACTTATATAAGGGAATACCTGTCTTATTACTTAAACCATTTTATCATTTATTTGAGTATCATACCATAAGGCAATGCTCTTATTTAGCTATGTGAAACCTTTAGTTAGATCATTAAGCACATGCTTGATGTTTCTTGGAGGGGCTGTAAGATATGACAATGGTCCAAATATCAATTCAGTTGTTAGCCGGAGTGGGAGTGGCAATACTCACAGTGTCAGGGTTTCATTGCACAGCCCCTGGAAAGCATTGGCAGGGATGGAAGCCATGTAAGGGTTGTCTGTGATTTCACTACAAGAGAGGGACAAAAACACTTGGTGAAAAAAATGCTTTCCTTTTGGTGCTGGGCTGACTCTTGCTCCACCTATGCACTCAAATAAAGAACTTGATGCAATTTCGTTTAATCTTGTTCATTTTTAAGTTTCGCTGACCCTTCTTAGCTGCTGGTGGCTCAGAGGGTTCAGTGAGCTAGTGAGAGCTGTCCCAGAGGGACACGCACTCACAGCTCCACAAATGTGCAGTAAGTAATTGGGCTTTTGATATGGGCTGAAGTCCCTAACTAAATCCTCTTTGCAAGGGGAGAAGATGGGCCTTGAAGACTTCTTGTAAGTCTGTGACAGATACTTTGTCCTTAGCAACTAGGATTTTCTAAGTGTTTGAAACCTCTAAAAAGGGTTGGTAGAGTGGGATCAGTGGATTTCTTTCTACGAGTGTTACTGAAGTGTCCTCTACTTGCAAAACACTGCCAGGCAGATGCTCCTGGAAAACATTTCTGTGCCAATCTAGTTGCTAGAAATCTGCCTTCTGCAGCAAAGAAGCATGGTCAATTTTTTTTCTGGCAAAATTCTGAGAGTTCAGATCCTATCACTCCACATTTTTGTTGACTTTGTAGTGCAGACTTAAAGACTTAACTATGTATAAGTCCTTTTATCTTTATACAATTAGGTAAGACACTTGACTGTGCCACAGGTTTTGGAAAAGGGCACATGGCCACCAATCAGAAGCCACAGGAAGTAGTTTGAACACCACTAGTCACTGCTCCATGAGACTCTGCTCACAAAATCACTTTAATTTCCTATTCCTCCATTTCTTCATTTGTAGAATGGAAAAAACTTATAACTTCCTTTTATGCCTTAAAGGTGGCTGAAGAGTAGCAAACATGATAATGCTATGGGAAAGTGTTTGAAAAGCTATTAAACCTTATGTGGAAAATAAAGTATCATCATTATCATCAAATTTTCCTTCTATTCAATCACTCCCATTAGCAAACAAACATGCCATAATTTGTCCCATCAGACAACAACAACAACAAACAAGAAACCTTTGCTCCTGATCTAGTATCCTGAACTACTGAGATATTGTCTGCTCTATTTAAATAGTAAAACCTTTTAAAAGAGTTTGTAATGGTCACTCTCTCGAGGTCTTCCCTTCTGATTCTTCTTGAGCCAACTCCAACCAGACCTCACCCTAGAGCTCCATTGGAACTGCTCTTGTCAGAAACACCAGAGCTCCATATTACTAATGGTCATTTCCCAGTCTCTGCCTTACTTCATCCACCAGTGAATTTGTCACAGCTGATCACTGCTTCCCCTAGAGACAGTTGCTTCACTTGGTTTCAACCAACCCCCATGGCTGCACCCTTCTTCTTGTCAGTGACAAAATACTGCCAAATATTGCATGTGCGCATACTTACAGTATAAAGAATACATCAGTGGAATAAACTTTGGTCACATCAGGGAATACTCCAAGTCCAGTGTTGAAAATGCCACTAAAATGCATGAAAAAGAAGAGAGAACAGAAATAAGGTAAGAAAATCAACACATAGGAAGTAAAATAAGTTAATAGCTGAAAGCATTGGTTCTGAAGTCACCCTAGAGTCAAATCCTAACTCCTTCATTTGAGTGACCATGGGCAAGTTCCAACCCTTGGATGAAATGTTACTTCCTGAAGATACAACAATCTGATTCCATCCACCAGTGTCAATACATTTTTTTCTCTTTAGAAAAAAATGAGGATTGTTTCAACCAAGCAGGCATCCTATAAATAGGAATTCAGGTTTCTTTCCATGTGTGCATGTGTGTGTGTGTGGTATTTCCCTGTTTTAACTGGAGGGCATTCCAGGCTGCAGTGGAATAAAGAGAGGATAGGCCAGAAAGACAATATAATACCCAACTCCAAGCCAGGCTTCCTCTTTCAAACTTCACATTATATTGTGTTCATTATTTTGCCAAGAATTATTTTCCCATGGCAGTCACCTGGGAGTAGGATGGCAGCAGTGCCATTTAGGAAATAAGTCTAGACAAGGAATAAAATCAATCAAAGACAATGTATTCACTTTCCAAAGTTTGTGTCATCAGGGCAAAAATGTCAAGACTAAAAGTACATAAAACAGTATGAATACAGCGACTCTCAGGCTCCTGGTTAATTTAACATTTGTTGCAGCTACTAGAACATAGGTAGTGGAAGTGGAGATGCTTTTTTTTTTTTTTTTTTTTTTTTTTTAGAGGCATGGCATGGCATGGCATAGGATGAGATTTAGCCAATAGCAGTAAAGCTTTAAAGAAAGTCTCCCAGCTAGTTCCATTGATAGACCTTCTTAGGCAAATTCTGACCTGACTCCTTTTAGTGGGGGAAGGTATACGATTTAAAGAGAAAACAGGAGCCAGAGATCTGTCACAAAAAGCAAATGGGATATTCCAGATAGCAAAGGAAAGAGTTGAGATTCCATGAAGAGTATCTGAAGAACAGTAAACAGTGAACAAACTAGTCAACTGTAAGAGAGGTTCATGTGGAAATGTGTGTATGTGCCCAGGGTAGAAGCCTTGGGGTTAAGTGGGGACCATATACTGGGGCTGAAAATGCCAGATTAGGGACCAGGACCTCTCTTTTCTTCAAAACCCCAAAAAAGTCCATCTCCTTTCTGATGTGTGTACTCTAATTAACTCTACCTCAAATAAGGTATGTACCTCTTATTTATCACTTACCATTATTCTCCAGTAGAAAAGGAAATTTTTGATTTTATATACAGTATCTTCTGAACTAGATTTTAAGCTTCTTGAAGGTAAGAACAATGTTTTATTATCTTACAGGTTCCCTACAGAGCCCTGCAGATATTAAAGGAACATCATATCAACTAATTATTGATTGATTGAAACTCAAAGTCCACACAAGAGTGATTGCCTTGTCTCATAAGTTTTTTTTATTTCCTAGATACCCCTCCAGCCACATTTCCCATCATTATCCTCTTCTATGCTCCCTGCATCTCCCACTCCCACTTCTTCAATACTGGACTATTTTTAGGGCTCCAAATGAGCTTTATGGTTCTACACCTTTGTGTCTTTATTTTGCTATTCCATACACCTGTATTTTTCTTCTCCCCTGCCCCTGTCTTTCCCTGGATAACTTCTATTCATCCTTAAAGACTTAATTCATAAGATATATATGGATATACACTTTTATTTAAAAGCCCTAGATGGAAACAAATATCTTAATAATGATTATTTCTGGGTATTGGGATTAAGGTTGATTTAAATTTTTTCCTCTCATAATGTTTTTGTGTTCTAATCTTTTACAATGCATGTGAGCAAGAAAGAAGGGAAGAAGGGACAGATTCTTCCAGTTGGTGTCTAGAGGACCTAAGGCCATACATACACATTCATTGGACACATTTTTACTGAGCACCTACTCTGTGCCAGGCAGTAAAAGCACAATAGAAAGCAAAAGTGCTGTGGTCTCTACTCTCAGGGAGTTTGTAGTTAGCTCTTAAGGTGCCCAAAGCAAAGCAATAATAGTGTTGTCCCTTCAATTTTTGTCCCTCAAACCTCCAAGAATTTGAATTTTGCCCTTTGTGGCCTTTTTTCTGTGTAATGGTCACTTTAATATTGCTGTGATACCTATTTCCTAATTAAATTGAGCAATGGAGCTTCAAGAGTTTTTTGTTTTATTTTGTTCTGTTACATTCCATTTAAAGACTGTACGTATCATGGTATTTTCTCCCTTGTTTCCCTTGGATCAAGCCTTTGGTCCTAGCATTATGTGCTGACTTTTAAATACGTTTTACAAATATGGATCATTTCACTCTATACCTTGTCTGATGGGTAAGTGTGGGGAGTAAGTCACAGGATAAATCACATCCTA
Organism: Canis lupus baileyi; assembly: GCF_048164855.1. Classification (NCBI taxonomy): domain Eukaryota; kingdom Metazoa; phylum Chordata; class Mammalia; order Carnivora; family Canidae; genus Canis; species Canis lupus. The sequence continues at coordinate 54,873,519 of NC_132846.1, read as the reverse complement.
TACCATATACCACTAAAATGATCCTGGCCCACATCATCCTAGGGTGACTCCTGGCAAGCAACAGCATTATAATTCTCTTAAAAAAAACCAAACAACCCAACAAGGTAGGATGGGATAGGATACTTACAGGAACTTCAGGAGTGGGAGCTCTTTTAGGGCGTCAGGGTCTATGGATGTTAAGCTTCTGGTATTCCGAATCTCTCTGTAAGAGTTACAGGAAACACCATACACCATGGATGTATTCACCATAATACATCCATTTCTGTTCTTCTCAAAGTAAAAATATGAATCAGGTTTAACAAATGTTCATGAGAAGAAGTCACATTTATGTGGTGCCCTAGGGAGTGTTTCTACTGGGAATCAGTCCCATCAGCAAGCTCTTCCTGGCTCCTTCCAGGGACACATTGGCTAATCAGCTCTCCCCATCACTGACCTAGTTCCAGTCCATTTGAATTATGGGTGATCTTTCTCTTAATTGTAGTCTCACAACCTTCCCTCTGACCAACTTTTTATATTTAAACAGAAAAAAAAAACCCCTCCAATGGTTTGTTAAGAACAAATATCTTTATTATTAATAGGATGGATCCTCCCCTGGAGTGGGAAGCTGAGCAGACTAAATGATGGATGATAGCAAGGCAGTAGAGTGGTAAGCTTCCTCTGTCGCTTGCTATTTTGGAGGTAGTGGATGTAGTGAGTCTTAACAGTTCACTTGAGTTTATTTTCTATACCAGTAACTTAAGACTTTAGCACATGTGATGTGACATCATGTATGTCTGCAACTTACATACCTAGATTTATATACATCCCAATCAAAATGCATAGTTAGCATTAGTGAAGTTCATGACTGTTAGAAATAGGTTCTTATTGGTAAAATTGAATGTATTCAACACTATGTAGATTGGTTGAAAGAATTTAAAGGCACTCCCTATGCTTATATAAGGAGGACAGAAGAACCCAGTAAGACTTGGATCCTTTCCCCTTATGGATGGCACCTAAGGCTAAAGGAATCTGCATCTACTCACTGATAGTAACAACTAAAAGGCTTAGGATCTGGCTGGAGGTTTTTTTTTTAAACAGATTTATTTATTTGAGAGAGAGAGAGAGAGAGAGAGATGGAGAGTGCGCACGAACAGGGGGAGTAGCAGAGGGAGAGGGAGAAGCAGATTTCCCTCTAAGCAGGGAGCCTCAGGCTGGGCTCAATCCCAGGACCCTTGGATCATGACCTGAGCCAAAGGCAGATGCTTAAAACCAGCGAAGCCACCCAGACACCTCTGGCCCTGGACTTTTAAAAACGGTTTTACTGGAGGAGAACTTTCATAAAATTCATGTATTGCAGGTATAGAATTAGGTAATTTCTAGCAAATTTATAGAACTGTGCAGCCATCATCACAACCCAGTCTTAGAACATTTCTATCAAATGACAAAAGTAACCCATTTGCAGTTAATTCCCACCCCTCCCCCATGCCTAGGAACCATGGATCTGCTTTCTACCTCTGAATTTGCCCTATCTGGACATTTCATATAACTGAAACGGCATCTTCTTTATCTGACTTCTTTCACTTAGTGTGATGTCTGTGTAGTTCATACACCTTCATAGAATCCCTCAAAATCAAGATCGTACATGGAAAGAACCACTTTAAAGTAGATTTAAAATTCTGTCCTAAAATAAATAAATAAATAAATAAATAAATAAATAAATAAATAAATAAAATTCTGTCCTAGTTTGAAATGAAAAACCCTGTTTTTTGGGAGCTCTGTGTGTCCTGGGTAAACTGGGATTGTTGGCTACTTTATTGCACAATCCCATAGCTGTTCTGGCTTTGTCCTGCTAAGATACTTTTAGATGCTGCTGAGTTGAGGTCTTCTCTCTCTGCATGGTGAGCAATAATCTCATCACCAGAGCTATCCATGTGGGGAGAAGGGTTTGGGCTGCTGTCAATCAAATATAAACTAGTTAGGAGAGTTTGGAAACTGAGTGTGGTTTGTGGTCTGGCAAACTGCTCCATGAGAGACTATTGTTGAACGAGCCAGACTTGAGTGAGTGGCTCAAGAGACTGTCACAGTGAAAGGCAGCCAGCTGAAGCAGCTTTAGAGGTAGCGAAAGAGAGAAGTGAGCAACTGCTGTGGGTTCCAGCTAGTTCAACTAGGCTGCAACCTACGGGTGGCTCTCAGAGCAGAAAGAGGAGGCTGTGAGGAGAGGGGAGACGCAAAAGAAGTGGTTTCTTAGGGGAAATATAACATAGACAAGAGTTACCACAAGAAAATATCAAGGAAAAGAAGCTGCTTTCTGAGTTAAGAAGACAGTCAGCTGCTCATGCTCCCAAGTGACTTAAAAAAAAATCTGTGCTGAGATAAAGATAAATACTGATGACCTCACTTATATGTGGAATCTAAAAAAGCCAAACTCAGAGAAATAGAGAGTATTGTGATGGTTACCAGGGGCTGGAGGAGGGTGGTGGTGGTGGTGGATGGGAAGGTACCGATCAAAGGGTACATCTATTTATAAGATTTATAAATTCTGGGGATCTAATACACAGCATGGTGATTATAGCTACTAATATAATAATGATACTGTGTTACACACTTGAAAGTTGCTAAGAGAGATCTTCAGTGTCCTCACCACAAAAAAAAAAAAAAAAAAAGAAATGTAATTATGTGACAGGATGGAAGTGTTAGTTAATGTTACAGTGGTAATCATTTTGCAGTAATATAAGTGTATCAAATCAGCACATGTACACCTTAACTTTACCCAGTGTTATGTGTCAATTAGATCTTAAAACTAGAAAAATATAATCTCTGCCGAAGCACAGAAGGGCGGCGGGGGTGGGGTGGGGGGGTGAGGGAGAGGCATGAACTGCCAGCTTAGCTAAATGGAGACAGATGTCAGAAGTGAAGGCAGTTGGTATAACCTTTTCAAAGATGGGAAGCAATTGCAGCCCAAGAGTGCAGGAGGCTAGCTATGTTGCCAGGAAGCTAGGAACACCAGGAGAAAGAAAACACCTCTATAATTCCAGCACGGCAGGTTGGAATAAAGCCATCCCCCCAGAGTGAGTCTGGACAAGAGCTGAGGATGGCAGTGCCCCTGGATCAGCAGCCTGGGTGCCCGAGTGACTGCATGGAGAAGCACTGACCTGCGCACCTGTCACTCCACCAGTACTGTCCCATGAGCAAGAAATAACTTTCAGTTACCTTAGGGCTGTTACAGATTTTTATTTTTGTCTATTTCTTACGGTTGTTAAACTACCCAAACTAATACATAACAACAATAAAGTTCTTAAAATATAGAGCACAGTGTGAGTTGTGGTCATCTCTGGGTTTGGGAGCTAGGAATGTATAATTTTCATTTTTATTTTATATATATATTTTAAAAAGATTATTTATTAGAAAGAGGAGTATGAGGGGAGGGGCAATAGAAGAGCGAGGGAGAGAGACAGAGAGAAGAGGGGGTCTGACTTCCCGCTGAGGTTGGAGCCTGAGATCCCTACTCTGAGGGGAAACCAAGAGTCAAAGGTCAGAGGCTCAACCAACTGACCAACCCAGGCACCCCTATTTTATCTTGTTGAAAATAAAAAAAAAAAGAAATAAAAGGCATACAAAAATTCCTCAAAGAAAACCCAAAGGAATATATATTCTATATAATAATATATATATAATTATAATAATGCAGCACCAGATAGTCTGCTTAAATCTTCAAATACGATCTTTTCTGGAGTAGAGAGACCTAGCTGTGTCAGAGAAATATTTGAGGATCTTCAAGCTTATTGATTAGAGAAGCCCAGCCTTGGAGATGAAAGGGTATAACCAGGGACTGGGTATACTTATCACTCAGGATGGTTCTACCAGCAAGGAGGTAGGAGAACTGACTTAAGTGAAATGGGGAATAATCATCCTCATTTTGCAGACAAAACAACGAGGACACATTTAGCAAGGGTAAATGACTCATCTTCTATTACATAGAAGCAATCCTGGGCCTTAACCTAGGACTTCTAACTCCAAATGCTGTCTTTTTTATTATCTTTTTTTTTAAGTGATGTTTAAAGGAGATCATCCACCAGAACTAAAGGGAAATTTAAATAGTCATTATTGGTTAATTTCCCTTCTTTGGATTTCAAATAAAATGAATATTTAAATGACAGGAGTAACAGTGACTCTAAGTGCAATGATTTCACAAACTAGCAGATCACTAATTTAGCACACATTACGTTCATTTAATCATATGACTAGATTCTGGTCTTTTTCTTCTTCTGAGAAACATTTGTTAATTCTTGATAAAAGCAAAGAACAGAGAAATTGTCTTGTTCAAAGCAGTTCACCTTGTGGTAGACACTTAGCACACTAACTTGTACCCCAAAGAGTATGGGAAATCATCAAAGTGACACAAGAGTCCCCAGGTTGGGGAGAGAGGCAAAAGGAAGAGAAATGAAGGCTTAAATCCTTTGGCTATAAAGAATTTTCCAACTTATTTCCTTCCATTATCTTGGGGCCCCCTTCCCCCTCAACCATTCAACTGGCACTAGATTGTGGCACTATGATCCTCACAGCCTTCAAGATATTTGCCTATACCCTCAACACCCCCAGTTCATTAGGAGAAAGCAAGCCAAGCTGGGAAACAAATTGAGGGCAAAAATGAAGCTGACTTGGTTTTTCACCTGCAAAGATGGGGCCACAGGAGATGAGAAGGCTGCAGCTTGCATGGGCAAGGACTCCTAACTGCAAGGATACCAAATTGGAATGAGACATCTGAAGAGAAGAGAAGCTGCCCCAGCCGGCATAGTTGGAATTGTAAGAAATACAAATACAATAATGGGTAAGACTATGTTGTGTAAAACAAGAAACCGAATGTGAATAACAGCCAAAAACCTAGCTCTCGGCCAGCCCCCAGCTTCTTTTCAACTCTTACTTCAATTTGATTTTCAATTTTTTTCTAGTCTGCTTTTAAGTGCCAATAGTTCCAAAAAAGGGGAGGGGCGGGTAGGCCACTCTGTCTAGTCAAAGACAGACTAGGTCTGCTAGCTCTAGTGGGGAGAGTGAGGAGAGATTCATTAAAACTAAAGGAATACTTATTAGACATTTATTATGTGCAACATTACTGGGTGTTCTGGGAGGTAGAAGTAGCAACTAATTATTTAACGACTTTATCTTTTTTTTTAAGATTTTATTTATTCATGAGAGACACACAGAGGCAGAGAGAGAAGCAGGCTCCATGCAGGGAGCCCAACATGGGACTCGATCCAGGGTCCCCAGGATCAAGCCCTGGGCTGAAGGTGGCACTAAACCGCTGAGCCACCCGGGCTGCCCTATTTAATGACTTTTAAAAAAAGGTACAGCTATGTGTTAGCAAAGCCGTAATTTTGTTACCTTAAATACCTTAAATGCTACACAGTACTGAGGTGAAAACTGGCACTAAGAATTAGGTAAATTAATTTTAAGGTAACATTTTCTGATTGGCTCTTATCACATAAAGTCATCATGTAGTATTTTTACATCAAGATTTAATTTTAAGATTGTGTATATTGAAGGAACCCTTAATTTTTAAAAAGTTTATTTCATTTGACTCTAAAGATAATACATATACATTGTAAAAAGTTTTAAACACATTCACAACAAAAAGATTTAAAACCTCTCATCATTTTGGGATACAAAGAAAAACAGTTTTTTTTTCTGTCTTTAAGTATGTTTTATGTTTTAAAACAGCATTATGTCAAAAGTAATTCCTCTGGGATTAAACAGTCAATTACAACAGATTTCTAATGGTTGCTCAGTATTTCATATTAAACCCTTCTCCTAGCTAAGCATTTGAGTAGTTTCCAAATTTTTGCTGTTATAAATTAACTCTGAGACAAATGGCTTTTATGTAAATTCCATCTCACTCTGTCTATTTTCTTAGGGAAAATGTATAGAATTGGAATTAGTTAAAAAGTATAAAGTCTGTCAAAGCTCTTGGTGTATACTAGATCCTTAGCTTCTAAAGTCCTGATTTTTAGACTAACAGTAACTTTTCAGTAATAGTCTATAAATTCAGAGAAAAAGTTATTTCCAAATTATCAAGACTTTTCAATGAGAGAAATCTTTATTCTACTTTGGTAATTATCAGTGAAGTATTTCACCACTAGCACTCTGTAATTAAGGGAAAAATAATCTATAACTGAAAGGTGATATTCATGATATTAATGCATCTTTTAATTTATTGCAGAATTAAATAATAGAAGTTAATTAAAGAGAGTTTGTATCTTTAGAGTTTTAAAGCAGATTGAAGAAAATGTAGGTTTACTACCAGATTTTCTACTTGAAATAGGACATTAAAAAAGTGATTTTCCAAATTGCCTGGAAGATGCATACAGCTAATTGCATGATTATCTAATGATCAGACTAAGACCGGTACTCTTGAAACCCCCAATAAATCCACTTGACTCAATTTAATGAAGCAGTGAATAGTAAATCTTATTACACTGCCATAAATCACACTTTTTATTTACCTAGTTATAGAATTTTTTTTACTTGTGATTTTTAAAACGTCCACATGAAAGTAAAAACATCCTTCTGATGGTAGCATTTTCTTTATTTCTGTTTTTAATTGAAGAGATACTGTGGTTTTGTGTTAGTTTTGAAGGCAGACACTCTTACTGTCAAATTCTGACTCAGAAAATTCTTAGCAGAGTAAATTTGGGCAAGAACCCTGTAAGGTATGTGTTACCATCTTTATTTTATATAGTGGAAACTGAGAGTGAGATTAAGTAGGCTAAGATATGTGAAGCACTTTTAGCAGAGTTCTTGCCCATAAAAAGTATTTAGTAATTGGTAGCTGCTGTTAGGAGTAACAAAGGCAACAATCCATGTGCTATTGGCTTCTTTATAGAAAAGATAAAATAGAAGATGGAAGTGGCCAGTGTTTCATCATTTTACTGGTGTAAGTCTTTACCAAATATATATTTAGGGGGGCACCTGGATGGCGAAGTTGGTTGAGTGTCTGACTCTTGGTTTCAGCTCAGGTTGTGACAGGGTTGTGAGGTGCAGTCCTGAATGGTTATTCATGTTTAGTGTGGAGTCTGCTTGAGATTCTCATTCCTGCTCCCTCTGCCCATCCTGCTCATGTTCTCTCCCTTTTTCTCTCTCTCAAATGAATAAATGAATCTTTGAAAAACAAAGTATATTTTGAGGGCCACACTATATCCCAGCTGAAGTTTAAAACCCAGGAGGACTGATTTGTGTCCACTTAAGACTCTCAATACTTTGTAAAGAAACCTGCCACTCTTGGAACTTTCTCTTACAAATCCTCAATGCCTTTTATTCATTGTTAACTGAGATATAATTGCTACCTCTTCTGGATATCTGTTGCTGTATAATAAATTACCCCAAACTAAGTGGCTAAAGTAACCATTTTATTATATAGCTCACAATTTTGTGGATTAGGATTTTAGGGAGTGGTAAACTGGGCTTTTTTCCTGCTTCATGTGGCATCCACTGGGATCATTGGTTGTTTTTTAGCTGTTATCGGGGTCAATATAGACAGTCTAAGATAGCTGTGCTTCTATGCCTGGCCCTTTGAAGGTGATTGTTAGAAAGCTAGGCTTGGGGACACCTGCATGGTACAGCTGGTTAAGTGATGACCTCTTGGTTTTGTCTCAGGTCTGATATCAGGGTCATGAGATTGAGCCCCATATAGGGCTCTATGCTCAGTGCAGAGTCTGCTTAAGTTTCTATCTTTAAAAAAGAAAAAGCTAAGCTCAGGTAGGCCCTTCTCTATCTCCTTATAATAATTCAGGGCTTTCCCATGTGGTCTCCCCTTCAGCAGAATTCTTACACAGTGACTTAAAACTCCAAGCATCTAAAGCAAAAGCTGCCAGTTCTCTTAGAAACAGGGCCTAAAAATGCATATCACTTCCACTGTAGTCCATTAAAATACTGGACAAACATTTCAAAATTTGACAAAACCAGAAATTGATAGGCTCAGGAAGTCCAGAAAGCCCCAAGTAGATTAAATAGAAAGAAAATGTCGGGACACCTGGGTGGCTCAGCGGTTTGGTGCCTGCCTTCAGCCCAGGGCGTGATCCTGGAGACCCAGGATTGAGTCCCATGTTGGGCTCCCTGCATGGAGCCTGCTTCTCTCTCTCTGCTTCTCTCTCTGCCTGTGTCTCTGCCTCTCTTTCTGTATCTTTCATGAATAAATAAATAAAATCTAAAAAAAAAAAGTAGGAAAGAAAATGTCAACTAGGTATATTATTTTGAAAACCAAAGTCATAAAGTCTTAAAAGCAGCCAGAGAAAAAGGACATGTTTCTGTGGGAGAACAATGATAAGAACAGGAATGACTCATCAGAAACAATGGAGGCCAGATGACATCGAAAGGTATCTTCAAAGGGCTGAAACAAACTGCCTTGCCAGAATTCCATACCCAGCTAAAATAATTTTCAAATATTAAGGTAAAATAAAATTATCTTCAAATAAAGAAAGCTGAGAAAATCTGTTGCCAGCAGAACCACACTAACATGCTAAAAGAAGTCCTTCAAGTTAAAGGAAATGATTGGATCTATGGCAGGAATTAAAACTGGAAACTTTAAATATGTGTGTATATATAAGAGACAAGTTTCTCTTTACTCAAATTCTTTGAAAGTCAGAACTTAAAAATTTTAGTAATGTACTCTGGTATTTATAACCTATATAGAAATTTAATGTATGATAAAAAATACCACAAAATTTGGGAGGAGGTAAATGCTATAATAATTTAAAACATGGGTATTGGTATAATAAGCCTTCTTGGTAGACTATGATAAATGAAGGATACATTTTATAATCCCTTGAATAACCACAAAAAATATTACAAAGAGTGAAAAAGTTAGAAGATAAAGTTGAATAAAATACTAAAAAACATAAGCAAAACCAAACTGATTAATCCAAAAGAAGACAAAGGAAGCAAAAGAGAACAAAGAAGACAAATAGAAAACAAATTAGAAGATGACAGATTTCGATCCAATTGTATCAATAATTGTAGTAAATGCAATGGACTTACTCCAATTGAAAGGTAGAGATCATCAGATTGGATATAAAAGCAAGGTCCAATTACATAAAATATATATAAAGACCATAGAGTTATGGAACCCGTTTTTTTACTTTTACTGTAAACTTACAGTAGCTACTTCAGAGAATTGGTGCAGATTGAGTAAATATGTGTTGAATGTTTAGCATAGTGTTGGGACACAATAGGTTCTCAATTAAGGATAGCTGAACATATGTGAGTCCGTACACACATATACCAAATGTTCTATCACTCAGATTTCTCATTAATTCAGACTGGCCTTCTAGTTCAATTCATTATTTTAAAGGAGCACTTTGAGAATATACCTAATTGTTCCATTTTGGGGCTTTGATTTGATAGTTTCTTTGCAATTAGGTGTGGGTGATTGGTACATTTAGCATACTGCCTTGTGGAGACTATTATCATTACACATTTGTATTGTTATCACAAATTTTAAGTTTTATAGAGCAAAAATAAGTGATTCAATGATAGATTCAGGTGAAGAATCTAATGTAGATGGGGGTGGAATCAAGGGTATGTATAAGTAATATTCAGGAAGAAAGATAAATAATTATTATAGTTAGTAGGCAAAGAGAGAAATGAAAAAACTTTGCAGACACAGGCAAAAGCATTTGAAGGCCGTCAGGTGGGGAAGATCTTGGATTGTTCAAGGAATTAAAGAATACAGGTGTGCAAGAATGGAGCAAGATGAAGAAGCAGAGGTGGGCGGGGTGGGGTGGGGGGCAGATGTAGTCTAGGGCATGGAAGTTTTCACTGAAACCCTTGGATTTATCCTAAGAGCAAAATCACTGGCTATTGTGCAGAAATGGATTAGAGGAAGTCTAAACTGGAAAGATGAGTTAAGCTATGAAATTACTGTACTTCAAGAAATTATGATGGCTTGTGCAGGGGTTGTGCAAATACAAAGTTTTTTGTATATTCGAGTAGTAGAATCAACAGGAAATGGTGAAGGATTAGTAGGGGGTGATAAGGAAAGAAGGTACAGTGATACTCTTAGGTATCTGGAATTTGCAGTAAGATAAATGGATGTGCCATGTACCAGCTCAGCAAATAGTGGAGGAGTGGTGGATTTCCTTTTGGAGCATTTAAGTAGTGAGATACGTGGGAGACATCTCAGAGGAGACATTAAGGAGACTGATAGGTAAATGGCCTAATGCAAAAAAGAGATGACTACACTAGGTATATAAACTTGAGAATAGTTGGATAAGGTCACATGGGGAAGAATCATAGAGTAAGAAGAGAAGATACAGCCTTGGGCCATATGGAACCCCAATGTTTAAAAGTGAGGAAGGAGAATGAGCCAGTGAAAGACCAATATGATAGAGGATGACCAGGAGTGTGGAATCAGAGGCCAAAGGAAGAAGGTTCAGGCAAGAATGAAATGATCCAGTATTTTGAATCCCGTGTACAGCGGTATGACCACAGGAATGGTCATGTATGTGTACAGGAATGTGTATGTGTATGTGTACAGGAATGACCACAGTTTTAGCACAATGTTAAACATAACTGTACTTAACTAAATGAATACATAGCTCTTTATCTTTGGAAAGCCAGCTCTAGGTCACCAATGATTTTAGCGCATATTTTCTACCATCTCAATTCCTATCAGAGAGCACAATCTAAGCAAGAACTGGGAAGCCAGCTAATAGGAGAAGTACAGTGCATTAGCAGGAGAAGGTTGAAAAAGCAGTGAAGGGATGGTGAGAAGTGGGGATGATGAGCTACGACTCCTCCTGTGGCTCTAACTCAGCCTATTTACCAAATCATGTCACTGAAAAAGGGACAGGGAGAAGGAGGGCAGCTGAGGAAGGCCATCCATGCAACAGAGTAACATTATGTTTTGAACTACTAATGTTAGCACTGAGGCTTTTCAGTAAGTGCTAGCAATATGCAATGACATTGACCCTCAGCACGCCTTAGTTCAGTATCTATTCTTGCAGCAAACCCAACCTGGTAAGGGACTCTGCTTCATAAATAAATCAGAGGGCTTTAGTTCTCTGCTGGGGAGTGCCAGGGAAGTTGGGCTGAAGATGAGTAGATGAGACAAATCATTCTATATTAACATTGGGTTTCATGCTTTCTATCTATTTCAATTCTTTGAGGGAAGGAGAGGAGAGGATTTTTTAGCTCTGTTTCTCTCATGCAAATAGCGTAATGCTTTGTTTCTAGCCATTGCTTAACAAATGATTACAGAATAAAGATGTTAAGCATTTGTGTGGTAGGAATCCAAAAGTTTTTACTTACCTTTGTGCCAACTAAAACTATTTATAGGTAATAATGTAGAATATATATTAGGCAAATCTGAGAATGCAAGATGCATTCTTTTCTCTTTTTTTGTAAAGATTTTATTTATTTATTCATGAGAGAAAGAGAGAGAGAGAGAGAGAGAGAGAGGCAGAGACACAGGCAGAGAGAAGCAGCCTCCATACAGGGAGCCCGATGTGGGACTGGATCACTGCACTCCAGGGTCGTACCCTGGCCAAAGGCAGAGGCTTAACTGCTGACCCACCCAGGGGTCCTAAGAAATGCATTATTTTCCCATTTTCTGAGATAGCAGACTGAATACCTCATACACACATAAGAGAAATATCCTTTTAAAAATCCACTTCCAAATTCATCCTCTTTTTAGTATTTAATAGTTTTCTTTGACCTACGAAATAAACTCTTTTGCTCAGAGGGAGAAAATTGGTATATCTAAGAGAAATGTTAACAACTAGAATCTTTATGAGGAAAAGGCCATAATGATAACAAAACAGTTGATTTTAAGAGCTGCAGGGTGTATATAGAGCTTTGTTACAAGTTAGTTTCTTTGATTTTTTTGGAGAAAGGGGCAGAGAATCAAGATGATATAATAAATGAACATTATATTTGGAGTCTGAAGATTTGGTTTTGAATTTAAACTATTGACCTTACTGACCTAGATTCTCAATTCTCTTAGATATTGGTTGTACTTTCTTTGGTTTCAACTTACAGCTCCTTTATAAATTTCTTGTGAAAGCTATATAAATAATTTATTTTTAGCCTTCATTTCTAACCTATGTCTTTTTAAAGCTATACACATTTTCTTCTACCTATGACTTTAACTACATCTCATGATTTTGATTTGTTATATTTTTATTGTCATTTAGTTAAAATTGTTTTCTATCATCTATTGTGATTTCTTCTTTGACTTATCATTATTTAGAAGTGACTGTTTACTAGTCAGAGAACATACTTGATTTTGATTTTTGAAAACTATTGAGACTTGCTTTTGTAGCCTTACCTATGTTCACTTTTGATAACTGTTCCATGTGTCCTTGAAAAGAATACGTACTTTGCAATTGTTGGATACAATATTTTATACAAGTCAATAAGGATAAGTTTGCAAATTATGTTCTTCAAACCTTATTAATTTCTTATCAGCATTATTTACTTTTTTGGTATGCATGTTCTATCAGATAAAGCTGTGTTGAAACAAATCCCCACTATGATGGTGGATTATCTATTTTTTCAGTTCTGTTAATTTCTGCTTTACATGGTTTGAAGCTATACTTCTACAGATAAAATTTAGAATCATTGTATCTTTCTGTAGTAATTCTTTTTATCAATAAAATTTCCCCTTTTATATATATAGTAAGACTTCATGGTTAATATACAGTGGTATACTTATATCCATTTTCTCTTGGTTATTGTTTGCATGTTAATATTTTTATCCATACACTTTCAGTCTTTCAATATTGTTGTGCATAAAGTATATCCCTTATTAGCAACATACAGTTTAATTTTATTTTTATTAACCTATCTGGAAATCTTTGTATTGTAATCTGAATATTAAGTCCTTTTACATTTAATGCAGTTAATGTAAATACTTATTGAATACTTATTATTTGGGGTTAAATCTATTTGTTTCATAATTTCTTTATTCTAATTTCTTGCTCCTTTGGTATTTTTTTTTATGAGACAGAGAGAGAGAGAGAGAGAGAGAATAAGCAGGGGAGAAGCAGAGGGAAAGCAGACTCCCCACTGAGCATGGAGCCTGACACCCTGAGATCATGACCTGGGCCAATGTCAGATGCTTAACCCACTGAGCCACCCAGGTGCACCTTGTATTATTTAATTTTTATTCTATTCCTCGTTACTAGTAGCTTGTTATCTATTCTTTTGCAATTATTTTAGTTGTTGCTTTATGGATTAAAACATGTATTCATTATTTATTAATACTGTTACCATTTCTCAGACAATGCAAGAACTTCAGAACACTCTAACACTATTTATAACCCTCCCATCCTTTGTTTATTTAGCATCGTGTATCTTAATTCTGCAGATATATGTAGTCCTTGCTTTGCATGGTTCCAATATGCATAATATTCGTTAACATTATTTAGTTCAATTGAAATAATAGCTGGTCCAGACAACATGGTTCAAATGTGGCTACTGTAATATATTAACTGTGAATAATTGCACAAAGTATAAACTTTGCTGCTAGCTCTTCAATGTGTGCATCACTATGTAAATAACAGATGCATATCATGATAGGTGACCAATTACACCACATCTTTCAAAGTCATTGGTGATTGGTCACTGAGCATCTGTTATTCAGTTCATGCACAAACCGTAAAAGCTGTTTGTGCAGCTGTATTGTTTCCGTGGCTTCCAGTGATAAACCCATATGACATTTTATAAAAGTGGATAATTAAAAGTGGGAACTGGCCAGCAGAAATGAAAGGGCAGCAAAGAAACAAAACGTGATAATGCTGGAAGTGAAATTTGACTTAAATGTAAATGGAGTCATAGGAGAAATAGCTGACCATGTGAGTGTTGATACTGCCACCATTTGAGAGACACTAGATATTCAGTCAAAGGAACTTAATGAAAGCAAATTATTGACATCAATGAGAAAAGTGGTGGCAAATAAAAGAATGAAGATGTCCCAAAAGAAATATATTTTCTGCTGGATAAACAATCAGCTATCACTCTTGTTGCTACTTCTTTGAAAGTTTGTATGTATTTCCCTCCTTTGGCTGCTTTTAATAAGTTTCACTTTGTCTTTTTTTAAAAAAAAAGATTGATCGATTGATTGATTTGAGAGAGAGAGAGAGAGAGAGTGCATGAGTGTGGAGAGGGGCAGTGGGAGAGAGTTAGAGGAAGCAGACTCCTCACTTAGCAGGAGCCTAATGTGGGGCTCGATTTTAGGGTCCTGAGATCATGATCTGAGCCTAAACCAAGAGTTGGATCCTTAACTGACTATGCCACCCAGGCACCCCTTATCTTTGGTTTTTAATACCTTTCCCATGATGTCCCTTGATGGAGTTCTTTGTATTTATCCTATTGGAGTTTGTAGTATTTCTTATATATGCAATTTGATTCCCTTATGAGTTTTAGTAAATTATCTTCAAATACTGCTTCTATCACTCTTTCTCTCTCCTTCTTTTGAGACCCAATGATAGAGATGCTAGACTTTTTACTGTGCCATATATTTTAAAGATTTATTTATTTATTTGAGAGAGAGCAAGAGCATGCAAACATGCTGGTATGCAAGCATGGGGGCAGAGGGAGAGAATCTTAAGCAAAATCCCTGCTAAGCATGGTGCCCAATGTGGAGCTCAATCTCATGACCCATGAAGTCATGACCAGAGCTGAAACCAGGAGTCAGACACTCAACCGACTAAGCAACCCTAGAATCCCTACTGTGCCTATTTTTAAATTTTCTTTTTTTCTCCATGCTGCAGGCTGGATATATTCTTCTGACTTATCTTCCAGATTACTAATTCTCTTTTGAGCTGTATCTAATCTGTTGTTAAACTCATGTGTTTAGACTTTATTTCAGTTACTGAATTCTTAAGTTCTTTTTTCTATTTGATCCTTTTTACAGTTTCCAATTCTATTTTGAAATTCTCTATCTTCTCTTTCAAGTTTTGAATAAAGTAATTATAGTTATTTTAAAGTTTGTGCCTAATAATCCCAGCACTCCAGTATCCTAATATTTGAATCTCCTGTGATCATTTTCTGTTGTTGGTTTTCTTCTCTTGATTTTTTCCCATATATTCTTGTTTTGTTTTGTTTTTTTATGCGTGGTTATTTTTTATTGATCCAAAGTGAGGCTTTAGTCTTCATGAGGGCTGATCTGTTTCCCATTATTCCATACTTCTGGGATGAAGCTCTGTAGGGATTCCAGCTAAAATCTTGGGGGTTTGTTTACTAAGGCATTATCCTCCTTTACAAGCCCTGAAATCCAATTTTTGGTTTGCTAGTCCTATGAGATTGCCTAAACTTCTATTCCACCTGAGCCTCTCAGTTGTGGCTTACAGTTCACAGAATACCTTAAGAGGAAAACAATCAAATGTTTTTGGGATTTGCTTCTGTCCCCTTAAATCCCCTTAAAACTCCTTAAAGATTTTTTTCTATCTAGCTTCTCTAGGTGCTTTCAGAATAATGATTGATCTGATGTAAGTTTGCCTACAATAGCTAGAAGTAACATTCTGAACCTTAGTGGTCTTGAAAGCAGTATAATATAGTGCATAGGATAAGAATTTTCCAGTAAGACATTTATAGTGTAAAAATTCTGCTCTTCCCTCTTAGTAAGCATGTGACTAAGGAAAACATATTTATCCTCTATGAGTTTACATTTTTCTTGTATAAATAATGGAAAAAATAATCTCTACTTGATAGGGTTGATTTGAGGCTTAAATGAGGGTTATGCACAGAATATAAAATGTTTAGCATGATGTCTAGAACATAGTATTTCTTTTAAAATATTTATTTATCTGAGAGAGAGAGAGAGAGAGAGAGAGTAGGGGGAAGGGTAGAGGGACAGACTCTTTCAAGCAGACTCCTCACTGAGTGAAGACCCCCATGAGCCATGAGATCATGACCTGAGCTGAAAGATTCAGACACTTAACTGATTGAGCCACACAGGCACCCGTAGAACATATAAGTATACAGTAATAGGTATTTTTGTTTTTTCAAGAAAATAGTTAATATTTCATAGAATTTCATAAAATTAGATGGCTGCTTAGGAGAATGCAATGTGATTATGTGCAACTTTTAATTGATTGTAATGTATTAGAGAAAAAACCTGAATAATTATGAAGTACACTGCCTAGTTTTAATGTGCTAGGCATGGGCTTGGATGCTTATATCATTCAATATTTATACTAACCATATGAAGTTGCAACACTCTAATTACCCTTATTTTACAAATAAGGTATGTGAGACTAGGAAAGATTACATGATTGTGCAAGGTTAGATGGTGAGTGGGCAGGGGAAGCCAGGGTTCAAGCCTGATTCTAACCAACTCCAAGGCCAGAGTTCTTAATACTACTCCTGTTCTAATCTCATGAAGCTACAATTCTCTGAGGAAAAATGTTAGATTTGCAGAATCTTGCAAAGGCCTGGAATCAAGTCAGTAGTCAGTAAATATTTATTGACTCATTGACATCCACACCAATGAAATCTGCTGACACAGTAGTAGTAGAATGAAATGACAATTTAAGAGGAGAACTCTAGTTTTGTCTTTACCTGTCAAACAGGGAAGTGGGATTTTGGACAGATTAACAAACTGTGAGAACCGGTTAAGAATTTAATCACAAATGGAAGTTCTGACCCATGGTCAAAAACCCAGCTGTTTCAACCATTTGAAGCCCCAGAATTATCAATCAAGATTGGCTTGGGTGAGGTCTATGCTGCTCTTTTCATTGTACTTACATGTGAGTCATTTTACTTAAATTGTAGAAGGAATGTGATTCCAGCCGCTGCAGAGTTGCATCTATTGACAAGTAGCTGAATGGCACAAAAATATAATGCAAAGTAGGAAGTTAGTAGGATTGTGAATATCATACATACCCCAAACATATTAATTTTGATGAAACTTCTTTGTCAGGGGCTTCCTAGATCAGGCAACAGGATTTCACTCTAATCTGTTAAAATTGGTTATACTTTTTTCAGATCCTGTGATACCTCAAAGCTTCCCAATTCAATAGGTCCTATTCATCCCTAAGTTTCCATTGAACTGATACTTCCTTCAGAAGTTTTTCCTGAATTTCCTGGTTAGGTCAAAGTTCCCTTTAGTATATTTATTTCATTGTACCAAGAACTTCTTTCACTAATTATCACAGGGCAACTTTCTTGTTGTTTGGATAATATTTGATTTATGTTGTCTGATTAGGCTATACATTCTCTGAAGTGGAGAACTGTGTTTTGGATGGCCTTTGAATTTTGAGTGCCTTTCATAGTGCATGGCAGGTAGTGGACTCTCAATAAATATGTGTTAAGGTAATAATAAATGAGTGAATAGGTGAGTTACTAAAAATAGCAGAAAATGAAAGACATTAGACAAGAACACAATAATTAAAAAAGGCATTTTTAATGGAGTATGTGAAATCATAGGATTAGAAATATAGTTTCAAAGAAGATGAGAAATCTATAATTCTCTAATGGAACATTCCATAGGGTAGTGATTACATATCCACTCAAGACTTCTTTATTTTGATGAAGTAGAAAATTCAAGATTTGTCTTGAACTTTGCAAGCAAAAGATAATTCAAATAAAAGTTTTAAGTATTAAAAGAGAGAAAAGAGAAACTTCTAAGTACAACTTGTCAAGAATGCATAGGGAATATTGTTTCAAATACTCTCCACAAATTCTATTCTTGTAATGAGAATGACTAATGCAGCCAAATTCAATGACTGCTTTCTATTGAGAGGCATCTCTATGATATTTGGGAAAATTAAGAATTAATAGATGGTATCCACTTGTCACAGCATAGATTCTCAACCTTGGCCATACAGTTGAACTACCCAGGAGGCCTTTAAAATTTACATATGTCCAAGACATGATCCAGGATAATTAAGTCAGAGTTTATGAGGGATGATGTGCAAATATTTTTATTTTTAAAAGCTTCCCAGATGGTTCTAATGTGCAGGCAGGGTGAGAACCACTCGTCTATAGTTTGAATTAAGTCTATCACTAAAATATTTTCATTAATACAATGTTTATGAGAGGAGTTATGACAGTTCCATTTGAGCTTTTACCATGGACATTGTGAATATTCTAATGGTCCTGTACTTTCTGTTTTGATTTATCTATCTCTAAATAATTATCCTTTGACTTATCAGGTCTCCCAAGCCATTACCACTTGTGGATACCATTACATAAATTGTTTTGATCCAAATATATCTTTAACATAGAGGAAACAATGGAAGACATTGAAAAGATTAATTTATGGTATAGAGATTGCAGAGATTTATGATGGATGAAGCTGAGCCATCTGAAGGACAAGATTAATTTTGAAGGCTGCAAAATTATTTTCCTAACTCACGATAAATCTATTGCTCTAAATTTTCTCCTGAATTTCTTGGTTTAGAAGTATAAAGCTTTCTCAATGAGTTACTGGGATAGTCATTCTGCCCATGTCATAATAACTGAATTTCTAGTTCTCCAACTGAATTATACATCCTTAAAGAGCTCTTAGAGTTCCATTGTGAAGACAACATATAGGAACCATTTATTCAGTGGGACAAAACAAGTGATTTCCTTCTTGATTACCCATTTTTATAAACAGAGAAAATCAGATCCTATCTCTTCCTCAAATTTCTTCTTAGTCTATAAGTCTTATGTAATCACTACTAGGGTGAACATATCATTTACCATTCAGACTAGGATATTTTTGTGAGTTACAGAGACTGCTATTAACAATTACACCTAAATAATAGGTGGAAATTTGTACTGTCCCAGGCAAACCTATCTAGGATTACCTAAATGGTTTCTCTCTTGCCCCCTAGACATACCAGATCTTTAACAATTACTCATGTGTTGCTGTGTGCTTTGATTCAACAAATATCTGTTGAATATTTACTCTATGTCAGTAAGTGGGCATCGACAAAATAGATCTATTCCCTAGCTTCAAGGAATTCACAGTAGTGAGTAACATAGGTAGGCAAATGGGATTAACATATAGAGTGATAAGCACACTGATGTGGTTCAGGGAACATTTAAACAGACTGGAGAATCCAGCATGGTCTCCATGGAGGAAGTCTCAACAAGACCTACAAATCTGCCTAGGTGTCCTGTATATCTTAGCTAACCCTCTCTCTTTTATTGCACATCACTTTTATTTCAAACCTCAAATTTCTGACTCTACACCCTCAATATTAGCAGATTATCTTTTAATAATTTGTAGGAAAGACTTAAACCTTGAGATGAGAATTCCTTGAATTCTCCACCAATGAACCTATTAATTTACCTGCACCTGCCTCATCTCTTACTGCTGCTTTCTTGTGATAGTGTAAAAGATGACAATCTTCCTATAGCAAGTCTGTTTGGATCCTATCCCTTCTGGCTTTCTCAGGGACCTCATGCTATTAAAGCTGTTTGTTCTTTACTCTCCTTAGCCTCTCCCTCTCTATTGATGCCCTTCTCTGGTCCCAGTCACATCTGTCCCTTTATGACTCTCAAATCTCAAAAAAATCCCTACCTGAATCTTTCCCTGAGCATCTCCCACACCCAGCACTTCCAGTCATCCTTACTCTACTTTGCTCTTTTCTTCTTACCATATCCATTATTCCCTTCTAAACTCCTATATATTTATTATGATTTTGGTTTATTGTCTATTTCCTTCCATTTGAATATAAACTTCGTAGGAACATCAGTTTTTGTCTGTTTGTTCCCTGACATATGTTCATGTCTTGGAACAGTCACGGGCACATAGTAGGGTCTGAATAAATATTTATCAAATGAATGAATGAACAATTATGTCTGTGTCCTGATGTCTGCTGGACATAACTTGCTTGATGCCTCAAAGGAACCTCAAATGCCATATGCTCCAGATTGAATTCCTAACTTGTTCCCTGAGAGGGTCAGGGAACAGCAAATCCACAGAAAACCTCTCTAATGCGGTGAATATGGTCATTACCCACACAGATGTCCTGGTCAGACACTTGGATGAAATTCTCTTCCATCTCCCCCCACCTCCAAATCAATCAACCTTCCAGCACACATGACCACTTCTTATTTTCCCTCAACTATCATCGCTCAGTTCACCATCCCCTCTTCCTCACTAGCTTCCTGTCTCCAGTCTTAGTCCATTTGACTCCCTTTCCACAGCACAAGGGAATGTTTCTGATCTCTCATTTCCCTGCTTGTAACCACTCAGTGGTTTGGCTCAAAGGGAAGATTTCAAACTGCTTTACATGGTTGCAAGGCTCTGAACTTGCTCATTTCCCAGTTTCATTTTTCTTTACTGCCCTTATCCCAGCTTAAGCTCCAGACTCAACAAATTTATTTTAATTTAAACAGCAGCCCAGCTTTTCCCATCTGCTTAGAACTGTCTTTCCACATCTCCCTTCCTGATAATACAGATCACAAGGTGTCATTTCCTTCAGGAAGCCTTCCCTGACCATATTCTATATCCAGGTGATATGTTTCTTATATGAGTTCTATAGCACTCTATGACTGACACCATCACTCTCTTAGGAAAGTGGAATCTCCATGAGTATTGTCAACTTTGTATGTGAAGCATCTAGCAAAGTACCAGTCACAAAGTAGGGCTAAATAAATATTTGTTGAATGAATGAAGTAATAGTCAAGCTATTGGGACATCCAAGTAGAGACACCAAATAGGCAATTCCTTAGTAGAGGGAAAAGAAGACCAAAGGGAAATTTGAGATATTTAGTTTATACGTCACTAAATGGTGATGGCATTAAAGGGAGAAGGAGAAGGAACAATTTATCAGGAAGAAAATGGCTTTATTTTGGATATGCTGTTTGAAGTGACCGAGGGACATCAAGATGATGATACTTGAAAGGAAGCTTCTAATGCAGACCTGACTTGTAGGAACAATTCAGGGCTGGAGAAACTCATTTAGGAATTATTTGTATTAAAAAATAATGAAACCACCTTTGGGCTTGTTCAGTCAAGGAGAGGAGGGTATAAAGGAACTGGGACAAAATAAAGAATGAACTGATATTTAAGGAATTGAATGAAATGAAATAGGAAGCTAGGAAAGGAGAATGAGGAAGAGTAGCTAAGGCAAGATGTTAAAAGAAGGATGGAAGCAATATCCAGGAAACCAGAGGAGACAAGAATTTGAAAAAGGAGAGGCTGGTCAGAAAAATCAAAGACTGCAGAGATGTTTGGCTGGAATGGTTTCCTTAGCCTCAGCCCTCCGACATTTTGGGCTAGAAATCCTTTGTTGTGGAAGGATATTCCATGCCCTGGAGGGTGTTTCTCCCTCTCCCCATATGATGCTGGTACCACCCTCCTCTCCAGTAACAACTAAACATGTTAAATGCCCCTGAAATGACATAATAGACACTCAATAAATGGTCATGAAATGAATTAATTTAGCCAAAATCACACAGGTTGCTTCTGATTGTTTTGTCATTTAGTATGCCTGAGTTATCTTCCTTGGTTGTCAGAATCCATTAAATGAAATAAGGTCCTTGTTCATTTCATATGCACTTATACTTTTGTCAACTCAATAGGAAAGTCCTTTTTATCCTTGCTCTTGAGTGCATAGCAATTCAGTTTTCCAAGGTTTAGAATTATTTTTGTGTGTTTTTTTAAGCAAGAGAAGTCTGAAATTGTATTTCTGATAAAATGTAATTTGTCTTAGTGGCAAAAAAATTTGAATCAAGAATTGGTAACTAGGAGAGATGGACTAGAGACAGATATATAAATCTGGTTATAGGAGAGATTCCTGGCTAAGGTGTTGCCACATCCCAAGATACATTAAAATACATTGAGAATTATTAAATTCTCAAGACCAAATAAATTTAAATTTTGCATTAGGTTTAAGAAATCACGTAGGAATTTGGGATTAAAGATGTAGTAAAATCAAATAAACAGCTTGTACATAAACTTTTCATATACATTGGATATGAAAATGTAGATATTGTAGATGTAGATAATATCAATGTAGATATTGACTTATCATAAGTATTTGTCTTGATAGAACACATTCGGAAAATAACATGGCACAGTTGCAAACTTTTCTTTATTAAAAAAATGACTTACATCCTGGAAATATTGGGCAGATTTGAAAATGCACGACTGGGAATGGTTTTCAGCTGAGTCTCTATAAACTTCCTATGAAAACAATAGTTACACAATTAGAGTTTTAATCATTAAACTTTTATAATAAGTCACCTTAATTATGAATAATACATTATTAGAAGCATGCTGGTCTTTATGATATATATTTCATTTTACATAAGCAACAAAATTAATACGCAAGGAAAAACAAACACACAGTTTTTCCACAACTAAAGAATAATTGAGATTCAAAATGCAGAAAATGAAACTTCAAACAGGATCTTTGAATTTGCAGTAAACTCATATGCTTTGTCTGACATTGTATTCAAAGTATTAACTGGAGGGCAATATAACATATTCATAAGTTTATTAGGACTACTGGATTCATGTTATGCACATGTCAATGGAAATGTCTTGGAACACCATTGGAATATATATGAAGGATATATTAAGAGCATTAAATGCATGTGATATATCTTAAAGATTAAAAATAGTGGTATGGTTATGATCTTTTTGCCCAACCAAAGGTCTCTTCAACCATCATCTTGATCTTATTATCTATGGGCTGCAGTTTGGAAATAACTGACTGGCAAGGAGCTACTTCTCTGTGGCAAATTTATTGCATATGCAACTGAAAGATTGTGGCTTTACTTCCACTCTACTTTTTTGGACACTTTTCAGAAGGCCAAGATTATTTTCTTTATAGGCAATAGGACATCTTCTTGCATTTCAGGATGTCTATCTACTGAGGTGTTCCATTTTTTACTTTCTTTTGTTGCTCACAACTGCTTGATAGAATCCTGTGTGGAAGAAGGTGTCCTAACTCACTTTGCAAAAAGACAATGACTCACCACACTTACCATCTTCTCCATGGGTCTGTTTTTGCCATATAAATATTGGTAATCACACATCATCCATTTACTACCTTATTTAAAGAAAATTGTGTTTTTCTTCCAGGCTGCAGGTTTTTTTTTTTCCTCAACCATCTATTTCCTAGATCTCTGCATTCTTTGAACTACTAATTTTTGCAGTGATTGAAATTCATTTGGAACTTCTCGTTTCTGGTTCTGCATGTCAGGAGCCTGGAAGTCACCTCTCACTCTTAACATTAAGTGAAAATCTGAACAGACGGAAAACTCAGCAACTCTTGGATTTGTATGAGAAGGGAGAAGTAGGGCAAACTGCTGTCCCTAAGATTGGACAGAGAGAGACAGGCAGATAAAAGGAGTCTCAGACTCCCAGAGCAGAGACTGAGGTATAGAAACCACAGGGAGAACCAGTGTCAGGGTAGGAAATCTATATTGGGATTGATGAATTGCTGGAGGAACAGTGCTGATAAATTTCCAAGAGAACCCAGTCATAGGGAGACCTCCATAATTTTGTGAGATTTACCTCCAGGAGCTCAAACAGGTTCTATGGTAACCTTTAGAAAAAATATCCCCTTGTGCTTCTGGCAAAGGGGCGGGGGGGAAGGTATCATTCAGAAGTATACCAGAGTACTCCATTCTTACCAAGTCCTGCCCTCAGAGGAAACTATTAACCAGAGCCTAACTGACCTGGGCAAGGGAAAATTTCCCACTCCAGGTCCCTCTAGCAGTCCTGTGCTATCTAAGGGGAGAGAAAAAAAAAACTGAGAAACACTTGTAAAGTTCAGAGTCAGAAGGCACAGGCTCACTAAAAGGCTGAGACTTAATCACAGAATTACAGAACACTTCTCGTCCCCCAACAACTCACCATCACATTATTAATGGCCTATTTATAGGAGTTCCTTTTACCTAGTACCTCATGTCTATCAAGAAATACATCTGTAATTTGCCTAATAGACGCATCTGCAGGATCAAATTAGTTTATAAATTGATCTGTTAACTTGGGAGGGGGAGAGGAGGTGATGTGAATGACAGAAGGGTAAATTGGTCAGTTCTTGATGTTTTAGCATGAAGCCCAATGTTGCCTTAATATGATTTCAAATATTGAGGTCCTATAAGTTACCCACTTTTTCTCATAGGCCTCCCACTTACATCACTTTAATTGGATTGATTTAAAGCTGTTGGTCCTGATCCAAGATTCTGAAGTTAAAAAAAAATGAGAATAACAAGTCATTCAATTAAAATCTCCTAGGAAAATTGGGCCATGCCAAAGGAAAACAAAAGATAAGATACACACCTGTTGGGTATCACCCAGAGAGATTGAGTTTCTCCAGCTCAAAGATAGTCCTATGTATAGTGCATGTCCTAAGGCATAGATCTTGAGGGCATACTTAAAAAACTGCACATACTGTTTGTAGGTAATGTATACCTAATTTTAACTTCATTGGTTAAAAATTGGGGACTTTATTCTGTGTTCAAAAGTAAATGACACATTTAGTTAAGAAGAAAATTAGAGTAAGTTTACAATGTCTACGTCTGACTTGGAATAGAAATACCATCTAAATGCAATTTAATAGACTTTGAGTAGAAGATTCAAATAATATTTATATCCTTTCCCAATGTATGAATTTCTGAAATATATAATTCATGTTTCTTGGGTTCTCTCCTTTTCACACACATAAACACATATATACTTTAAGTTTGAATAAAGATCTTTTCCCTATTACTTATTTAGTTGCAGTTGATGGAGTTCAGGGCACACTATTCCAAACATGGTAACTTAGCATATTGAATATTTTAACTGGAGGAATTTGAGAAGCAGCAGGTGTATGTAGGACTCTCTGATCCCCCTTCTTCTCAGGAGCAAGTCATGAGATGCTCATGTGAGAGGTGTCCTGCCTATAGCCTTATCTCTGAAAACACCAAAGGAGTCTGAATGAACAAAACTTGCTAAGCTTCCTTCAGTTTATTACCCTTAGTTCATAACCTTTGGTTCTACCACGTTTTTCCATGATTTTCCATCTTTCATCAAACTAGCATAAAGACATCAGTTTTTTTTTTAAGTTTTATTTATTTATTCATGAGAGACACAGAAAGAAAGAGAGAGAGAGAGAGAGGCAGAGACACAGGCGGAGGGAGAAGCAGGCTCCATGCAGGGAGCCCAATGTGGGACTCGATCCCGGGACTCCAGGATCATGCCCTGGGCTGAAGGCAGTGCTAAGCTGCTGAGCCACCCAGGCTGCCCAAGACACTTATGTTTAATCATTTCTTTGAGTCTTCATTTCTCTTTATGAAGGCTTCCACGACACATAAAAATTATGTTAAGTAAATTTTTATGTTTTTCTCTTGTTAATCAATCTTTTGTTACAAAGTCCCAGCTGAAAAACTAAAAGAGTATAAGGTAAAACATACTATTTTCCCCCTCTGCAGTTTCTGGTGATGGAAATTGGATAATAAAAGGCTGGGATATTCCACTCATGTTGGAGACTACAGCTGAGATCTGGACAATGGACAGAAAGCCAGTATGGGTAAGAATGCTTAACAGTCAGTTTCCTCGATCTTTGTCTTAGTGCTTAGTTGAGAGAGAGGAACAAAAACATTTCTTCTTGCCCTTAACTTTCCAAATTCAGTTTAGCAGGGGAAATATATTTGTAAGAATTAGTTCTATGGATTGTGATCCTATGAGTTTAGCTTTGAGTATCCATTGTTTATTGATCCTTTCCTTCCAGGGACAGCCTTTGCTTTTCTGTTTTTTTGTTTTGTTTTGTTTTGTGTCCTGAGAGCCTTGTTTGACTTTCCACCTGTCAGGGTATGCAGGTCCTTGGTTACCTTCTAAGAAATTTGCCTAGGAAACAAAGATTCTGAGTTTTATCAAAATAATTTCCTAAGGTCTTTTGATTACTTAAGAAAACCTGGCCTTAATATTAAAAGAGTGGAGGTTTTGTTCACAACTATGTAAACTTCTGTATTGCCTTTAAAATTTTTCATTGTCACTTTGGTTAAATAGTTGGCCAAGATCTTAATTAGTTAAGTGTTTAAATCTTTTGACAGTTCTGACATATTTCCTAAAATTGAATTCTAAAGAGAATCTTTCCGACTTTGACCTAACTTTGAGCTCTTCCAGAGGATCTCTGCAAAACAGACTTAAAAAGCACCTGTATAATCCATCACCTATTCTTGTTGCACTTGTATAAATAATTAGGCAAAGTTTAATAAGACTGGATTTATTTTTGCAAATAAAAATAGCCTTGGGCAGCCCGGGTGGCCCAGCGATTTAGTGCCACATTCGGCCCAGGGTATGACCCTGGAGACCCGGGATTGAGTCCCACGTTGGGCTTCCTGCATGGAGCCTGCTTCTCCCTCTGCCTGTGTCTCTGCCTCTCTCTCTCTCTCTCTCTCATGAATAAATAAATAAATAAAATCTTTAAAAAAATAAAAAAATAGTCTTGGATTATCTTTGGTGATATGGAGGTGACTGTAGAGAAAAATTTTGTTTCAGTGAAAAAGTATTGCCCACCATTTGAGCTATTTTTCATCTTGTAAATTAGATCCAGCCATTTTGTGCATTTTGTTGGTTGTTAATATATCCAGTGTTTATATATTGGATATATATATAACCTTCCTGACCTTCCTGACTTGGCATCACCAGAAACAAAAACTACCCATTTCCCAAAGCCCTATAAGCTGAAGTTGGATGATATAAACTTTTAAGGAATCACCATAACAGATCATGCATGAGCACTCTTTGTACCTCTAGCTGTGTAGGTCACTCAAAAATTTCACTGCAACATCCAAAGCTATCACCAAAGATACTCAAACTGCAAACCAAAAATTTTATCAATCATTACTGCCTGCTCTTACTATCCTACCTAAAGATATTTTGAGCCCAACATCTAGGAATCTTGACTAACTGCCCTCTGGATTCAAAAACTGAATTTGTAGTTTATTGGAACCATTAACTTTTATTTTATTTCTGTAAAAATGTCCTTTATTAATTGCCTGATTATTAACACCATTAGAGGCCTAACTATGTGGGTGGCTTTACTCCCACCCATATTACCACTTCCTGAAACGAAACAATTCTTTAGTACTGACCTATTACTAGGATTGAGAGACTGGTTCACTAGGATATGGGATGATCAACTAACTATATTTCTGGACTGTCAAACTTGTTTGGGAAAATATCAGATGGGAGAATAATGGGGTTCAGAACATGCTACCCCAAAATATGACACCTTGTCATATAGAATATTTTAAGCTGGAGGGATTTTTTATAAAGATTTTATTTATTTATTCATGAGAGACACAGAGAGGCAGAGACACAAGCAAGCTCCATACAGGGAGCCCGACATGGGACTCAATCCCAGGTCTCCAGGATCAGGCCCTGGGCTGAAGGCAGCACCAAACCGCTGAGCCACCTAAGCTGCCCAAGCTGGAGGGATTTTAAACAGCAGGTTCAGGAAGAACTCTCTGACCCCTCCCCCCTCACTGACGCAGGTCATAAGACTCTTAAATGAGAGGTGCCCTCCCTATACCCAGAGGAAAGGAACCACCTTATTTCTGAAGACAGATGCCAAGGGGAATCTGAATAAATAGGACTTGCTAAATTTCCCCCAGTTTACTATCCTTAGCTCATACTTCTTTGTCCTATGACATTTTACCACCACTTTCCATTCTTTATCCAACCTAGCATAAAAATGGCACAGGTTTAATAATTTCTACATGTCTGCAGTTCTTCATAAAGGCTCCCCTATCATGTAAAACTTACATTAAATAAGTTTGTATGCTCTTCTCTTGTTAACTCTCTTTGGTAATTGAGCCATAGCCGAGAAGCTAGAAGGGTAGGAAAAGATGTATTTCATCCTCTACACAGCACATTTTCAAAGACAAAAATTTTTGAATGCTAACATTTTTCTCATTCTTTTCAGCCAGATTTCTCACCAAAGAAAGCCCACCAACACAAATAGACCAATAAGAATTATGGATCTCAAAACTGCAGTTTTACTAATGATATAATATGCACAATAAATCCTAAACAAAGTGAATGGGGAAATGCTAGCCATCTAAGCCTAAGATAAAAATGAATTATCAACAATTGGATGAACTCAGTTAATATCATGGTGATTATAATGTAGCCTGAGACAGAAGACTGATTTCAATAATGTTAAATGAATGAATTATCAGAATAGCAATTGATTGTGTAAGTTGCCAAATTCAGTTTAGCAGCTTGAACCATTTACCTGGATATATTCATAGTAATGTATATACAATCTGAAAAAATAAAACCATTAATGAGTTAAAAAACATAATTTGGTATAAGTTGTCTTAGTTATAAAATTCACCGCATATTAGCTTAAGCTTTCCTTCACTTTCTTCCCTAACTTTTAAAGTGCTATTAGCCTGATTAACATTATGAAAATGTGTAGGAGGAGTTTTCTTCCAAAGTACCTATTTCTCTTCAAAGAGCAAAAATAATTGGCTGGAATGTGGCATCTAGCTAATTAAATAATAACGACAGCATGTTTATTTACAGAGCCTCTGTTTCCATTTTCCTCAATAGTTTAATTATAAGCAGAGCATCATGGGGAATAAATTATTGTAACATGTTTGCCTTGTTGACACTAGCTGACCCCAGGTGTATAAACCTTAAAACTTATGGAGGTATCAAGGTTGTTTTGTTGGGCAGTAATTTTGTAGCTAAAGCTAACTCATAAGTGGTTATTATCAACCTGTTTCTCTGTCCCTTCCCATAGGAGCAAGCAGCTGGATGTTCTTTCATTGTCTGCATTTTCAAAAGCAAAACCTTTATTCATAGAATCTTCTAACATTGTGATTGCTGCTTTAAAAGCAGATGGGTAGAGGAAAAAAGCAAATGATTGTGATTATTTGGCTAGAATATTTTATTTTGCTTTCAGAAAAATTTTGAGTATTTGTGGAAAAGGAAAAATACATATCTAAGTATATATCCCATTGACAAAAACATCAGAAAAGCTTCAAGGTATTACATTATTGTCCAAAGAATTAGCATCAAGATATTTATTTCATATGAAAATATACTAGGCACTGAAGAGACTGTTTCTTATTTGCTTTTGATGTGCAAAATGAGAATATAGTGATTATGTTCTCTAAAATATAATGAAAACTCAGAAAACGTACCTCATACAAATAGTACCAGTATACTAATAATGTTGAAGTCATCACATACAATTCATTGGGGGAAAAAAGTTTATAGTTTTATATCCTAAGTGAAGTATGTACATGTAATAGTTACACAAGTTGGCTTTAACATATGGAAAGAATAAATATTTATAATGATAAATGTATTTTATTTATTTAAAAGATTATTTATTTATTTATTCATGAGTGACACAGAGAGGCAGAGACATAGGCAGAGAGAGAAGCAGGCTCCCTGCAAGGAGCCTAATATAGGATTCTATCCCTGGGGCCCTGGGATCTGAGCCAAAGGCAGATGCTCAACCACTGAGCCACCCAGGTGCCCCATAAATGTATTTTATAATAAATATTCAAAAGAGAATCAATATTTAAGCTGATGATGCAATTTATTTTTTCTTTGAGTTATTTAACTACAAATGATCAATGAGGATATGACTTAGAATCAAATGCTTCCTTTGGGCCTTGCCAAATATCTGCATTTAGAAGACAGAATGCAGGGACCTTTGGACCTTTGGTGACTCAATGGTTGAGTGCCTCTGGCTCAGGGTGTGATCCTGGAGCCCTGGGATCGAGTCCCATATCAGGCTCCCCAGGGGAGGCTGCTTCTCCCTCTGCTTATGTCTCTTATGTCTCCCTCTCTCTCTATGTCTCTTATGGATAAATAAATAAAATCTTAAAAAAAAAAGAAGATAGAAAGCAGAACTAGAAATGTATGTTAAGTGCCACTGATTTGCAGAATAGGATCCAACTTTAAGGACTGTCTCTTTCTGTTCTTGCAGTAGCAAAGGGGGAGGGAAACCTGGTTAATTCTAGCAAAGAGAACAGACAGTTCTCTATGTTCCAATATGAGCAATTTTGCTATTATATTTTTCACATGATTATAGGCTCATTTCACTAAAACTTTAGCAACGTGTAAATCTAATCAACATTCCAACATTTTGTTTTGTACCAGTTCTCTGGAATCATAAATACGTAGTTTGTATGTATGTGTGCACATGTGGGTATGAGTTTTAGTTGATCAATGGCTGCATGTTTCCCACTACAGCCCTCATTTATTAAAGAATGTAAAGCACGAATGAATGAGCATGACTGAATTTTACTGGGTTGAGAAGGATGATTGATCTTTGCCATGGCTAAGCTTGTGTGGGCTAGAAACACCAATTTCCCATTTGTGTGTCATATTTTTGGTCTCTTGGCAATCAGGCTGAGAATATTTTGTGATTTAGCATCAAGCTTGTTTGTTTAACATCATCATTTGCTTTTCAAAAGTCTCCTTTTATATTAAATACCTGTGTTCAATCAATTAACCAATGTTTCGCTGAGATTATGTCAAGTATATAACACTGAACTAGTCAACATGACCACAGAAAGTACTGGTAGTAGAAAAAGAGGAAATTGGTTCAAATAATCCAAATACTTAAATATTGTGAAATTGTGGATTATAAAATGGACAATATTAATATGGCTTTTGTAATTTTCCTACTGTTTTTACTTTGCTATGAATTTGTTTTACCTGGATGCAAAAATTCTCAACAAGATACTGGCCAATAGGATCCAACAGTACATTAAGAAAATTATTCACCATGACCAAGTAGGATTTATCCCTGGGACACAAGGCTGGTTCAACACCCGTAAAACAATCAATGTGATTCATCATATCAGCAAGAGAAAAACCAAGAACCATATGATCCTCTCATTAGATGAAGAGAAAGCATTTGACAAAATATAGCATCCATTTCTGATCAAAACTCTTCAGAGTGTAGGGATAGAGGGAACTTTCCTCAACATCTTAAAAGCCATCTACAAAAAGCCCACAGCAAATATCATTCTCAATGGGGGAGCACTGGGAGTCTTTCCCCTAAGATCAGGAACACGACAGGGATGTCCACTCTCACCACTGCTATTCAACATAGTACTGGAAGTCCTAGCCTCAGCAATCAGACAACAAAAAGACATTAAAGGCATTCAAATTGGCAAAGAAGAAGTCAAACTCTCCCTCTTCGCTGATGACATGATACTCTACATAGAAAACCCAAAAGACTCCACCCCAAGATGGCTAGAACTCATACAGCAATTCGGTAGCATGGCAGGATACAAAATCAATGCCCAGAAATCAGTGGCATTTCTATACACTAACAATGAGACTGAAGAAAGAGAAATTAAGGAGTCAATCCCATTTACGATTGCACCCAAAAGCATAAGATACCTAGGAATAAACCTAACCAAAGATGTAAAGGATCTATACCCTAAAAACTTAGAACACTTCTGAAAGAAATTGAGGAAGACACAAAGAGATGGAAAAATATTCCATGCTCATGGATTGGCAGAATTAATATTGTGAAAATGTCAATGTTACCCAGGGCAATGTACACGTTTAATGCAATCCCTATCAAAATACCATGGACTTTCTTCAGAGAGTTAGAACAATTTATTTTAAGATTTGTATGGAATCAGAAAAGACCCCGAATAGCCAGGGGAATTTTAAAAAAGAAAACCATATCTGGGGGCATCACAATGCCAGATTTCAGGTTGTACTACAAAGCTGTGGTCATCAAGACAGTGTGGTACTGGCACAAAAACAGACACATAGATCAATGGAACACAATAGAGAACCCAGAAGTGGACCCTGAACTTTATGGTCAACTAATATTCGATAAAGGAGGAAAGACTATTCATTGGAAGAAAGACAGTCTCTTCAATAAATGGTGCTGGGAAAATTGGACATCCACATGCAGAAGAATGAAACTAGACCACTCTCTTTCACCATACACAAAGATAAACTCAAAATGGATGAAAGATCTAAATGTGAGACAAGATTCCATCAAAATCCTAGAGAAGAACACAGGCAACACCCTTTTTGAACTCGGCCACAGTAACTTCTTGCAAGATACATCCACGAAGGCAAAAGAAACAAAAGCAAAAATGAACTATTGGGATTCATCAAGATAAGAAGCTTTTGCACAGCAAAGGATACAGTCAACAAAACTAAAAGACAACCTACAGAATAGGAGAAGATATTTGCAAATGACATATCAGATAAAGGGCTAGTATCCAAGATCTATAAAGAACTTATTAAACTCAACACCAAAGAAACAAACAATCCAATCATGAAATGGGCAAAAGACATGAAGAGAAATCTCACAGAGGAAGACATAGACATGGCCAACATGTATATGAGAAAATGCTCTGCATCACTTGCCACCAGGGAAATACAAATCAAAACCACAATGAGATACCACCTCACACCAGTGAGAATGGGGCAAATTAACAAGACAGGAAACCACAAATGTTGGAGAGGATGCGGAGAAAAGGGAACCTTCTTACACTGTTGGTGGGAATGTGAACTGGTGCAGCCACTCTGGAAAACTGTGTGGAGGTTCCTCAAAGAGTTAAAAATAGACCTGCCCTACAACCCAGCAATTGCACTGCTGGGGATTTACCCCGAAGATACAGATGCAGTGAAACGCCGGGACACCTGCACCCCGATGTTTATAGCAGCAATGTCCACAATAGCCAAACTGTGGAAGGAGCCTCGGTGTCCAACAAAAGATGAATGGATAAAGAAGATGTGGTTTATGTATACAATGGAATATTACTCAGCTATTAGAAATGACAAATACCCACCATTTGCTTCAACGTGGATGGAACTGGAGGGTATTATGCTGAGTGAAGTAAGTCAGTCGAAGAAGGACAAACATTATATGTTCTCATTCATGTGGGGAATATAAATAATAGTGAAAGGGAATATAAGGGAAGGAAGAAGAAAGGTGTGGGAAATACCAGAAAGGGAGACAGAACGTAAAGACTGCTAACTCTGGGAAACGAACTAGGGGTGGTAGAAGGGGAGGAGGGCGGGGGGGGGGGGGGAGTGAATGGGTGACGGGCACTGGGGGTTATTCTGTATGTTGGTAAATTGAACACCAATAAAAAATGAATTAAAAACAAGAATTTGTTTTACCATTGTGCATTGTTTTTATATGCTATGATGAATTACAAGGAATGTAGCAAGCACAGGAAATGAAGTCAGGCAGACGGATCATGCAGTGAAACATTTGGGACTTTTATAAAGATTTTATTTATTTATTCATGAGAGACCAGAGAGAGGGAGAGAGAGAGAAAGAGAGAGAGAGAAACAGGCAGAGACACAGGAGAGGGAGAAGCAGACTCCATGCAAGGAACCCAATGTGGGACTTGATCCCAGGTCTCCAGGATCACACCTTGGGCTGAAGGCAGGCACTAAACCGCCTCGCCACCCGGGCTGCCCAGGACTCTTTATGTAATTTATAGACTATATTTTTAAATTTGAAAAAATTTTAATCTGTGTTATGTGTGTTTTGGTTTCAGTAACAGAATGGCATTTTAGTTATAATGCCTGCTGACTTATTAATTCTTGCTGAATTATTTATAAATAATATGGAAATACCAGGTGATACCTACAATTCAAGGTACAATATTGCAACATATTACCAGATTCCAAAGGCAGCTGTGAATCATCATTTTGGGACAGTTAATTTCCATTTGTGCTTTATGTTTTGTGATTTTAGACTTAGAAACCCAAGCAATGGTTTGACAGATTTGGCTGTATGGAAATTATCCAGCTTAAGTCATCTGGGATAGAATGTTCTGTACATAACACTTGGTTTAGTTCTCTAAACTATATATATATATATGCTATTATATAGCAATTATAATAATATAATTATTGTTATAATTAAATATAATTATAATTATAATAGCAATTATGTTTTATTATTAATTATACATAATTTAATATATATAAATAAGCTATATATAGTTTAGTTCTCTATACTATATATATATATATA
This sequence comes from Canis lupus baileyi, assembly GCF_048164855.1. Classification (NCBI taxonomy): domain Eukaryota; kingdom Metazoa; phylum Chordata; class Mammalia; order Carnivora; family Canidae; genus Canis; species Canis lupus. The sequence goes on along the minus strand of NC_132846.1, from coordinate 54,839,611 downwards.
TTTGTATTTGGGATACTTTTTGTATTCAAACTTTTTAATATAAATTTAAAGTATAATTTACATCTAGTAAGATGCATAAATCTTTAAATGTATACTTATATACTTAAGTGTATACAAGTATATATGTACACCTATATCCTCATGACCAGGACTTGGATCAAAATATATCCTCATAGCATGCACCTTTACTGACCACAACGCTATGATTCTAGAAGTCAACCATAAAAAAATATAGAAAGAACATAAATACATGGAGGTTAAACAACATGCTACTAAACAAGGAATGGGTTAACCAAGAAATCAAAAAAGAAAATGGAAACTACATAGAAACAAATGAGAATAAAAATACAACAGTCCAAAACCTTTGGGACTAAGGTTCTAAGAGGGAAGTTTATACCAGCACAGGCCTATTTCAAGAAGCAAAGAAAATCTCAAATAAACACCCTAATCTTACCATGTAAAGGAGCTAGAAAAAGAACAAATGAAGCCTAAAACTAGCATAAAGAAGGAAATAATACAGATAATAAATAATACAGATGTAGAAACTTAAAAAATCCAAGAGAATAGGTCAATGAAACCAGGACCTGGTTCTTTGAAAATAATTAATAAAATTGATAAACCTCTAGCCAGACTTATCAAAAAGAGAAAGAACTCAGAATCACAAGTGAGGAGAAATAACAATCAACACCAAAGAAATAAAAATAATTATGAGAGTATTATGAAAAACTATATGCCAACAAATTAGACAACCTAGAAGAAATGGATAAACTCCTAAAAATATATAAACTACCAAAACGGAAACAGGAAGAAATAGAAAACTTGAACAGACAGATAAGCAGCACAGAAATTGAATCAGTAATCAAAACACTCACAACAAACAACAATCCAGTATCCAACAGCTTCATGGGAGAATTCTACTAAATACATTTAAAGAAGAGTTAATACCTATTCTTCTTAAACTATTCCAAAAAATAGAAAAGGAAAGAAAATTGCAAAATCCATTCTATGAGGCCAGCATTACTCTGATACCAAAAACAGATAAAGACACCACTAAAAAAGAGAACTACAGGCCAATATCCCTGCTGAACATAGATGCAAAAATTCACAATAAAATGTTTGCAGACCAAATCCAACAATACATTTAAAAAAATCATTCACCACAATCAAGTGGGATTTATTCCTGTGTTGCAAGGGTGGTTCAGTATTTGCAGATCAATCAATAAAGTTGATTGATTAATGACATTAATAAAAGAGAGGATAAGAACCTTATGATCCTTTCAATAGATGCAGAAAAAGCATTTGAAAGAGTACAACATCCATTCATGATAAAAATCCTCAACAAAGTAGGTTTAGAGTGAACATGCCTCAACATAATAAAGACCATCTATGAAAACCTAGAGCTAATATCCTCAATTGGAAAAATTGAGAGCTTTTTCTTTATGGTCAGGAACAATACAAGGATGTCCATTCTCACTACATTTATTCAACATAGAACTGCAAATCCTACTCATAGCAATCAGACAAAGGAAGAAAGAAGGAAAGAAAGAAAGAAAGACAGGAAGAAAGGAAGAAAGAAAGAAAGGCATCCAAATCAGCAAGGAAGAAGTAAAATTTTCACTATTTGTACATGACATGATGCTACATATAGGAAAAAACAACACCAAAAAACAACAGCAACAACAAAAACCAACAGCAACAACAAAAAAACCCTGCTAGAACTGATAAATGAATTCAGTAAAGTTGCAGGGTACAAAAATCAATGTACAGAAATCTGTTGCATTTCTATACATAAATAATAAAGCAGTGGAAAGAGAAACGAAGGTATCAGTCCCATTTACAATTGCACCAAAAACAGTAAGATATCTAGGAATAAACTTAACTAAAGATGTGAAAGACTTGTACTCTGAAACTATAAAATGGATGAAAGAAATTGAAGCTGACACACAAAAAAATGGAAAGGTATTTCATGTTCATGGATGGGAAGAGCCAATTTTGTTAAAATGTCTACACTACTCAAATAAAACTACATATTCAATGCAATCCATTAAAAAGTACGAATAGCATTTTTTACACAGCTAGAACATATAATTCTAAAATCTGTATGTAACCACAAAAGATCCTGAACAGCCAAAGCAACCTTGTGAAAGAAAAGAAAAGCTGGGGGCATCACAATTCTGGACTTCAAGTTTAATATAAGACCACAGGGGTGCCTGGGTAGCTCAGCTGTTTAAGTGTCCGCCTTCATTTGACAAGGCAGGAAAGACTATTCAGTGAGAAAATGAATGTTTCTTCAACAAATGGTGTTGGGAAACCTGGACAGCAACATGTAAAAGAATGAAACTGGACCACTTCCTTACACCATACACAAAAATAAATTAAAAATGGATTACAGACCTAAAGGTGAGACCTAACACCAAAAAAATCCTAGAAGATAATACAGGCAGGAACTTCTCTGACATCATCTGTAGCAAATTCTTTTTATTTATGTCTTCTGAAGCAAACAAAAGAAAATAAAAAATAAACTATTGGTTCTACATCAAAATAAAAAGTAGTGAAGTGCTTTTATAGTTTTCTGTACAGTGAAGGAAACAATCAACAAAACTAAAAGGCAACCTACTGAGTGGGAAAAGATGTGTGCAAATGACATACCTGATAAAGAATTAGTATTCAAAAAATATAAAAAGCTTATAAAACTCAACATCCAAGAAATGAATAATTCAGTTAAAAAATGGGTAGAACACATGAATAGACATTTTCCAAAGACAATCAGATGGCCAACAGACACATGAAAAGACGTTCAACATCACTGATCATCAGGGAAACGCAAATCAAAGTTACAATGAGATATCACTTCACACCTGTCAGAATGGCTAAAATCAACAACACAAGAAACAACTGGTGTTGGTGAGGATGTTGATCTTACACTGTTGGTGGGAATGGAAACTATCTTCCACTCTTGAAGACAGTATGGAGCTTCCTCAACAAATTAGAAATAGAACTACCCTAGGATCCAGCAATTGCACTACTTGGTAATCACAAAAGAATACAAAAATAGTAATTCAAAGGGATACATGCCCCCCCCCCCGCCCCGATGTTTATCAGCAGTATCTACAATAGCCAAATTATGGAAACAGCCCAAGTGTCCATGGCTTGATGAATGGATAAAAAAGATGTAACACACACACACACACACACAATGGAATATTAGTCATAAAAGAACGAAATCTTGTTCTTTGCAACAACATGGGTGGAGCTAGAGAACATTTTACTAAATGAAATAAGTCAGAGAAAGACAAATACCATATGATTTCATTCATATGTGGAATTTAAGAAACAAAACAAACAAGCAGAGAGGATTAAAAGGAGAGAGAGAGAGAGGCAGGCAAACTAAGAAATAGACTCTTAACTATAGAGAACAAACTGATGGTTATCAGAGGAGAGGTGGGGCAGTGGGATGCATTAGTAGATGATGGAGATTTAGGAGTGAACTTGTAATCAGCATTGGGGGGTGTTGGAAGTGTTAAATCATTATATTGTACACCTGAAACTAATTTTATCTGTATGTTAACTGGAATTTAAATAAAAACTTTATTTTTTAATGATTTTATTTATTTATTTGACAGAGAGCAAGCGAGCGAACTAGCAGGAGAGCAGCAGGCAGAGGAGAAGCAGGTTCGCCATTGAGCAAGGAACCAGATGTGGGACTTGATCCCAGGATCCTGGGATCCTGACCCGAGCCTAAGGCAGACACTTAATCGACTGAGCCACTCAGGCACCCCATAAATAAAAACTTAAAGTGTAACTGTTTTTTCAAAAAACTTTCAGAAAAAAATATAGATTATTTCCATCCTCCCAGAAAGTTCCCCTGTGCCTCTTTCCAATCATTAACCCCACCCCTCCGAGTTCTGCTACTACAGAGTGCTTCCTTGTTAACTACACATACATGTAGTAATCATACATCAGCCACCCTTTTCTGTCTGGTTTCTTTTGTTCAACATAATATTTTTGAGATTTTTCTATGTTGTTGCATGTGTCAGTAGTTTCTTTTATTGCTAATTATGAATATGTGCACTTTGTTTAAATCATTCTCCAGTTGATATTTTTCCAAGTTTGGGCCATCAAGATGAAAGTTTCTATGAACATCCACATACAAATCTTTTTATGGGCATATACAATCATTGCTCTTGGGTAAATACCTAGGGTTGGGATTTGTGGATTATAAATACAAACTTAACTAGAACAGAAACTGCCAGTTTCCAATGTGACTGTGCCATGTTCACTCTTATCAGTAATGGATGGGAGTTCCAGTTAACTCTACATCCCCACCAGCATCTGGTATTATCAGTCTTCTAAATTTTAGCCATATTGGTAGATATGTATATATAAAATTCTTGATTGATATTTTTAATTGCTAATGGATTTGAAGAAAGGGACAGTCAAATAAAAAAAAGTATATTTGTATACCCACGTGTGAAGGTTAATTTTATGTGTTGTCTGGGCCACAGAGTGCCCGAATGTTAAGCATTATTCTGAATGTGTCTGTGAATCATAGACTGAGCAAAGTAGATAGGCCTACCTAACATGGATGGACCTCATCCAATTTGTTGAAGGTCTGAATAGAATCAAAGGCTGCACAAGAAAGAATTCTTTCTCTCTGCCCATCTTCAAGCTGGGACACTGGTCTTCTCCTGCCTTTGGACTCTCACCCAAACTGGAATTTACACAGTGGGGCTCCTGATTCTCAGGCCTTTGGACTCAGACTGGAACCATACCATCAGCTCTCCTATGTTTCCAGCTTTCTGACTTCAGATCTTAGACTTCTCAGCCTCCATTAAAACATGAGCCAATTCCTTATAGTAAAATCAATCTCTCTGTCTCTAGTCTCATTATATATGTATATACATACTCTTGATTCTGTTTCCCTGGAGATCCCAGACTAATAAAACAAGTGCCTAATTTAAATAATAAGCACCTACACAGCACTAACTATGCCAGCACTATAAAAACGCATTACATTACATCTTCATGACAGCCCTGTGAGTTAGATAATGTTATTCCCATTTTACAGATGATGATCTGAGATACAGAAGGTTAAATAACTTGGTGAAAACCACATAGTGGTATGAGAGCAGGGCTTCAATAACAGGGGAAAAACACCTCAGATTCTTTAGCATAGCCTACTGCTGTTCTGCAAAGTGCAAAATGTGGATAATAATACCCACCACACAGGCTTGTTATGAAGATTTAATAAAGTATTACTGGAAGCACTTAGAACAATGTTGGCCCATAGGAGACACTAGATACATGTTTTTGTTAAAGAAACAAAAACATACAAATCAGTTGGCCAATTATTAATTGATGATGACAAATGCAACCTCATTTGGACCAGAATATTCATGATGTCCATTTTTTTTTCTTGTGGGCAGACTACTGAAAGGAACCAAGACAGATTCAGAAGACTGCTTGAAGGGCATGAAATCAGTCAAAACAAGGAGATGAAATGGCTTTTTCATGTTCTCAGGCTAGAAGAGCCTAACATCACCATTTCTTACAAGGAATGACCTTGCCTATGGGGTTTGACATTGACTGATTTAAGCATCCATTGATTTAAGTTTCCCTTGTTCTGGACAGCGACTAGATGAGAATTTCTACAATCTCATCTGTGATTCCACCTTTTCTTTGCCTTCAGCTGATCAATCCTCTGCCTCATGGATGTTTTCTTCAACCACATTGCATAGGGTCATTCTATTTCTTTTATGAGATTTTATATATCTCTGTTATGGTTCATTATATGAATTAATGAATTAATGAATTCACTCTATTTCATTTGTTTCTAATTTTCTAGTGAGCATTAGAGTACAGCCTCATATGATTGGAAAATATTTTATTATTGACCTCTCCATGTACTGTCATTCAATTTGTGTTGTGTTTCTTTTAAAATGAAGAAAAAATGGAAATGATTTCCTTTAATACCCTTCTTCAACCCATGAGGAACCCTCAGGCTTTGAAAAACAGTTTAAAAGCTATGTGTTTGTTCAAATCTTGTTATTTTATGGATGAATAATCTGAAGAAAGGTTGAGTAACTTAAGTTCATACAATAAAGTAATAGCCCAGTTTCCTGCAAGCTTTTCATTATAAAGTATATATAAGATACAGTATTCTGAAGCTACATAGCTACAGACAGATTTTTTCCTTTGCTATGAAGTTGTGACCCAGATGCATTTCAGGAATCAACATATATTTAGTACTACATATATGTTGAGTGCCTACCATGTTCCAGGCATCATGCACAGTATGAGGAATGCTATGGTAAACAACTCAGATGAAGATCCTACCTTCATGAAGCTGAGGCCAGTGGGGGACAAGACATTTTTAAAAACCCATGTAAAGGACTATATTATCATCATTGTGTTAGTGCTATGAAGGAAGAGTATAGATCTATGCAAGTATATGACAAGTCCTTTCCAAGGAACTCATTTAAGCTATGACCTAAGGTTGCAGTTGATAACAGAGTCTGAAAGATTGGACGTGTCAGTAAGGAAACAGGGTGATGGATTGGATTTTTTTAAACCTCAACCAAAAAAGGGCAATACGAAGGTGAAGTAGATAGGAAAGTGAATTATATATTGCAAACTACTGAATGAATGTCAGGAATTATAATGTTTGAGGCCTATGTAAAATGATGCTGTAAACATAGCTGGCATTCAGTATGTACTTCCAGATAAAAGCAACATGGTGAACACTTGTCATCTGTCCAGTGTTCTAAAAGTAGTTCTTTGTTTTTGTTTTCTTGTTTTGTTTTACAAGTGGCAATGCAGGCTTTGGCAGAGGGTGACTTTTTTTTTCTGATTCTCATATGCCAATTGGAAGTTCTTATGTTCACTGTCTCATTAAAACTTCAAAGTATTGTACATGAATTTTATCTAGAGAGAAAAGAATTTGTTGGCTTTGGAAACTTTCAAATCAGTTCCCAATTTCAAATGAGGACAATGAGCTAGACATTCAAGAGACAATATGCATATATATTCAACATCTATGTATGCTATTCAGAATGTTGAATACTAAGGTCAAATATATGTGAAGGAACAGCGTGTGTGTGTACACATATATGTGTTTATGCATGCTTTTGTTGTTATGGAGAAGAAAAATAATTTTATTTGAAAAATGACCAAAATGCAAGTTCTTTCCATTCCTAATTTGCATTTCAGGTGTCAACATTTTTGTACGAGTTAATTTTCCTTTTTGTGTTTGTGTTTTAACTATTCCATATTGAGGGATCCCTGGGTGGCGCAGCGGTTTGGCGCCTGCCTTTGGCCCAGGGCGCGATCCTGGAGATCCGGGATCGAATCCCACGTCGGGCTCCCGGTGCATGGAGCCTGCTTCTCCCTCTGCCTGTGTCTCTGCCTCTCTCTCTCTTTCTCTCTCTCTCTGTGAGACTATCATAATAAATAAAAATTAAAAAAAAAAACAACTATTCCATATTGATTTAAAAATCACCTTCTTCCTGTTCACCATCTCTACTGTTCTTCGCTTATATAGATCCAGATTTCCGTTTGGTATTGTTATCATTCTACCTGAAGAACTTCCTTTAATGGTATTGCTTTTAAGGCAGATCTGCTGGCAATGACTTCACCTAACTTTTGTTTATCTGGAAAAGTCTTTATTTTGCCTTCAGTAGGGAAAGATACTTTAACGGGGCATAAAATTACAGGTTGACAGTTTTTTTTTCTTTCAGTAATTAAAGATGTTATTCTGTTGCATTAGAAACTGTGCAGTTTCTCATTTTAAAATATTCTCTATCACTGATTTTCATCAATTTGATTATATTGTGCCCTGATACAGTTTTCTTTATGTTTGTTCTTCTTGGGGTTCATTAGAGCTTCCTGGAATTGTGGATTTAGAGTTTTTATTAAATTTGGAAAGCTTTTGGTCATTACTGCTTCAAATATCTTTTTTTTCTGTTTCCTTTCTCTCTCATCTTTTGGAACTCCAATTACATGTAGGTTAAATGACTCAGTATTTCCATACAAGCAAGTGATACATTCTTCTTTTTTTATATCTTTTTTTTCTCTGTACTCAATTTTGGATAGTTTCCATTGCTAAATCTTTGAGTTCTTAATTTTTTACTTCTGTAGTGTTTAATGTTATTAAGCCCATCCATTTAATTTTTCTTTTTATATATTTTTAGCCATAGAAGTCTCACTTGGATCTTCTTATATCTTCCATTTCTCTCTTCATTATGGTCATGTCTTCTTTTATTTTCTTGAGTTTGTTTGGAATTCTTATAACAAATATATTAAGATATTGCCTATTAATTCCATCACCTCTGTCATTCTGGGTCTGCTGCTATTAACTAATTTTACTCTTTATTATGGATCATATTTCCTTTCCTTTTAAAATTTTCATTCTTGTTGCACAAAGAGGTACAATAGTGTGGAAAACTACTACTGAAGGAAAAAAAGATTTACTGAGGTCCACTGTGGTAGTAAAAGATGGCGACAAATTTCCCTCTCTTTGAATTTCAGCTGGCCTTGGGTGCTTGACTAAAGAATGTGGTAGAAGTAACATTGTTGGATTTTGAGGTTATATTAGAAGTCTTATAGGGCACCTAGGTGACTCAGTTGGTTAAGTGTCTGCCTTCCACTCAGGTCATGATCTCAGGTTTCTGGGATTGAGCCCTGTGTCTGGTTCCTTGCTCAATGAGGTTTCTCCTTCTTTCTTTGCCCCTTCACCACTCGTGTTCTCTCTCTCTCTCAAATAAATAAAATCTTTAAAAAACAGTCTTATAACTTTTGCATGGGTCTCTTGGAATATTTTCCTTGAGAGCCCTAAATTTTCATAAAAGCAGTCTGACTATCCTGACATTCTCACTTAGAGAAGCCACATGTAGAAGTTGAAGTCAAAGTCTCACCTGAGACTAGCAGTCAGCCATCTCCACCAAGGTAACAGATATGTGCATGGAGCCACCTTAGGATCTCCAACCACACCCGTTTGTCATCTGAATACCATTAAATGAACTCTTATGATGATTCAGCTGTATTTTATCCCAATTCCCGAATACAATATTGTTAGATATAATAATATGTTTTTTTAAAATTGAAGTGTAGTTGACACACAATGTTATATTAGTTTTAGGTGTACAACATAAAGATTCAACAACTTTATACTTAATGCTCAACACAAATGTAGCTACATCTGGGGCACCTGGGTGGCTCAGTCAGTTATGCATCTGACTCCTGATTTCAGCTCAGGTCATGATCTTGGGTCCTGGAATTGAGCCCTGCATCGGGCTTCACACTCAGCATGGAGTCTGCTTGTCCCTTTCCCTCTGCTCCTCCCCCTGCTCATGCACTCTCTCTCTCATAAATAAATAAATAAATAAATAAATAAATAAATAAATAAATAAAATCTTTTAAAAAAATGTAACTACCATCTGTTACCATACAGCACATTACAATACCATTGGCTATATTCCTAGTCCTGTACCTTTTATGCTTATGACTTACTTATTCCATAACTGGAAGCTTGTACCTCCCATTTCTTTTCACTCATTTTTACCATAAAATGGTTGTTTTAAACAACTACTTTTTATACAATAATAGATAACCAAAATACCTACTATATGTCAGATATTGCGCTAGGAATTTTATATATATCACATATTGCTAAGAACAGCAGAGCAACTACATCTTAATGTAAAAAACCTCCCCAAGTTGAGATAAAATTAGTAGAATTGATATAATAAGCATCTATGGAATGATAGAAGTTAGCCTTCAGGTCTGCTGTTCTCTTTTCCTTTATTATTTTTATTCTGGTTGTAATATTACTTGAAAACTTGGATAAAGATGAGGTTTAATAACTTGTAATACAGTCTAGGAACAAGTCTTCTCCATGTAGCATGTTTATTTTACCAGCTATGTTCCATCAGTACAATGGAGAAGAGACTCCACTGCCTTTTGACTAGAGTAGCCTGTCTCAACTCTGCCAATAACTGTCACTGTGACTTTAGGTAAATTATAAACTCTTTGAGCCTTAGTGTTTTGTTCGTGTGTGGAGAAGAACATTTTTTTTTTAATTAATCCACAGGGTTGTAATAAGAATTAAGTAAAATGACTTAATTAAAATTAGATAGAAAATTTTACTATTGTGATTATTATAATAGTATTAATAATTATTATAATTAACAAGCATTTAACTACTTATTTACAGTATTTGCCCCTTCCTTATCATAGGGATAAAGAAGTGGTTTAGAGAGAACAGAGGCCTCTCATTTTCAAATTGAACTTGATTCTAATTTAGGAAATAGTGAAAGGTAGAGGTTGAAATAAGTTCAAAAGATAACTCAAGGCCCCATGTGATCTAGGCTAACTGTGATGTCATTTAAGAAAAATACTGTTAAGTCAATAAATGAAATTCCTGTCTTGTGGGACTTAAAGAACATTAAAGGAGTACCATTAAATAAGCCCTGTGACACAAAGTTCTTCCTCCACTTCTCCTTCTTTCAAAGCCACTCATAAACCTCCAAAACTCTGTCAAATTTCTTCCTTCCTTTCTCTTTCTACTTCTTTCTTTCTTAAAAACCTTGTGTTATGCAAAATGACCTAGACTGTTGGTTAATTCTGCCTCCTTTTTTATATATTTATTTTTTATTGATTTTTATTGATTTTTTTTAAGTGGGAAGGAGAGAAGGAGGGGTAGAAAGAGAGAATCTTAAGCAAGCTCCATGCCCATGGAGGATGGATCTCATGACCCTGAGATCATGATCTGAGCAGAAATCAAGAGTTAGAGCTTTACTGACTGAGTCACCCGGCATCTCTCTGCTTCCTTTTTAGATGCTCTCTTATTCTACCCATTTTCCTGGTTCTGTACAGAAATCACACAAGAAAATGGCTTACAGAGAGACTTCCTTGAGGGTAAGGAGGGAGGTACAAGCTAATAAATATTGTCCGTGCAGCAAAGAATTTTATTATTTACTTATTTATATTAAATATTTAATTTATTTATTCATGAGAGACATATACAGAGAGAGAGAGGCAGAGACAAAGGCAGAGGGAGAAGCAGGCTTCATGCAGGGAGCCCGATGTGGGACTCCATCCAGGGACTCCAGAATCAGGCCCTGGGCTGAAGGTGGTGCTAAACCGCTGGGCCACTGGGGCTGCCCAAAGAATTTTATTTAAAAAATAACGTTAAGATGTTTAAGATGCTTTCTTACAACAGTTTAAAAATCAACTGCTTTTTATAAAGCTGCAAACATTCAGCTCTCGAGAGTCTTAAATGAGACCCTCTAAGGGGGGTAAGATTTTTAAGGGTCATTTTCTGAAATCATTTCAGCTGGAGGACAAAATGAGTCACCTAAAAATGACCAAAACCTTTTTTATTCACCCATGAGATTATTTGAAAGGTTTTATTGTTACTTCAACCTTACGGACAACCTTTATTAGTACTATTATTGTAGCCAGTATCCAATTAAACTGACTTGAGTTTGTGTGTAAACAAGAGAAAGTGTCAAGACATCAATACACCTTGGATGAGATCTTCCTTGTCAAAAAGAGTCTCACCAGATTTCCCCATCTTAGTCCATGTTGCTCATAAGCAGGCCCTGAGGCAAGGATTTGTGCATAAGTGATTTACTAAGAAAGAGTTCCCAGGAGAAACTGTGGAGGGACAGAGGGAAGCAGTGCAGGAAAGAGAAGGCCAAGTTTCAGCCTCAGTGGGGATCTACAGAGGAACTCTGGAGTATGGATCATGCCTTAGAGTTGGTCCTAACTCAGAGTGTGGACTTTTATAGTCCTACTTAAGTCCTCTGTAAACTCCTCAAATCAGCTCCAGCGATTCCTCTAAGGGAGCCGGCATGATCTACTAGAAGGAAAAGCACACTGAAGTTGGGAAGAGATTCATAGAAACAGTAGAAGGACCTAAACTGATATGGATGGAGGACCACAGTGTCTGCTATTCCCTTGTTAGTTATGTGCAGGTAAGTAACATAGGAACAGATGTTGGCAGCTCACTAGGTGCCTGCTGCTGGGCTAAGTGCTTTACATTCATTTTTTTATGTAACCTCACAATACCCGTATAACAGAGTATTCCCATTTCACAGCTAGGGAAACTGAGGTTCAGTAAGATTAATTGACTTTCTCAAGGTCACACAGCAAATGAATTGGCATAGATTTGAAGCTAGGCCCCCTGAAGCTGTCCTGGAAAAAGGTAAGAGAAGCTCTTTTGTGGGCTTCTCGATGAAACTATCTATTCTATTACCTTTTTGTTCGAAATGTTGATTACTGCAGAAGATGTGAGACAATTTACACAAAGATCAAGGTCTCCTGAGAAAGGAAGTTTTTGCCCCTTCCCTCCTGAGCTATTACTGGAACCTTTCTAAAGGACAGAGATGGTTCTCAGTGGATCCACAAAATGAAAGACACGTAGGGGTTCCCTTGATGGAACTCTGAATGACAGGGCAATGTAGACTTCTGACCTAGACTCTGCATGCGTTTAAACAGTTATGGTGCTCATAGGAGTTCTGTGCAGGGTGGATCTGTGGCTGGGTCATCCCTTTTAATCTCATCATTATGGAAATAATTACTTGTCATGAGAATATAAACTAAGACGTTATAATTTGAGGCATCCAAACATAGATCTTGCTTGGCTGAGTGTAAGATTTCCTTTCTTTGAAGACCCACTTCATCCCATGCAGGGATCTGGAAGGGTCGTGGGTTTGTTGCAGCAGTGGGTTATTTCTACCTGCTCTTAGGGAGCAAACTGACTTTGTGAAAAAAAAAAAAGTCAGTATCTGTGGATTTTAAATAACTGGGGGGCAAGATAGAGGACTAAATCGGTTGTCTTTCCTCTTTCCAACACCCTAGAAATGAAACAGTTGCTGTAGATGTTTTGCATTCATGAAATTACCCTTTAGATTTCTGCCTTACCTAACTATTCAAAAAATGAAATGAGTTTGGATTCATGTTTTCATTCAAACAGTAGTGGTTGTGACTCAAAAAACAAATTATAACATAAAAGAGATTGTGTTTACCTGTTTGATTTTCTTTCACACTATCTACTTGGAGAAAAGGGAGAGACTAATTATTATACTGTTTTCTTTCATTAGCCTAAAAGCATTCAAAATGTATTCAATCTTTAAACACATGTATGGTTTTTCTGATTGTTGCATGTGCTGTTTTATGCATACTGAAGTGAACATTTCAATATCTGGACAAATCAAAAAACTATTATTGAGTTGGCTACAATTTGCAACTAACTCCCAATTCTTTGGATTACCTATAAAACCATCCTCTGCTGCCTCACTCCAAATATGAACAAAACAAACATAAAGAATAGGCTCATTTGTGACAACAATAAATACAGACAGATAAGATAGATAATTGCAATGTTCAAAGGCAACAGATTGGTTAAATAAATTATTATGGTACATCCACTACATGAAATATTATTCTGCCATTGAAATTTATCCAGAAGTTGTATGAAAAGAACATGAAAAGATGTTTAAAATGTAATATTAGGTAAAAATGAACCAGTTACAAAAGAGCATGTGCACTATAAAACTGTTTTACATTATGTTGCACAAGAAAATTCTAAATAAATGTACAAAAGGATATTAGTAGAAGTTCTCAGGGAGTGGGAATGGAGATACTTAAAATTTTTCTTTTGTAATCTATAGTTTCTAATTTGTCTACAAAAAATTCTATTTCATTTATAATGAAAATTAACCATTTAAAAAAGTGTGAACAAGTGGAACAGGGTTGTATCAGTATTATTCATAACTATACACATGCTTGATAGTTCTAGAAGAGTCATTCCTTCATTAAAAGGTCAAAAGCCTGGGGGTTGAAAATTGGGGGTTAGAGAATAGGGGAAAGAGGGAAGTACTGGTTCTTTCAACCCAATACAGTAGTCATGAGCTCCCTCCATAGAGTAGAGCTGCACGGTCCAATTCAATAATCATAGCCACATGTGGCTGCTTCTGAGCCCTTGAACTGCAGCTAATCTGAATTGAGATGTACTGCAAGTATAAAAATACTGTACTAGATTTTGAAAACTTAAAAAACAAGTAAAATATCTCATTAATGATATTTTATTTTGATTACATGTTAAAATTAGGATTTTGGATACTTCAGTTTAATTACATACATTATTAACATTAATTTCACCTGTTTCCTTTTACTTCATTTAATGTGGCAACTAGAAAATTATGACTTACATATGTAGCTTGCATTGCATTTCTCTTGGACAGCACTGGAGTGAAGACTAAGCTCAGCCTTAACATTCTATGTCTCTTTCTGAATCATGAAAGATTGTTTTAGGAAGTTGTTCCAAATACACAAGGTACTAAAACAGAATTGAAAGAGAATGAGGCAATTGCAGATTTTAAAAAAGCCTTTTAAGATCTGAAACAAAACACTCTATTGGTATTCTATAGTAGGAAAGTATAAATAAGTGAGAAACAATGTAGATAGAATTGTCCTTAAAATATACCTCTCAAGGGGTGTCTGGGTGGCTTAGTTGGGTAAGCATCTTCCTTCAGCTCAAGTTGTGATCTTAGGGTCCTGGGATTGCGCCCCACGTCAGACTCCCAGCTCAGTGGAGAGTCTGCTTTTCCCTCTGCTGTTGCCCCTCCCCACCACTCCTGCTCCCTCTCTCAAATAATTTAATAAATAAAATATTAATATATATATACATTTCTCAAAATTGAAGCTCAATGTTTTTCCTACACCACACATTTGATATTTTTAGTATAATGCAAATTACTATTTTATTAAAATAAGTTTTTTTAAATAAACACCTCCATCAAAATGTTATTGAAGATAACTCAGAGCCCATGCCCACTTTGCCTCTTATATACGGATTTCCTCCAGAGGTTTGACTGTAGGGATATAAACCAGTTGGTGATTTGATGCCTAGAGCAGAGGGGCAGGGTGGAGGGAACCCATGCTCTTCCAAATATAAAATTGTGTATGTCACTGACAGGTCAGCTTTCTATCTCCCTTGTCTCCACATGCAAGGGTATGGACAAATTTGTAAGATCCAGAGCTTATGCAGGACGTACCTAGATACTCAAATCTATGGAAGGAAAACCTAGAGATTTCCTGTTTCCTGGTTGTTGTTGTTTTAACAAGGCAATGAGTCAGAACTTTCTGGTTCCCACTATAGCTTTCATAGATAGGTCTTAAGTTTGATGATGGTATAATTTTATATGAAAAGGAAGCAAAACATGGTATGTACCCCTGAAAAACCTCCAGTGTCATGATGTAAAAATATGACCAAAAAGGCATGTTTGCCCTATGTGTATTGTTTACAGGAACCATTTCCTATTGATAATCTACTTGATCAAAAACAAACAAAAAATAATGATGCCACGCACACATTTTTTTTTCCTGACAACCCTCTCAATTTAAAATAAATAAAAATGAAACCAGATGATTTTCTGTTTTGAATGAAACAGCCTACGTGGATGGGGAAATGCAAATGCATCTGTATCTGGGAGGCCATATTCAGATAATTCCATTCAGAATGATTAGAAACACTTTTCAGTAAATCCTTTCTTGAGTGATGCTATTGTAAATAGCAAACCTGGCTTCACAAAACCATCACTGGTAAAAATAATGTAACATTTATCTCAGCATGATTTTTAAATAGTGCTTCTTAAAAAAATAGTGCTTCTTATGTATCTGAATTCATTGAGACAGAAAA
This sequence comes from Canis lupus baileyi, assembly GCF_048164855.1. Taxonomy (NCBI): domain Eukaryota; kingdom Metazoa; phylum Chordata; class Mammalia; order Carnivora; family Canidae; genus Canis; species Canis lupus. The sequence goes on along the minus strand of NC_132846.1, from coordinate 54,823,908 downwards.
AGACTAATACCAAAATATTTCATCCCATGTCATAATTAAAATAGAATTTGCAATGAAATCCACAAAAATTTTAGATTTTCAAAGAAAATATATTTTGATGTGATAACCTGGAGCTTAATCTTTGAGATTGAAAATGAATTTAACCAAAAGCAGTACAATTTTTTTTTCTGGAAATTAAGTGAAAGACTATTTTCTGTGGTCTTTTAGCCAACATACAAAGAAAAAAAATGAATCCGGCCTATTTTGTTTAAACATCAGAGAGCAGGCAATTGAAAGTTCCCTGTGACAGTGATTTTTTTCTTCAAGGGCTCTTGAGGGTTCACACTGGAACATTAGTGACCTTGTTTTTTCAGAATTTGTACCAGCCATTCTCAACTGCCTTCTCTGCTGTGATAAATACACTCCAGTAGTTGTATGTACCAAGTTTCTAGAAGCTATCAACAGCATTCTTTAAATATCAAGGGGTTGTTCTTTATGATAAGAAAGGCTCTCTGCAAGATTCTCACTGAAACGAACATAAATCCTAGCACATCCACCCCATATGGTAGTCTGAAGTACAGTGTTAAGTAATTACACAATATAAAATTATTTGGAGGCAGTTCTAGTGAATTATTTTCATAGTGCTGAGGTTTGGAAATTCCAGGCAATGTTGAACAGTCTCAACAAACCATGTGACAGACAACTGGCAGGATTGCAGAGTCCCTGGTATATTTTTTTAAAGATGACTAAGTTATTATTTTACCCTCTTTTCTTTAGAAAAATATCAAATATTTTGATCAATTTATAGGCTTCCAGGTATCCCAACTTAAAAGAGTTTCCTGGAGTTGCCTTATTCATTTCTACCATGTAGTACAGAAAATTTTTATTTCCATGATGTAAGCATAATGAGATTGATTGATTTGGGGTTTTCCTCATCAAAACATTTTATTTTATTATTTTATTTTATTTTACTTTATTTTTTAAAAGATTGTATTCATTTACTTAAGAGAGAGAGAGAGAGAGAAGAGAGAGAACATGAGTGGGGGTAAGGGGCAGAGGGAGAGAGAGAGAGAGAGAGAGAGAAGAAAACTCCCCATTGAGCAGGGAGCCTGATGAGCAGGGGCTTGATCCAAGGACCTCAAGATTACGACCTGAGCTGAAGCAGACACTTAACTGACTGAGCCACCCAGGTCCCCCATCAACACATTTTAAAACCTAAAATCAAGTCACACATATTTTTATGTTCTTTCTATCATAATAATAAATAATAGCTACCATTCATAGCATTCTTCTGGGCTTTGTGCTAATATTGTTCCATGTATTTTCTCACTTAATCCTTACAATGATGGGGGAGATGTACCATGATGATATTTATCTTATAGGTTAGAAAATTGAAAATTAGAGTGATTATTGGCCCAAGGACTCTGCTCAAGGGCTGCACAGCTACACACCCACATGCAAACATTCACAAATCTTAATCACTTTGTTATATTTCTTCCCTGAATATGTTTTATTTAAAAATATCGGTGACTATGACTTTTATATGTCAGAAGGCTATAAACAGACTGAAGAGGAAGTAGATGTAGAATTATAATTCAACAAGAACAGTTTTATCTTTCTTCCTCCTTTCATGTCTCTCTCCCTTTCTTCCTTCACTCTTATGCCCCATGCTCTCCTGCCCTATAGTTTGCAATATAATTGAGCAGCTAATACATGTAATCCTCAGAAATAAATCATAGAAGAGTTTTGATAGCATTGAGTAAAATAAGATGGAAACAGGAATTAATAATGTTTTAAATTCCTCGAACATCACTATAGCCAAAGTAAGGAATGCTTTCCCAAAAAGATGAAAATATAATTTTAAATAGAAACAGATGAGTGTGTTAACTCTGAGGATATCACAATGTGCCTTTGTTACAGTTTTTAATTCTTTTAATTAGATGATTCAAATTTTTTATTTCTTCTTGTGTCAGTTTTGGAAGTGGTATTTTTTTTCTAAAAACTTGTCCATTTTATTTAAATTTTCAAATTAGGACCAGAGCACTGTTAATATTTATAAATGACATTATGATAGTTTAAAAAATATCTGTAGGCTTTGTAGTGTTATATACCTTTTCATTTGTGATTATTTTTTCTTGATGAGCCTCATCAGAGGTTTATCAATTTTATTAGTCTCTTCAAAGAATCAATTTTGGGCTTTTTTTATTTTTAAAGATTTATTTATTTATTTATTTATTTATTTATTTATTTATTTATGAGAGACACAGAAAGAGAGAGAGAGAGAGGGAGAGGCAGAGACCCAGGCAGAGGAAGAAGCAGGATCTATGGAAAGAGCCCGATGTGGGACTCGATTCTGGATCCTGGGATCATGCCCTAAGCCAAAGGCAGATGCTCAACCACTGAGCCACACAGGCGTCTCCCAATTTTGATATTTAAAAAATTTTTTTCTATTAAAAATTTTAAAGTTGTATCTGATAATTCATTGTCTAAACTCTTGTTCATCCTTTTCTATTGCTGTTATTTCCCTTGATTTTTAAGCTACATTCTCTTCTCCCTATTCATTGGTTATGTTTTATTGTGTGTAAGACATGATGTAGTACATGAAAAAAATGTTGACATAATCTGAGTCCTAGAATTATTTTCAAAGATGATTTACATTTGCCTTTGGTGGGTGGTCAGGGGCACTAGCAATCTTAGATTAATCCAATTATAGGGACTGATAATTTTAACTACTTCGTCCCAGGTTTTCTCAATACTCCCTACTCTTTGGTGGAGCCCTTTGAGATCCCAACTCAATGGGTTTAGCAGAGATCTCTTCTTGACAGAACTTGGATTTTATTTTATTTTTTTAACCATTTAGGCCTATGGGGCTGCTAAAACCTCTACTCAATTCTTCCTTTAACCTCTTCCAGAATCATCTGCTCCTAGGAGCCACCACTCTGTGTTTCATGTTCCTCCTTTTTGTTTCATAATTCTTTGCTACCTTGATTTGTGAAATTAAATTCAGTAGGAGTAACTCAGTAGGAGTTACATGCATGTTTTGTGCAAGTTATTGTGTATATTCTTGGAAGCAGAAGCCCTTTATACTTTGTTTTTAATATTTGGTTGATCTGTGATTTCTTAGGTTAGTTTTGTTAGTTTTGTGTTCATAATATCTTATTCATAATGTGGAGGATTTACGGTCCAATTTTAATTCTTCAAGTAATTTGCTTGTTGCTTAAAATATGACTTTATATCATATAGTAAGTTCTCTTTCTTTAACCAATCTATTAATCCCCTAACTCTAAATTATAGTATTTTAGAATAATTTGTTTCTTTCATTTCCTTGCTTTTCTACTACACTGTTTTGTTATGTACCTGATCTTATTTTTTAAAATATTTTATTTATTTATTCATGAGAGACACACAGAGAGAGGCAGAGACATAGGCAGAGGGAGAAGCAGGCCCTCTGCAGGGAGCCTGATGCGGAATTCGATCCCAGGACCCTGGGATCACGACCTGAGCCGAAGGCAGACGCTCAACCACTGAGCCACTCAGGTATCCCTATGAGTACTATTTTGAATGAAGTAATAAGAGTGGGCATCTGCGTCTTGTTCCTGACCTTAGGAGAGAGAGAGAGATTATAATGAATTGGCTTGTGTAATTGCAGTGGCCGGGAAGTCCTAAGATCTGCAGTGGGCAAGCTGAAGCCCTAGGAAAGTTGATGGCATAGTTCTAGTTTGAGACCAGGCCTGAGAACCAGAAAAGGTGATGCTGTAAGTTCTAGTCCAAATTGTAGCTCAAGACCCAAAAAGAGCCAATGTCTTAGTTCAAGTCCAAAAACAGGAAAAGACTAACATCCCAGCTCAGCAAGTAGGCAGTAGGAATTTTCTTTTCCTGAAAGAGTCAGGTCAGCCTTTTTTTTTTTTTTCCTATTCAGACCTTCAGAGGATTGGATGAGGCCCACCTACACCAGAGAGAGCAATCTGCTTCACTTAGTCTACTTGTTCAAGTGGTAATCTCATCCCAAAAGAGCCAGAATCATGTTTGATCAATTATCTGGGCAGTCTGTGGCCCAGTCAACACATAAAATTCACCATCACACCCATACTAGTAACTGCCATTTAAAATTTCAGTTTTATTTTACTTTATTTTTTTTAAGATTTTGTTTGTTTATTTATTTATTTATTTACTTATTTATGAGAGAGAGAGAGAGAGAGAGAGGCAGAGACACAGGCAGAGGGAGAAGCAGGCTCCATGCAGGGAGCCCTACGTGGGACTCAATCCTGGGTCCCCAGGATCACGCCCTGGGCTGAATGCGGCGCTAAACTGCTGAGCCACCGGGGCTGCCCAAAAATCCAGTTTTAAATCAAAATGCAATGTACTAGCTCTCGAGTAGCATCAATCATTGATAAAGTGAGGTTCTGTGCTAAGAAAAAAAAATAAAAGTAGAGCATAACTGGATTTTTAGCCGTATATTTACTGATATTGTTTACATATATTTGCAGCCATATATTTACTGATATTGTTATCTAGAAAATTTCTTTTTCATGAGTCCTATTATATATTTCACATACTTAAATTGTACTAGTTTCAAAAGGCTGCAAAAAAATGATAAAAATAAAGACTTGATCCAAAGTTTCAAATTACAGATTTATTCTCAGAGTAATAGAGCAATTAATGTTATTCAACACTGTTTACTGAGTATAAGGTAGAATTGAGGTTTTCATTATCACAACCAGGCTACTAGATCTCTCATCCACCATAATTTCCTTAGATGAAGAGGAACATGATTTATTTCACTGTTTTCCCTGCTTTCTCCCCCGTACTGTCTTCTCTCCTGTTCCTTATTTTTTTTCTTCCTTTTCTCCTTTCCCCTACTACAATCCGTAGATTTGGAGGAAAAAAAGATGGAAAAAAAAAAAAAGAATCTTTTTGCTCTTTTCCTAGTGAGAAAGACATGCAGGTAGAACAACTAATCTAGGTCGACAGCATGAGGTCTTCAGTGCAATAGTGACTAATTATGCTATTTGTGGACTTTACGGGGCAGGAGACACTTCATCTGGTTTTCAGAAATTCAAGAGCAAAGAGATACATTCTAGAGGGAATTATTAATTAAATGATATGAGTAACTTCAGTCTTTTAGTACATTTTTTCTTAAGGCATTCAAGCTTGCTTTCTGTGACTGGCAAGCAAATTACTCAAATTATGACATCCTCCATTTCCTGCTCTCTCAGTCTCGTTCTTTGTTTCCATGGATTCAGACTCCAGCTTCCAATAGCTTTTGCAACCCTTATTATTCTAACAACTTGTTTGGATAGCTCTTCTCAGGCTTCTTGTCCTCACTTCCCATTATATTTACTTGACTCTCTGCTTGCATATTCTTGTTAACCAAAAAAGTAGCAACCAAATTGAATATTTGTCAATATTCAGATTAGTACTTACATAATTTCATGTTTTATATTTTTTGTTTGGGAAATATTAGCAGTTAGATAATTTTAACACTATGACTGATCACAATTACTATTTGTAGAGTTATTGGCAAAGGAGAGATTGTGAATATTATTAGAAAAAAATCGTTCTCATTCATTATGTCTGTTTCTGTATGCCAGCATGTCTCTATTGACTGTGGGTCTACTGACATTATAACCAGGTATGTGACAAGAGTAGACTTGTTGGCACAGGTACTACTGAAATACTCCAGGTAGACTATAATGTGCAAATTAGATACTGGTCTTTGGAGCCAGATTGCCTGATTTTGCAACCTCAGTCTTGCCACATATTAGCTGTATAACCTTGGGCAAGTTACTTGCCTCATACCTGTCTCATGGGAGTTAATATACATAAGGTACCTAGAACAGTGCTTAGCACATAGTAAGTTCTCAGTGAGGGTTGGCAGTTAATTGTATCCCATATTTATTATTGAGGAAACATTAAAAGTAGTAGATTTTTGTAAACCTGCTATTTTTAAAGTGTGGTTTCTGAACCAGAAGTATCAGAATTACCTGGGAACTTGAAATTCTTGGGCCCTTACTCTGGGCTTGGGAGTCCAATATGTATTTTAACAAGCCCTTTAGGTGATTCCAATGCATGTTCAAGTTTGACAACGATAGACCAAGAGCTGTAGGTAAAAATCAATGAAGCTGGGTTCCCAACTTAGCTTTCTTACTTATAAGTTGTGTGACTTTGGGATGTGTTTGTTACTATTTCTGAGCATTACTCTGAGATCAAGGATGTTGGGTTGATGGAAATTATCATTAACATAACAAAACATCAAATTCTAGATGATTCTGCTGATTACATAAACTCATTCAGTGGTTATATTCATTTAGAAAGATTTGTTGTTGCCCATATGTTTTAATGATATCAGCTTTAGATTACTACGGAATCTTCAAGAAGTTCTACCTTTCCTGTTCTTTTATATTATAGGAGCTAAATCTCCTGAGTCTGATCTTGTCTTTGCGAACAAACAGGTTAATCACTTGCATCTACTGGTACAAGAATCTAGTTTGGCCTTGTGATCTCCAGATAGGTCCATGCCTACCTTCAATTTCAATCTTTGTCTTCAGGAGACAGTAGTTTGAGATAGATACCTGGTAATTGAAACCAAAAGAATCGGACTTCGATTGCTCTAATCCATAATGTTGTAGTTGATTTCTCCATGTTAAATAACAGGAAATTGTGCAAAATACTGTAAAATTAAGGAATTTGAATGCAAATATGATACTTTTTTTTTTGAGAGCTCACTCTGCTCATTTTATTCTTTAGGAACTGACCATTTTTGTGGTTTCTAGTCCATTAATATCTCACCTGAGTCGTAATCACAGTTCACAAACACATTCATACATGCATTTGCACACACATACACATACCACCAATACCACCACCACCACAACCACACATACACATCTTTTTTTTCCCCTTTATCTCCCTAAAGTGAAATGTGGTAGCTATGGTTCTTGTTTGCTTAGCCTGACTTTCCTTCATCTTGTTTACTAGTTATAGAAGCTCTCTTTTTCATAAATCCATTGTATGTGGTTCAAGTGGGGCTGATCCCTATCCTCTGCTCACCAGCCACCATTCTCTAGGCAAAGAAATGGTCTTCTCACTGGGATCATTAGCAATTTAGTTCTAAGCCTAGAGCTACTGATGCCCATTTTTGCCACCATACTGGCAAGGCTGCCTGAGAATAAAACCAACGCAGAGGTAACAGATAGGTGGGGCTATAAGGAGAATGAAAAGACCTGGGTGATACTATTTCATCAGCTTTAAAATGAGGGATTGGTCCACAGTACTGCCAGTAGTACCATATATTAAAATCTTACTATATGTTAGGCATTTTGATACTTTCTATGCATTAATTTCATTTAATATACATAGTAACTCTATGATGTATATGTTTTTATCCTTTTTTCAACCTCCATCACTGAGAAAACTGAGTTCCATAAGAATAATCCCATGTGGGCTAGCGATAAATTTTGCTCACTATTTTAAGTTGGCTTCTATTAATATATGGCTTAATGGTGAAATTTGAAAAATAATTTGTCAAGTAAATCGATAAATCAAGATCTCTTTGACTTCAAAGTCCATGTCACCATCAATAAATTGAAACACTTATTGACTTGACCAACTACCTAAACTTACTGAGTGAATACCTGCAGTTGTTTCCAGGTCTAACAGTCTGTGTTTCTAAGAAATTTGAAATGGCTAAAAATAGAAATAAATATATATTTCCTTCAGATTCAGCAGGAAAATACCCATCCATCCATCCATCCATCCATCTATCTAGTCAGAATTGATCTAAAGTTATTCCACTACATATCAGAGAGTCCTTTTCTGGTGGCTTTTTAAAAGTTACCTCTGTACCCAGTATGGGGCTTGAACTAATTATTCTGAGATCAAGACTTGCATGCTCTTCTGACAGCCAGCCAGGGGGCTCTGAGATTCCTTTTACTTATATCAGAGATCTCATGGTACTGTTCCAAAATTTTAGGGAAAACCATATTAAACCCATAAGAAACAGCTGATATTGAACCATTTTTGACCCAAAAATGACAATTCCATATGTTTTGACCAATAAAAAGATTGGGAAGGTATGTATATGTGTGTACCTCTGTAGAATAAAAGAAGTTGTTTTGATCTTAAGCAGATTTTCAAAAGAATTTACATAATTACAATGATCAGTTAAGAATACTCAGCTGAATTATTATACAAGCCTCCTCTGAAACATAATGGCTACTTACCTGAAGTAATATACACACTCTTGAGCCCTTTTAATTAGCATAAAGCTGACAGGAAGAAAACAGCTTTGGTAGGCAATCACTTCCATTTCAAAGAACAGATTTACTTTTACTTCATAAATGGATTTTAAAAAATAAACACTGCCCTAAGACTTTCATGGCTAATGCTGCAATTTTTAGTAGAATTCTAGCTTTGGTTTAGTTTTAGACTATAGATGACAGAAGTTTTATGAGTTTCAATATAACAAATTGAGTTCATAGGTGAATTGAGCTTAACTGTATCTCACTATGTTCTAAAGTTATGATATCATCTCTATCTACCACCACAGTTCCAAACTTGCATTATCTCCAGTTTTCTTCATCTCAATAAATATCCCCAAGAATTAAGGGGGCATGTGATATTATGAACACTGGGTATAATACATAACTGATGAATTATCAAACTACATCTGAAACTAATGACGTACTATATGTTGGTAAATTGAATTTAAATTAAAAAATAATAAAAATAAAATAAATAAATATCCCTGAGAATCGTTCAAGCCAGAATCTTGGCAAAATGTAGGAGTATTTACAAGCTTATCATCAAGAAGTGACTTGCTGTCATTTGCTGGTTACATTCATAATCGAAGGGAGTGCTGAGTTATAGTTAGAAATCTGAAAATAAAGATGTAAATTTTTCCCATCCAAGTTCATGGACCCCAGTTATGAAATCCTAAAAATTTATATATAGGGATCTAGAGTCCCACAGGAGAAAGGTATAGAGCAGGTAATTTCAGGTGCAGGAAGGGAGAAGAGGACTCCCTCATGCAAGAGAAAGGTTGAAAGTTCTTGGTTCCTAGAGTAGAATCTTCAACTTCTCATCTTTTAGTGTCTTGGGTAGGGGCTAATACCTGGGAAGGAGTAGTTACTTGGAATATCTAAGAGGTTCCATCCTAAGCACTGGGGCTCCCAGGTTTAGTCAAACACCTCTGTGGCCCATTTGCCATGGCTTGGACAACAGGTATTTAATGATATAGACTGGAGATTAGAGGAGTCTCCTAGAGTGTTTTGCTTTGGGTACATGCTGGGTCTCTCTATTCATTCTCTAGTTATAAACTTATGGAAAGGGAGCCACAAAGGAGCAGAAGAGAGGTTCAGAGTTCAATTAAATTTTTTTCTATTGAAAACTGTAATTTTCTTTTAAAATTTTAATTCCAGAATAGTTAACATATGGTGTTATATTAGTTTCAGGTATACAATCTAGTGATTCAATAATTCCACACATCATTATAGAAAACAAACTGATGGTTACCAGAGGAGAGGTGGGTGGAGGGATGTAAAATCAATGATAGGGATATTAAGAAATACACTTTCTAAAAAAGATTTTATTTATTTATTCATGAGAAACAGAGAGAGAGAGAGAGAGAGAGAGAGAGGCAGAGACACAGGCAGAGGGAGAAGCAGGTTCCATGCAGAGAGCCTGACGTGGGACTCAATCCCGGGTCTCCAGGATTGCACCATGGGCTGAAGGTGGCGCTAAACCACTGAGCCACCTGGACTGCCCAAGGAACACACTTATGATGAGTACTGGGTGATACATATAATTTAAATTAATTTAAAGAGAAAATCTTTTTGCACATCTAGGGATTTTTCTCCTTTTCTTTTAATTTCATATATATTACACATACTTGACTCTTTTTCTTACCCCCAAACAAAACCAACTGGCCCATCTTTTGACCATATCCCATATGCTGAGCTGTTTCTCCCATCACTGTGGCCTAGCCTACTTTTCACTCTTGCCACTCTCCAAAACACTCTTCACCCTTCAACCAGGGGTAATGACTATCTTTTCAAAACATATATGTCAAAACTGTAAGTGGATTCCCTTTCTCTTAGAATAAAAAGTCCCAAATCCTTAACCTTCTTTGAACAGGCATCTGACTTTGGTTCAGGTCATGATCTCGGGGTCCTGGGATTGAGCCCCAAGTTGGGCTTCCTGCTTGGCAGGGAGTCTGCTTCTCCCTCTCCCTCTGCCCTTTCCCCTTCATGATCTCTCTCTTGCTCTCTCTCTTTCTCAAATAAATAAAATCTTAAAAAAAAAAGAAAATATGTCCTTTTGTTACTATTTGTTTATGGAATATAGTTTTGAAGTTTCTCCTGCCCCTCAGACCACATCTAGATTCCATCCCATAAAATGTCTCTTGTGTCTCTAGAGTCCTGACCTTTGTCTTCACAAAAATAACATGTCTTTATTACCAAGTTGATTTGCAAGAGAAATGTAATCTAGGCCTTGTTCAATTTCTGAATTGGTTAGATTCAAAAAGTTTTTTTGTAAATCTGTTTTCTGGGATTTTGAATGCACCTTTTCATAGGGTGGTCAAATTCTGAGGCCATGGCTCCAAAAGCCTATTTCATCTATTCATATAGTGGAACTAGGACCAGGCTGAGTTTTGGCTTGAATGGTGAGGAGGCCATAGCCATCACAGGAGGAGGGTTTTCTCTCTCCATAAGGAGTGCAGGGTTGTTTCTAGGTAACAAGCAGCTTGCTCCTCCCCACCCCAAGCACAGTCCTTTCTCACTTCTCTGTGGCCTTCTCTCCAACCCCTCAGGCTTCACTCATTCATTGTAGAGCTATACCCAGAACCAACTTAGCCCTCAAAATTCTGTGTCAAAATTACCATGTCCCCTCATCCTCATTCTCTATGTGTAGTTCCTCTTCCATCTTTGGAAAATCACAGGTGGAATTAATTCACTACTGGATAACTGACAGATTTCATTAATTGAACCAAAATTCTCAGTTATCCCAAACAGAATCTTAGGCAATGAAAATATTCAAGCTGGCTAAGGAATACATTTTGGGACATCAAGACATTTGTCATTTACCAATTTAAAGGGCATTTATTGAGCAGTTTTCATGAACTAAGCTCTATGTTAAATTTTAAGAGATGACCCTGAAGAATATATGGGTTAATGGGAAGGACAAGTAATTCAGTAGTGTATTAATTACTATTATAGAAAACTGTAAAATATGAAATTTGGAGTTCTCAGGCTTCCCAGAAGAAGTAACACTGACCTAAGATGTAGATGACAAATAGAAATCTGCTTTCAGAGTTGGACATTCTAGGCAGAGGAACAACCAATGCAAAGGCATGGAGACAAAAGAAAGCATGGTCCATTTGGGGAAATGCAGTCAGCTCAGTATGGACAGACTATGAGTTTAAGGAAGGGAAACAGACATGGAACTGCTTGACCATTCTTTTCTTTTCTAATAAGTGGCCCTTTACTCCTCATTTGGCATTTTGCAATTCCTTTCTTCTTTTACTTCTACATGAGAGCTTCTCCAAAAATCTCCATTTGAAATTTCCTCCAGGACTGTTGCAGAGGGGATCTTGGACCTAAGGGCTATGAAGGCCTGAGCACAGCTATTTTTATATATGGTGTATATAAGTTCTTTTCTAATGTAACACTTTCATACTCTTTACACTTACTCTTTGGTGTAGAGATCAAACATGAACATGCCTAAGAATTACCTAGGTTATTTGTTTGAAACTCATATTCTCAGGTCCCATTCCCACTGTTCTGGTTCCACTGATTTGAAGTGTCATTTGGAAACTTAAGATTTTTAACAGGCCCACAGGTAATGTGGATCCAAGGTGTCCTGGGGCTACCTTTTGAGAAATAACAGTGGAGTGGGACAGGTGTTCCTTTGTGTACTCCCTTCCCTCCTTATGTATACCTGATGCCCTCAAGATGCCCTTGGATTACTCAGAACTCTACCAGGGTTCAACCAGCCATTACCCTGATGTCCAGTCTGTTCCTCCATCATCCAGATTTATCATCCTAGAAAATCACAGAATATTAGCAGAACATTAGGATTGGCTGATACTTGTAATAGGTGAAAGCAAGGCATTGCCCAAATTCATTTCCCTTCTTAGTTTACCTTTGTAATCCCCAAGGGCCCTTGACAGTCCACAAACTATGAGAGCCTATGCTTAAGCCTTATTCTCTTGATGTTTCTATCTCTATTAAAATTTAAGGAGATGACATTCACATGCTAGATTTCTAGCACATATCTAACCATATAACTGTGTTGGGATAAAACAAACTGAAGTGTTTGGAAGTCCTAAAAACTGTACACTTGAAATTTAATATAAAATTTTAAATTGACAATAATTACTTTCCCCCCTCTTTTTGTTCTCCTTTACCACAAAACAGAACTCTCTATCATTTTCCCATTCAACTATCCAACTTCTTTGCCAGCCTCAGGTTTTCAGAGCTATTTTTTAAAGAAGCCTTTTAGATGCAGTACAGAACTTTATGGCAAGAAAACTCATTGCTTATTTAAAGTTTTCAAACAAAGGGATTTACGTTGTTTGCAAAGACCAATTTCTGTGCTTCAAAAAATAACATGTGACTTAGAGAGGTTTTGAGTTTATATCAAAACACATGTGATCATGATCCTAATAGTCAGAACCAGACCATTTCTGTATTCATATCACATAAACAAATGTTAAGAACTCTTAACTCCAGTACTCAAATCACCAGTCTAGGAAATTGAAATGAAAATTAGGATCAGGTGAAGGTTTATTTTTAAGGAACATTTGATCCAAAACAAAGTTAAACTTAAAACATAAATTCTGTTGTTCCTGACACTCTAGTTTCTCCCCGTCATTACAGTTGGCTAAAACTATCTGTATGAAGAACCAGGCCTTTGGAAAGCATTTAGGAAATAACTTTTTGAGATTGTGTTCCACTAGCACACCATGACTAATTGCTGTAGGAATGATGACCAGGTCTCCAAGTCATTTTATGTGTACTACTTGGTGTGGGAATTCTATGACAAAGTCTGTTAGCCTTATTTTGGTTGCCAACCAAAATGCTTCCATCCAATGAACTTGTGGAAATCAGAACACATTAAAGAGTCCAGTAGCATTAACTGCATAGTGCCATTGTTCAAACAAACCTTTAGAACTTGCATAGACAAGTCCAGGGAGTGCTGAGGATGAGATCAAGAGGAGAAGGAGGAAAGTGGAGAAGGAATCTACTGAAGACTCTTTTTTTTTTTTTTTTAAGATTTTATTCATGAGAGACAGAGAGAGAGAGAGAGAGAGAGAAGCAGAGACACAGACAGAGGGAGAAGCAGGCTCCATGCAGGGCCCCGACACGAGACTCGATCCTGGACCCCCGGGATCACTGCCCGGAGCCAAAGGCAGACGCTCAACCGCTGAGCCACCCAGGCTCCCTGAAGACACTTTTTCAAGGATTCTACCTGCATTTCATATACATTATCTTTCTTATTTATTTATTTATTTATTTATTTAAAGATTCTATTTATTTATTAATAAGAGACACAGAGGAGAGAGAGGCAGAGACACAGGTAGAGGGAGAAGCAGGCTCCATGCAGGGAGCCTGACGTGGGACTCTGTCCTGGGACTCCAGGATCAGGCCCTGGGCTGAAGGTGGTGCTAAACCACTGAGCCACACGGACTGCCCTCATTTGTTCTCCTTTATATACCAGACAAAAACTCCCCACTTCCTAGACTCTGACATTCAACAGAAAGATATTTATTATTTGGCATCTTACAAATCAACCAGTGGACCTCCAAAGTCATGGATTAGCTGTTGACACCCAGCCACTTTCTTTGGTCCAACCCTTAAACTCAGCTCATCTGGTTTCCTCTTGGGGAGACAAACACTTGCATAAAGGCAGACCTTCTAAAAGCTCTGAGGAGGAACATCCCTGATGTTGATTTGACTCCTCTTCAATGCTGCAAGCAAATGATAAAACAGTTCTTTCTCACAAAGGGACTGAAAAACCTTGATATAGAACAGATCTCCAATTGGCTTTTCAGCTGAAATAGCTGAGCCAACATGTTATTTTAGAAGTGTTTATTTCATTTCTCAAATTAAGATGAATTTTATAGACCCATTTCTCATGGGCATATCCCTTTTAATCCTAAATTAAGGATTAGTACATATTTTTTCCACAAATCACTCTATGAGTGGAAATAATCCCACCAACATCATGACCCAAAAGGTTAATACATGAAAATCCTTTCATCAAGAACTAGGATTATACTCATCCAAAATCAAGCCAAGTAAATATAGATGATGCCAGACCACTAAACAATGTTTTCCCGGACTCTAAAAGGGCAGAGTAAATATCACTCTTTGGGCCCTATGTCCCTATGTGTGGTCTGGTATGAAGAGTAAGCTGTGAGGTCCAGGCCAATCACTTACTCTCCCAAAAAACCAGTGCCCAGTGTTATGAGAACTTGGTTAATAAAGGCCTTAACTCATAACAGAGTATAGTGGACAATAAAGAATGGCTATAAATTTTCATTGGCTTGAAAACTTCTAAATGACAGGGTGGTTTGTTTATCTTTGTTGCAACAATGTTTATCATAATAGTGGTTATTTAATAATTCCTATATAAACATATGTTCATTAAAAAAATGCCTAAATGTCTTTACAGTCATGTACATCTGTTAAGATTTTCCTCGCAAAAACCACATAGGAAAAAAACTTAATTCATATTTTCCAGGGACTTTTTAGTGTCATTGAAACAAATTAACTTCTTCCTAGAAGTTACTACTTATGACTAAAAAGTCTAATTACTATTTCTTTTAGGCCATACGTATTGTACCACAATTTTTACAGCTTGATAAAATAATATAAGCTGGTTGGTTCTTTGAAAAAAATCTAATGAAATAGACATACATCTAGCAAGATTATGAAAAAGGAAAAAGCATAATATGTAATTGTAATAGAATGAAAAGGGGATTACAACTACAAATACTAAAAAAAATTTAAGAATAAAAAAGTAGGGCAGCCTGTGGCTCGGTGGTTTAGCACTGCCTACAGCCCAGGGTGTGATCCTGGAGACCCAGGATCGAGTTCCATGTCAGGTTCCCTGCATGGAGCCTGCTTCTCCATCTGCCTGTGTCTCTGCCTCTCTCTTTCTCTCTCTTCTCTGTGTATTCTCATGAATAAATAAATAAAATCTTAAAAAATAAAATAAAAATAAAAAAGTAGTTTTATCTTTGTAAATTTTAAAAATTAAATGAAAATTGATGTCTTTAGAAAAAAATGACCAAAAATAGAAATAGAAAAAACCTGAATAGACAAATAATGATTAAACTGTGTCAATCCAGTTCCATCCATGTCAAAGCAAATGGTGGGTATTCGTCTTTTCTAATGGCTGAGTAGTATTCCATTGTATATATAGACCACTTCTTCTTTATTCATTCATCCGTTGAGGGACACCGAGGCTCCTTCCACAGTTTGGCTATTGTGGACATAACTGCTATAAACATTGGGGTGCAGGTGTCCAGTTTTTCACTGTATCTGTATCTTTGGGGTAAATCCCCAGCAGTGCAATTGCTGGGTCATAGGGTAGCTCTATTTTTAACTCTTTGAGGAACCTCCATAGTTTTCCAGAGTGGCTGCACCAGTTCACATTGCCACCAACAGTGCAAGAGGGTTACCCTTTCCCCACATCCTCTCCAACATTTGTCATTTCCTGTCTTGTTAATTTTCACCATTCTCACTGGTGTGAGGTGGTATTTCATTGTAGTTTTGATTTGTAAGTCAATCGGAGAAGATTATTATATGGTTTCACTCATACAGGGAATATAAGAAATAGTGGAAGGGATTATTGGGGAAAGGAGGGAAAATGAGTGGGAAATATCAGTGAGGGTGACAAAACATGAGAGACTCCTAACTCTGGAAAACAAACAAGGGGGAGTGGAAAGGGAGGCGGGTGGGGGACGGGGTGACTGGGTGACGGGCACTGAGGGGGGCACTTGACAGGATGAGCACTGGGTGTTATACTACATGCTGGCAAATCGAACTTCAAAAAATATATATGTATAAAATAAAATTTTATAATGTATATTTTATATATATATAAAATAAAAAGATAAATAAACTGTATCTATCCATCTGCCTCCATCCCCCAAAAAGGCACGAGCCTGAATGGATTTACAATTCTTGAAATCTTCAAGAAACTGATACTTTCCTACTTGTATAAATCATTGCAGAAGAAAAGGAAGTAGGAACAGAAGGGAGGAGAGAAGGAAAGAGGAACATAGAGAGGAAATGAGAATAAGATAAAGAGAGAAAGAAAGGAAGGTGTCTTGACTCATTTTATGAAGCTCATACAATCTTGACACTAAAAGTAGAACTGAGTATTCAAGAAGAAACCCAATCCAATCATGCTTAGTTTCTAACTTTAGCTAATTGGATGCTCCATTTGGGCCTTTGAACCTTGAGAGAGTGACTACAAGATGTAGGAACAGTTGGGAAGTTTTGTTCTGGTAGCCATGGCAGTGACCATGATGGAACCAGCACTCAGTGCCAAGAGGCAGCAATGGCTGTAATGGTGCTCTTGGCAGCACCCTTGGAAATGGATTTGTCCAACTTCAGATTAAGTTAGTCGAAGTGAGCTTCTGTGACTTCTAACCCCAAATCCTGACTGATATACCTTATGACAGGAGTCTACCAAAAAATATAGCAAATTTCATACTTAATAGGGAAACTTTAATAGCACTGTCTTTAAGGTCAGGAAGAGAAAGTGCTACTATTTGACACTGGACTCAAGTTCCTAATCAATGCACTAAGACAAGAACAATTTAGTAATTAATACTGGAAAAAAGAAATAAAATTATCATATTTATATATATTTCTGTAGGGAAAATTTAAGTTCAGCAAAATTGGTACAAACAAGATAATAAACAGTCATCACTAGTATTTTTACCCACAAAAAAATCATTTAAGAAATACAATTTTTATTTATTTATTTTTTATTTTTTTAATTTTTTTCAAAGATTTTATTTATTTATTCATGAGAGACACACACACAAAGAGAGAGAGAGAGAGAGAGAGAGAGAGAGAGAGGCAGAGACATAGGCAGAGGGAGAAGCAGGCTTCATGCACCGGGAGCCCGACGTGGGATTCGATCCCGGGTCTCCAGGATCGTGCCCTGGGCCAAAGGCAGGCGCTAAACCGCTGCGCCACCCAGGGATCCCAAGAAATACAATTTTTAAAAAGTCTCATAAAGAATAAAAACAAAAGTACAAATTAGTTAAAAAAAATAAAAGATATATAAGACCTCAATGGAGAAAATTATTAGATTTGATAAAAAAAGGAAATTAGAGTACATTCAACTGTACTATAATTTAAATTCTCTAATAAAAGATTGTGTAATTAAAGTTAAATGACCAGAATATAACTTCCTAGTCAATACATATATTTAAAGTTAAAGGGCAAGTGATAGCTAGGAAAAGATATTTACTAATAGTATATCAAAGCATAATTGCCCAGGATATATAAAGAACTTCTTGAAGCAATAAAAAGATAAGGTAATAAATATTCACAGAAGTTAAAATGATGAATAAACATGGAAAATATTTAACCTCAGTAGTCATCAGGAAAATGAGAGTAAGAATTCTATTTATCAGATTGGTAAATATTTATTATCTGAGGGTATGGTTAGGACATATAGAAATAGGAATTTTCATGCACTACACTTTTGTAGTGAATTTGGCTGCAATCATTCTAAAAAGTAATTGGACAATGTCTGTCAAAATTGAAGTTAACTATAACTTAGAACCAAACAAATCATATTTTCTAGGTATATACTCCAAAGAAACAGATACAAGGGGACACAAACAAAAATGCACAAGGATATTAATTTCAGCATTCTTTACCAGACTTAGGAGCAACTTTTAAGTCCATTAGTAGGGAAATTCTGATGTAGTTTCCCTATTATACCAGATAAATTCTGGTGTAGTCACATGATAAAGTACTAGGCAGCAACCATTATAATAAACTAGATTATATTCATTTATATTAATTGCTCTTGAACTCATGGATAGAGTCAAGAAAATAAGCTTCAGAATGGTACACAAGTATGATATTATGTAAATAAAATCTTAAATTATAAAACCAGAGGGGCACCTGAGTGGCTCAGTTGGTTAAGCATATGACTCAGGTCATGATCTCAGGATTGTAAGACTGCGCTCTGCATCGGCTCTGCACTCAGCTCAAAGTCAGCCTGGAATTCTTTCTCTCTCTACCTTCCCCTCTGTTCTCTCTTTCTCAAATAAATAAATAAAATATTTTTCTTAATTACAAAACCAGTCTTACAATATCTGTGGATATGACATATATGATGAAACTACAAAACAGAGATGATGCATGTCAACTGCAGCAAATTGAGACCTAGAGAAGGAAGAAGGGAATGGAAATGGAACAAACAGGAACTCAACTGTGATGTTTCAATTTTTTTCTTTTAAGTAGGCTCCATATCCAGCATAGAGCCCAACACGGGGCTTGAATTCACAACCCTGAGATCAAGACTTAAGCTGAGATCAAGAGTCAGACACTTAACGAACTGAGCCACCCTAACTTTTTAATTTTTAAACACAATTGTTAATGACATTCCTTCGAGGTGGGTATTTGTTATAGGCATTGTGTATCTTTATGCATTTAAAATATTCCATATTAAAGAACATATAATTAATATGTAGAGCATAGCCAGTATATAAATAAATGTGATCTATAAGCCAAATAATGCTATTAGAAAGCATCTGGCATCTCAGAAACTTCATCATTTAAAAGAATTTTTGCATATCCAAAACAGGATCATAAATTATAAGGAAATATTATTATGTTGATATCATTTTAAAAATCTGAGAATGTGGAAGCTATTAATTATAATTACTCTTCTAAATTAAGATCATAGAGCTCTACTTTAAAAAATGTGGGTATTTTGAACATGTAATCATATTTAAGGGGGCTTAAATTTGATTTTAATTCATCTGAAAATGACAAAAGTTATGTTTCCTCTGAGCACTGTTTATGGGAAAATACAATCTCATACTGCATGGGTACACTGCTGTATATCATGGACAGATGTACTTTTATGGTCATTTAAAAAGTGGTTGCTGGGACCACTCTCACCAAGAAACAAAGTAAGACTGAGTGGCTTATGCAGACATTTATTTCTCAGAGCTGCGGAGGCTGGAAAATCTAAGGTTAGGTGCTGGCAGATTTGTCCCTGGTGAGCACTCCCTTCTTGTCTTGCAGATGGCAGTCTTCTCACTGTATCGTCACATGGTGGAGAAAGAGGGAATACTCTGGTCTCTCTATCTCTTCTTATAAGGGCATTCATCCCACTAAGTGGGGCCCCTACCTTTATCACCTCCTCTAAACCTAATTACTTCACAAGGGCCCCTCCTCCAAATTTTGACATAAGAATTTGTGGTGGGGTGAGTACAGTTCAATCTATAACAATAAGAGAATGTAGTGTGGTATCCTGGATGGTCATTGGGTAAAATGTCATTAGGTAAGAATTAAGGAAATAGAAATGAAGTATAGACATTAGGTAATAATGTTTCCATATTCATTTATTGATTATGACAAATGTATCATACTAATATAGGGCATTAATAATAGGGTGCTACAGACTGAGCTGCTTGCCTCTCAAATTCATATGTTGAAGTCCTAACTCTCAGTATCTCAGAATATGACTATTAGGAGAGAAAGACTTTAAAGAGGTAATTAAATTAAAAATGAGGTCATTAGGGTTGGCCCTAACCCAGTACAACTGGTGCCCTTGTGAGAGTTGATTAAGGACACAGATGATACACAGACCAAGGGACAACCACAAGAGGAGATTGGGAGAAAAGAGGACCATCTAAAAGCCAAGGAGAAAGGCCACAGGGGAAGCCAGCCTTGCCTGTATTTTGACCTAGGACGTCTAGCCTCAGGAACTATGAGAAAATAAATGTGCTGTGTAAGCTTCCCTGTCCATGGTGCTTTCTCACAGCTGCTCTAGCAAACTAAAATAGGGGAAACTGGGTGTGGGGTGTATACGAATGACCAGTACTATTGTCACAATTTTTTTGTTAAATGTAAAACCATTTTAAATATTGGTATTTTGTTCTTAGGAAGTGAAGCCCAAAGAGATTCAGCAAGGCAGTAGTAGTGAAAAATGCCACAGTGAAGCCCCCCATTGTTATACCTCATACAATGTGGAGAGGTTATTTACCCTCTTTAAGCCTTTGCTCATTTATCCAATGAAGCTGTCCTACTTATTTCACAGCATTATTATGACACCAATGGGTTTAATACATGGTAATGCTATGTCATTAAAAGACTTGTTACTAAATGTTTCACCCAAGCCCCATGGCTATTTTAGGCAGAGGTCAAGTTACTTAGAGCTCTTGTCAGCTATTAATCCAGTCCTCCTTCTATCACTCTTAACTACCCCATAGAAAAACTTCTGTAGCCCAGCAGTTCCAAGGCACGTTAGGTCATAATCTGTGGCATGTTATAATCCACTTTGGCATCCCAAAGTACAAATGCTTATCTTTCACAGTGCCCTGGGGAAAGTGACAACACTACACATTGACAAGCAACTCTATGAACAAATACTGATTGCAGATCTATATTATTTCTGAATATTAAGGAAGACATGTTTTTCTATTAAGTATGATGCCTTACAGGTGGTCTCCAAAGTGCATTGCAGTGTCTAAGGCAGTACCTTGTAGTAAGAAAAAAGTATTAAAACTTTGACTTGTAATTTTATTTATTTATTTTAAAATATTTATTTATTTACTCATGAGAGACAGAGATGCTGTGTGTGGCTCCACCACTGAGCTACCCAGGCATCCCCATAAATAAATATTTAAAAAAAAAAAGAATGTGGAAGTAAAATGTTGTGGGATTCTTTGGGAGTTGGGAGTGGAGACTGGAGGCAGGATGTCAGAGAGAAGATAATGAGTTTAGTGGAGATTCTCATAAGTCATCCAAGTAGGCATGTCTATGAAGCAATAGGAAGTGCAGTCTGAAGCATTAGGAAGAGTTCAGGGTTAATGATAAAGCCTGCAGTCATTATTATCCAGGGGATAGGTGACATGTTAAATTGGATGAGATTTTCTTTCTTTTTCATTTTTCTTTTTGGTTTATTTATCAAAAAGAATTTATATAAAGAAATTCAATTCATTTACATTTTAGTACTTTAAACATTTTCTTATGATTCTGTTAGGAAAGATTAGTTTATCATAGAACATTTTAAAATGTCTTTTAAATATGATTCATTGGGACACTTTGGTGGCTCAGTGGTAGAGCGACTGCCTTTGGCTCAGGGTGTGATCCTGGAGTCCCAGGATTGAGTCCCACATCATTAAATGTTTCACCCAAACCCCATGGCCATTTTAGGCAGAGGTCAAGTTACTGCATGGAGTACTCCCTTCATGGAGCCTGCTTCTCCCTCTGCCTATGTTTCTGCCTCTCTCTCTCTCTGTGTCTCATGAATAAATAAATAAAATCTTAAAAAATATGTGATTCATTTATGATATGATTAAGAGTAAAAAGAATGTAACTAAATCAATCAATATAGGTACATTTTATGATGAGAATTTGAAATTTTTATAAAATGCATATAAAATTCACTGAAGAACATTAAAAGAACAATATTAAATGAACAGGTAATTTGATAAGGTGGCAAGATAAATAAGCTATTGTCTCTATTGTCTATACTATATTTTGATTGTGCCAGAGTTGACTTTAAAAGATTTACTCCATTATGTGCTCATTATATTATTGAACTGAACAATAATTTGTTCTAATATTATTCAAAAGAATGTATATATCTTGCATAATAACCATAATATGCTGTTTATTTTCATTTTCAAATATGAAAATTAGATGTTTTTCCCAAAAACTGCTTTTTCTTATAGAAAATGCTAAGAAAAACTTATCACATCTAGTTTTCCATTACATAAATGCTAGTTTTTATTCTTTCTTTTAATTACTAGGTATTAATTTTTATTTATTTATTTATTAATTAAAGATTTATTTATTTTTAGAGAGAAAGAAAGAGCGAGCAGGGGGAGGGGAGATGGAGGAAATCCCCAAGCAGACTCCTTGCCAAGCTGGGAGCCTGACACAGGGCTTGCTCTCTGGACCCTGAGATCATGATCTGACTTGGAGTCAAGAGTCAGATGCTTAACTGACTGAGCCACCCAGGGACCCCTATTTTTATTTTTTAAATTTTAGTTTTTTGTGATAAGAACATTAGAGATCTATTCTCTTTAAAAATTTTTAAAGATTTTATTTTATTTATTCATGAGAGACACACAGAGAGAGGCAGAGACAAGGCAGAGGGAGAAGCAGGCTCCCTGCAGGGAGCCCGATGTGAAACTGGATCCTGGGTCTCCAGGATCAGGTCCTGGGCTGAAGGTGGTGCTAAACCGCTGAGCCACCTGGGCTACCCTTTTCTCTTAAAATTTTAAGTGTATGACACATTAAATGTACAACACAGTATTGTCGACTATTAGTAAGCAATATGCAGCAGATCTCTAAAGCTTACTCATCTTGCTTAAATGAAACTTTATGCTCATTGATTAGAATTCCCCATTTCCCACCCCACTAGCCCTCGGCAACGCTCATTCTGCCCTTTGATTCTATGAATTGGAGTTTTAGATATCTCATGTAAGTGAAGTCATGCAAAATCTTGAGGACATTATGCTTACTAAATAAGCCAGACACAGAAAGGCAAACACTGGGTGAGATTTTCTAAGGAGCCTGTTCGAAATGGACAAAGAATGGAATCCTCGGGAAGGTCAACCTTTGCTGAGCAGGTCTCAGGAGAGTTAGAGACAAGGTAGGAGAGGAATCTATTGGTTACAGAAATATCACATATTACAGAAATACCAAGCAGAATAAAAACTGAACCACAATCTTTTAAATAGGCAGTTGAATCATTAGGGATCTCTAAGAGAGGTAAATAATAGGAAAACTAAAGAGATGTTAGTAGGTCAAAGAGTAAATGGGAACTAGAAGATATGATCTTTAAAGACAAAGAAAGTTTTCACTTTATGGCAGAGAATAGAAGGAAAGGGAAAGAGTTAACTACAGGGAGGTGGAATACGATAGGAATTTGATGTGCAGAAATTGAATATTTGTAGGTAGTGGTAAAAGACAAAGGATGATGGTAATAGTAAGTGTAAGGTACTTATTATGTGCCAGGAATTAATATAAGCACTTTACCTAGATCAGCTCATTTTAATCTTCATCGAGGTAGGCACTATTATTATTCGTATTTAAATGAGGCAACAGGCACAGCGAGGTTAAACAAAATGAGCAAGTTCACACATAACTCTAGGAGTCAGGATTCGAATCCAGCCTGGGGCACCAGAGTCTGTACTCTTTTTTAACTTCTACACTTTGCTAGAGAGAGGAAGGTGAAGGAAAAAGGGAAAATAATGGGCCATAATCCCTTACCCAGAAACTTATGGGGCCAGATGATTTTAGAACTCAGAAATTTTCAGCTTTTAGAAAGGTAATATATACATGTTTTATTAGAGCTAAGCAGGAGCTGGAGCTGTTAAACAGAGTGGATTGATAATTGATATTTTTATGGTAAATATTATCAATAAATAAAGACTAAATAACCTCACATTAGTTTGGGCCAAGTTCTGCTGCCATGAGTTACCAGAAAACTGTCAAGGGTCAGAGCTGTTTGAATTTTGGACTTGCAGATTATCCACTGTGCTCCTGTAACAGTCAAGCATGTCTCAGAGGGAGAGGAAGAGGATAAGCTGGTAGTGGGGTCTTAGAGAAGGTTAGGAACACCCGCTCCTTTGTGAAAAGAAAAGCAGGGTAAAGGGAAGACCAACAAGGTTAGGCCCTAGCTTCTTTTTCACAACTCCCACAAAAGCTCTGTTCTGTTTTCTTAGCAAAGGTTAGATGCCAGATGGATGTCACTATTTTTCCCTTTAAAGTCTAAAATGGCCTGTCCTTGTTTTTCCTATATTTTACCTGACCCACCAGAGGGATCAAGGTACAGGTGAGACTGAAAAGGGGGAGAGAGATTGAGGGACAGAGGATGCTATAAGAGATTTTTTTATAGTTCCTGTTTTCCCTTTGCAACTAGCAATATTCATTCATTTATTCATTCATTCACTTATTCATTTTGCTACCACTGGGGAAAAATCTTTAGAAAACTGCTAACACCTTGCAGAGTACTTCAGGGACAAGGGAAACAAAACCGAGAGACTTCATCATGATGCCCAAGAAGAGAGAGAGAAAGAGAGAGAGAGAGAGACATTGAGAATGAGTAAGAGGCTGTATCAGGCTGACATGGATGAAAAGAATGAGAGCCTGAATAGAACTAATTAAGACTGAGAAATATACCTGAACGGTATGATTTTTCCCCAGAAGTTCTATAGTATCTATCACTGTGTGTCACCTTTCCAGCCACTGCCTGTACCTGGTAGGGTTATGTGTTTGGCTGGCTGGAGCAGGGAATCCTTAACTCAATTATATAGGAGAGGGGAAGCAGGAAAACATTCCTGTATTCTCAGTAGTCACTTGGACATGTTAATCCAGAAAAACGTTGTTAAATATAATGTTGGCTACAAAAGTTTTTCCAGTGGTCCAGTCCCTAAAACACATGCTAAACCAAAAATCTGAGTCTGCACTCTGGTTTGCAGTTGATTTCTGGTATGGTATTACAAGGTCAGGCATCATAGGGGTTAAAATGTCTTTGGTAGGCTAGCCAGAAAATTTAACATGCATGTAAAATACATTCCAAACAACTGACTTTTGGAAAATAACCCTATAAGTTGGGGACCGCCTGTTTTTATATTCCTTTTGCCAAAGTTACTAAAATTTGTAGCAAAATAGAAATGAAAAAATAATGTATTCTTGTGACTCAACAGCACAGCAGCATCTTCAAACCCAGAGCATAATTTTTAGAGTCAATATTATTTTATTGGGCATTTTCTAGAACCAAAGAGAATGAAGTGGGAAGTCACCACATCTGGCAGTATTAATGGAGAAATTCTTCCTTTACCTTTACAATTAAAGTGGCTCCATGAAGAATAGTTATTAGTGTAAATGAGGGTATAGGCTGTGTGCTAATCAGACCTGTTGGTGTTATAAAACTGAGAGAAATAGCAGGTATGTTTCATAAGAGACACAAACATTTTCCTCCTCTCCCATCCTCTCAATCTCCATGATCCAAAATGGTAGCGGTTTAGAGGGTCACACTGCATTTAGAATGGAGAAAAAAACTGGTGTGTTTAGCCTAGAAAAGACTTATGGGAGGGAGTAAAATCATTAAAATAGAAGTGAGATTCTTTCTGATTTGTTTTGTGGGGCTCTAGTAGATGTAACTAAGACCAATGGTGGGAGATTTTTTTCCAGTGTAGGAAGGAATAACAGAATTCTTCAAAAATGAAATAGTAAGTTCCCTTTCTCATGTGTATTCAAAGGATAAATATCATGAATCAAGCTCAAGAGAGTCTTACATTGGGTAGAAGGTTAAAGTAGATGGTCTCCAAGTTCCTCTTTTCTGTATTAAAACTCTGTAAGTCCATAAAAATCATAAGTACCCTCTCTTTTTTCCCCAAGCAATATGATATCTTCAAAATTAGATGCCAATGAGAAAATTCTAGTTGATGCTAAGACCCCAGTTGGTCATACAATTGTGTAATCAAGTTTTAAGTGTTCTTGATGGAGCCAGCCAACCTGAGACTGCCCATTTCCTTAGTCATGGAGATGTACTTTTGGAAACCAAAATCTGTAGTAGGCAAAAATCAGTCCAAGCTGTGTGGCTTTCCAACAGGGTATGATTACAAAAAAAGGCTGAAATTATTATAACCCAGAAGGGAAGAAGTCAGCAGAATTCATTATCCTTATAAAATACATTCTTTGATCCTTCCTTCTACCATATTGTGTGCACTGTTTCTTGGGCTATCTAGTGGTCAGTGAGGTCAAGATAATGTTGTGTATCTCTTGTTTCCTTTACATTGGCTTTATAGAGACTGAGAGCCAAGATTAGCCCTTCTAGTTTCCTTTTAGAATAGTTCCTATTAAAGAAGTTCAAGTTTTTTCATTGTTGGAAATCATTTAGAATTCTCTAGTATGTGGCAGTAGCTTCTACTTGATCTTTATAAGTAAGAACTTTAAGACATTGCAATGTGCTCCCAAATAAAGTCATAATGGAAGTTTGGTTTTCTCTTTTATAATACCCACTGAACTTGTGATTGTTTGATCAATGTTGGTCATCCATCTGGAATGCAAATTCCATGAGAGTATGGACAAGCTATTTGTCTTATTCAGCATTTCACTTCCATGACCTAGCAGTGTCAGCACCTAAGAAGTATTAAATAAATAAACTTAACAATTAAATGATTACCTGCTGTCTCCAATGCTGTTTATATCTTACACACACACACACACACACACACACACACACTTTGAGCAATTTCTTAATAGAAACAGTCTACCTTTTTGTTTCATAAATTGCAGGAAGAAAGCAGCACCTTCTTGTCCCCATGTCCTGGATCAGTGCAAAGATTCTATAACTTCCTTTTAAATTACTTCATTGATCTTTGTTTTCACCTATGTCAAATGGGCACAGGGACAGTTCATAGTGGTGTTAGGACAGCTTATCTAGCTTTAAAGATTTCCCTCTAAAGTACAACAAAACTACTTCCATGTCCCATACAAGGGAGAACAAGCTGTGGATGGCTTCCCAAGTAGGTAAATACCACCTTGTGTACAGGACAGTGGAGACAAGCAGCCTCATCATAAAATGTAGACAAATAGGGAAGATCTCCTGCCTCTTACATACCTTTGGATGTCTTTTCAGGCAAAATTCCTTTCTGAGAGGCAGAACAAAGGCAGCAGGAAAGTGTGTGCTACCTGGGAATTGGGAGGTAGGGAAACACTCCCAATTCTAAACACTTGCCCTGTCTTACAATTTGGCAGAAGCTGGACAATCTAGTTTCTACCTGGGATAGTCCTAATAATAAAATTATCTTGGTTTGGATATTATCTACTCGTCCCATAAACACCTATATATATTATTTCATTCTATCTTTTCAATAGCACTATCAGATACTTATGTACTGATCGTTTTTGTTGTTATTGCCATCTATTTTGCATATGCAAAAACTGCAGAGGTTAGATGACCATTTCAGGGGTAAAGTGCTCATTAGAGGCAAAGCTGGATCTCTATCTCTAAGTGACGAAGAAACATGGTGTAGCACTCACAGGATTAAAACCCGTTCAATCCCAACTCCATTTACTATCTATGTGACCGTAGAAAAATTCTTTGCATTTTCTGAGCTTTGGTTTCCTGAATTTTTTTTAAAATGGGGGCAAAAGAATTTTAGAGGAGTAGGAAAGAGCAGATGTTAATAATATTTGTCCTATTTACTTCATGGAATTATTCTGGTAGGGATAATAAAGATGAAAGTACTTTGTAAGGTATATCTATGAGGTGATATTACTTTTTCTTTTTAAATTTTAATCTTAATTCCAGTTAGATAACTTACAGTATTATATTTGTTTCAGGTGTACAACATAGTAAATAATTCAGTTAAAAATTGGCAGAAGACATGAACAGACATTTCTCCAAAGAAGACATACAGGTGGCCAATAGACACATGAAAAGATGCTCATCATCACTTACCATTAGGGAAATGCAAATCAAAACTACAATGAGATATCACTTAACACCTGTCAGAATGGCTAAAATCAACAACACAAGAAACAACAGGTATTGGTAATGATGTGGAGAAAAAGGAACCCTCATACACTATCAGTGGGAATGACAACTGGTGCAGCCACTGGGGAAACCAGTATGCAGTTTCCTCAATAAGTTAAAAATAGAACTACCCACAATCCAGCAATTGCACTAGTGGGTATTTACCCAAAGAGACGGTATTACTCTTATTCCCAGTAGGGTACAGAGCATGGGGCTCTGGAGGCAGACAGGTTTCATTCAAGGCCCACCGCCACTCCTTTCTCATGATATGGCCTTGTCTGCCTTCCTGAATCTCACTAAACTTCAGTTTCCTCATCTGTAAAATGGGAACAATAAAACCTACCTCATAGAACTGATGTGAGGATTAAATGAGAGTACAGAAGACAGTACAGGAGACAGAATTACCAAATGGGTGGTAATAGTAGCACCATCGTTATAATATTGTGTCTCCTTTACAATGGAAGAAATTGATGTTCAGGAGCCTACTGATTTGGTGTCAGGGCACCCAGAGAGGAGAGCAGTGAGAGACTTGGTAAACCCATGTTTTGGCTTGTATTGGCTATAGAAAAAATATATCTGGTGAGTGGAAGCTAGACAAGAAGAAACATTTTTCTTTTCTTTTCCTACCACCCCACCCACCTCAGTCCATAGAGTCTATCTCTTTAGGATTTGAGAAAACAGGAGCCCCTGGAGGCCCAAGGAGGGACTAATACAAAATAATTTCCTTCCTCTGTTGCTACAGGAATCCCAAAAAACCTTAGGCAAGAGATTGATTCTTGGCAGTATCATTACTTAGCACTTGGGTTTTCCCAATTATTAGGACAATACTTCTTCCCAATGAAGGAGTTTTCTGGGCCCCTTAGGTAACTGGAAATAAACTTCTCTGATGAAACTTGTTTGTCTCTTGGCACTTCCTCTGCTGGTTCACGACAGAACAACAATTCACAAATTTTAGAATAAACATTATAGTCACTCACTAGGACATAGAAGAAAGTTTCCAAGAATAAAGAAGAATCATGGGAATATGTAGCATCATATTGCATAACAATTCATTTTAAATAGTTCAAATCTTCCAGGAAAGGGAGAAGATATTTGTGAAGCAGAGGGCGTCTAAAAATTCACACAAGTTGCTGGGTTTATGTTGGGACTTAGGGATTCAATTTAAAGTTTGTCAGAAAGGAGGAAAAATTCGCAATTCAGTTCCTGTTGATGCAATTAATTTGAATTTCTCATCTCAACAGAATACCATGCAGTTGCAATTTTGAAAAATGTATTATATTTATAAGGGAACACACCTTTTTTGAGAAACAAGATAGAAAAACTGGATCAAAATAATGGATTAAAAACAGGAAACTGACTTTTACAATTATTTTTAATTTTTTTAAATTTTTTAAGATTTTATTTATTTATTCATGAGAGACAGAGAGAGAGAGAGAAAGAGAGAGAGAGAAAGGCAGAGACACAGGCAGAGGGAGAAGCAGGCTCCATGCAGAGAGCCCGACATGGGACTCGATCCCGAGTCTCCAGGATCACGCCCTGGGCTGAAGGCAGCGCTAAACCGCTAAGCCACCCAGGCTGCCCTACAATTATTTTTTTAAAGGCTTATAAAAAACATATACAGAAATTCCAGAAAAAGCACTTAAACTTCTTCAAAAAACAAAAGCAAAAAAATCCCACCTGACTAGTTTTGTCTACATGAGAAAAGAGGAATGGAAAACTTTAAGATTAATTTTTAGATAATTAACAGCAGGAATTGTCCAAAATATCCAAGCAATCCAAGCATTAAGGTAATTGTCCACCAGTGCTTGGCAAAGTGGGTTGGCTGAATGGAGCTATTTCATACAGAAAGAAAACATATTAGCGTTTCTTTTTCTTATTTCACACCTTCACCTTTATATTATATCTATCTTGTAAACATGTACAAGATGTGCTGATTAGTATAGTTGTATAGCATGGAATTTAGAAATGAATGTATATAAGGAGTACATATTCAAAAATTTTACTGATAGGAATACACAATGAATTACATCTGGAGATGACTACTCTAAATGATTGGCACAGTTCTAAACTCTACTGGGCAGAGTAGGCATATACTCATAGTTAAATATGATTATTTCCCTTGGCATTGATCTATGAAAAATATTTGGGGGATATGGATTGTGTGTTCACTGCTATGCTAGGCATGGATAAGAGTATAAGAAATATCTAAACCGTGGGCATTCGGCTTGTGCCTGAATACCTCCCTGACAGTCTCTCCATCTTGTAGGAGAGTCCATTCTATTGTTGAAGAGCTTTATTGTTAGTACATTCCTTCTTATATTGCATCTGAATTTGAGATGCGACAACCCAGTTTGGAATTATAATTTCTTTTGGTCTAAGTTTTACCTACGGGGCAACATTGGATAGCATTAAATATCTGAAGACAGCTCAATCTCTTCTTTTTCTCTTCCCTTGGGACCTATTGGGGCTTTTCCAACTCTATAATATATCCTTTTAAATGTCAGCCACCTGGATTTACTCTAGTTTGTCAATTCCCTTTTAAAATGTGATTCAACTTGCACTGAATGCATGAGATTAACATTTCTCTTGATTTGGATGCCATGTACTATTGACAAAATTAATATTAATATTATTGGAAATTTCATCTTTCTCTTGGCTCTTTTTATAGTCGACTACAGCTCCCAGAGGTTTTTACTGTGACCTTTGGGCTTGAGCTTCACCAGTTTACTTTTACAGTTACCCTTGTAATTGTGCCAGTATTATTTAGACCTAAATGTAGGGTTTACATTTATCTCAGTTAAATAGCATCCTGTGCATTTTGACTTACAGCACAGCTTACTGAGATTATTTCTTAATCTTGCCTCATTTGTCAAAAATATACTAAGCCCCCATTAAATGCTAATCAGTGTTTGGGGTTGCAAGGTCATAAAAAAAATAACTCACAGTCTCTTTTCTTGAGTATCTCACATTCCAGTTAGAAAACTGGACATAAACTTTTCCATCATGCAGCATATTAAGTTCTGTAACAGAGTCATGTGTAAAGTGCAATGAACATGCAAAGAAGGAAGACAGTTCAATAATTGGTAATATTTTATAGATTTACAATGTAGGATTAATTTGCATATCTTATTTTATTTAATTCTCAAAACAATTCTGATGGATAATACGGCTAGTAAATAGTCATCAATTTACAGAAAAGCCAGAGGCTCAGAGTAGTTAAGTGACCCAGCAAATAGGAAGTATCTTCCCCCCCCCGCCTTTTTTTTTTTTAGAAAACCAGGGCAAAGTGATCCTATTTTTCTGGTTCAACACATATTTTCCAAGATTCCCCAGTAATTCTACATAGTGCCCTCAGAGATGTATGACCGAATCACTTTAGCACCTAGGGATGTAATCTCTAAGTTCATTGATGTATAAATTCACTTAAAGCAACTTTTCCACCTAAACTGTCAGCTGATCTAGTCTGTAATATTCTTTTCAAAGTTTGAAATCCATGAGTAGACTTTCTTTGGGTTCCTGTTTGTCACCTGTTGTTATTTGCTAACTTTCCAGTATCCCTTGGCTGCAGTCAGCTGAGTCTTTTGTTACTCTTTCTCTACTCTGAGCATGGCTCTTATATGCCCCTTTCTATTGAATTTTCTCTTCAATTGCTAGACTCCTTTTCCCTCCTCTTCTCCAATATTTGACAATAAAATCTGGAAAGAATGGTAGTGTTAATAATAAAATGAAGTAAAATCCTTGGACCTGTCACCATTAATTGCTTTCAAATTTTGGCCCATCTTTATGGAATATGTTTCTTTATTCCTTCTTTGAAAACAAACCTGGGTTGTTGAACTTCTGGACTGGAATTTCTGTTGAAGAAAAATATTCAGAGGCTCTTGGAATATGTCCAAGCTCTCAAGTCTTTTTCGTAAGTAGGTATAACCACTTGTTTGAAAAAAAAGAACTCTCCGCACTCAAGTCTCTTTTATCATGTGCACTGGTGAGCAACTTTCATTAAAAGTATGATTTACAGAGGAGGATCGAGTGACAGGTTAAAAGGATGGACTGTTTTGCACTATACTGAGTAATTTTATGGAAAGATGAGTTTATAGGTCTTTAAATTTTGAATCATAATATCATATGAGAAAATACTAATTTTTAAGAGCTATGTATGCATTTGCCAATTATCCTTGATTAAGAGAGAAAAATCAGGACTTGTTCAATCTGCATGTAAATCTTCTTATTCACAATCATCACTGTTTCCTTGTATAAAACATTTTAAAATGATTCCCGTTTCAGGCCTCTGTCTAAAGAAAATTGTCACTAATTTTGTGTTTCTAGCATCAATGTACTTCAAAAACTATCAAAGTAACTGCTGTAACAGGCTGAGGTTTAGGAATATTTGTCAGACTCATATCATGTATGCCTTCTAGTCTGACACTAATGAGAAGTTTTTCAGTGGGGCATGGGATCCAGCTTTCCAAGGAACCATCTAAGGGCCAGAGGTCACAGCTGTAAGTGTGGGGTGGGAGTTTGGGATAAGGGCAACTCTGATCAATGGGAAACAGGAAGTGGGAGGCAGCGGATAAGCTCTTTCTTATGAACTACCCTAAAGCTTGGTTTCCCCCAATAGCCTTCCATAGATACCCAACATGGCTGTGCAGATGCATTTCCCACATAACCTTCTGGGTTCTTTGTGGCTCATTGGGAAGGAAGCAGCAACCAGTCCTCCCTGCTTACTTCTCCTTTTCCTCATTCTCACATCAGCAAGAGCCTCCACTCTAGACTCTGTTATCTGGAGTAACCAGGATAGGAGGGCTGTTGGTTAAAAATACCTATTAATCAGCACATTAAGGGTTCATAGCAATCCAGGATAATTTTGTGAACCTCCTGTATGCAAAGCACTAGATTAGGAACTATAAGGGAAACAAAGCTAAACAGAGTTCAAGCTCTACTTAGGCACTAATAGTCTAGAAGAGAAGACAGAGTATTTGCATAGGAAGCATAGCTTTTATGGATTCACAAGAGTTAGTTTCCAGGTCTGGCTCATCTAGCCACCAGCTGACATTTACTTCTTAGTGAGATATTTATTCTCTCTGGGCCTCAGTTCTCTTAGCTGTAAAATGCAAGGTTGTGTTAGATAAACTTGAAAGTCCCTTCCACATCTAAAATTACATGATTTTATAAATTTAATTTAAGAAAAGGAAGACTCTAACTAGTTCTGTATGATGAGTGCATTCTCTGAATCCAAGTGCTGTGGGAACTGGGGCTTTAAAGACTTGGGAAGCTTTTATGAAGAAGGAGGTACATGGGCTTGAAGGATTTGTAGGGTTTTGATGGGAAGGCAGGAGGCAGATGGACATGTTAAACATGAGGAAAAGTAGATACAAAGGAATACAAAAGGAAAAGTATAATGCACATTCAGGAAGAGCAGCAGATAGTTCAGTCTGGTTGAAGTAAGGGATCTAAATTTAAGAGGCTAGTAAAGAAAGACTAGAGGAAGGAAGATCCCAACTGCACATTAAGTTTGAGCTTTATCATGTTTTCTTTGACTCAACATATTTATAGAACACTTACTATGTTCCAGGCAGTGAGTGAAGTGCAGAAAACACAGAAATAAATAAGATATGCTATCCTCAACAGACCTGTGAGCAATGGGCCAAGGACTGAGAAACAGTTAGAAGTGAAACTAG
Source organism: Canis lupus baileyi (assembly GCF_048164855.1). Taxonomy (NCBI): domain Eukaryota; kingdom Metazoa; phylum Chordata; class Mammalia; order Carnivora; family Canidae; genus Canis; species Canis lupus. The sequence goes on along the minus strand of NC_132846.1, from coordinate 54,790,483 downwards.
TATGCAAAATTCTGTAACATAAATAAAACTGAAGAGCACAGCATGCAAGTGTGGAACATCTTGGAGGTAAGATAACAACAGAGGGGCAGAGGAGGAATCAAGGATAATAGGAGACTGTAAGGATAATAGAAAAGAGAGAAGGATGAGCAGTTTGTTGATAAGAAAATAAGTGTGTTTTGATGTTGAATTTGAGGCCCTTCAAGAAAGCCAGGCAGAAATGTCCAAAAGTAGAAGAAATATCGGACTGTGACTAGCTTGAAATGTTGGAGCAAGAGATTGAGGTATGAGTGTATTTTCTAAGTAAACTGTGGGCCTGGGAGGGACTGTCAAGGAAGAATATATAGACAGAAAAGAAGACCAAAGGGAACACTTGAAGGAATGCCCATGTTTAGGAGGAGTCAGAAGAAGTAAGAGGCATGAACCAAGAAAAGTTAAAACTATCAAAAGTGTTGGACAACTAGCATAAAGGATATCAAGGGAAGAAAGAATTCCAAGAAAGATGAGAGGTTGGACAAGATCAAAGGCTCCCCAAACTTGATGGACCAGCTGCATTAAAATCAGCTGAAACATGTATTAAAAACGTGGAATTTGTGTCTTAATGGATCTTCGAGAAACCACTAACAGTAGTTGCCTTAGGGAAGGGAGACTAAGGGGGAAAGGGGAAGAGTGACTTACGGTTTAGCATTTACCCACCAGTACATATGGTTTACATGTCTACCATGTGATGTTTTACCTAACCGAACAGATAAATTGAAATGCAGATTTCCAACCTCTACTTCTACCTCTTACCTCTACTATGCAAGGGTTTTCGTGGATTGCTCAGGAGCCAATATTTTTAATAAGTTCTTCTGGTGATCTTAATCTGCAGTCAGATTTGAAAACCCTTAAAGTAGCTAACTTCAAATCGAACTTCCAGTTCTTAGAATAAGTGTCTCATGGGTATATAGGAAAGGAAAAGTCACTATTTTCAAATATTAGAAACCATCCAGAAGATGAAGATTGAAAAGACACCCTTGTATTCATGGAATAACAAGTTTTGGCAGAAGGATGGGGTCAGAAGTCAATCTGAAGAGGGATAAGGAATGAACAAACAGTAGCAGTGAGGAATGTAAGAGTGAAAGGAAGATATTAGAACTTAAGGGATAACTGCATCAAGGAAAAAGGTTAGCATTGGTAATATAAGCTAATTGAAGTGCCAGTCTGCCAGCTACCAGGAGGAGACAATTAGAGAGCTCCCAGCTACGTGACCTGGTGGAAGAGTCCCAGGTGAGCTGTGCTGTCAATTAAAGAGTGTGGGAAAATTTTAAAACAAAATTAATATAAGAAGATTGAACCAAGGTTGAGGTACCCACATAGAAATGAGCAAGCAAAGGCTTCAGCACCCACTATAGCCATTGAAAAAAATCAATATCTGTAGAATGAATAATCTAGAATGAATAATCTAGAATGAATAATCTAAAATGACTTCCTGGAGTCTATCTAACCCAAAAGCCTCACTGTGGCCACCTATAAACGGATAAAACATAATAATTCTTTCAATGAACACTGAACTCCCTGGAAGAAAGAGAACTCCCCAGGTACCCAGAAAGAACTGCAAACAGAATAGTAAGCTGTGTAAGTGCTCTAGGTTATAGTGGGGAAGGTTATAGTGGGGAAGTTATTCCCAAACTTAGTAGCCGGGAAGCTTGTCTTTTAATGCTGACACCAGGTCAGAAGAGCAGACCTTGGCACATGTGAAAGGCAGAGTTGGAACTAAGATACTGCTATAAACTTGGAAATGTAAAAAGGTAACATACTTAGTGAAAATATGAGACACAAAAGATCTGCCCAATGACCAGTTTGTATATCTGTATATCCCTTGTATATGTTCTGTATTTAAAAAAATATTCTTGAGAGTCTGGAATCACACTCCTACCCATGGACTTGGGTGTTTGGGAGAGAATTTAAACTACTCCCTGCTTGAGGCATCTCCCAGGCTGAGATAGTAACATAAAATATGGCCTGAGTGGTGAAATCTCTAATATTGAAATCCTTAATGTTGTTCCCGATGACTCCTGCTCTCAGCACAGGCTGTACAATATTCTCAATGATATAGTCATGCTGAAAATGAATAACACAAAATTATAAAATAATACACTAACAATTCACCATGAAAGACCTGTAGACCCAACAATCAGCAAATTGAAGTCCTCAAGGAAAAAGAAAAAGAGGGAAAAAAAGAAGAAAAAAAAAAAAAGAAAAAAATGAAGTCCCCAAGAATTTCAGAAAACAGAATAATTTTATAGTGACTATTAGGTTTAAGTTAATCCAGGACATAAAGACATAACTAGAACCCCAAAAATGAAAAATAAAAACAAAATGAGTAGGACAATATGAAAAAATAACAGATAGTGAAATATAACAGAAATAAAGAATGCATATAGTTATACTGGATGGATTAAACAGAAGGGTTGTCAGCTGAAGAATAGTGAACTGGAAGATAAAGCTACTTAAATTAGATAAAATGTAGCCTGTGCAATGATTCGTGGCCTTGAAAAGTATGTAGGTGGTAGGCTGGGGTAGGAATGAGGAAGTGAAGAAAAGCAATGCATCCATGCAATAAGCTGATTTTGATTAAGTTGTATTGAGGCTACTACAGACAGATAATGAAAGCTGAGACAATTAACAAACTATTGAAAACTAAATGTGAAAGCCCTTATTTAGTCAATGAGAAATCAGAAAAACCTAAGACCAAACTCAGGACTTACAGTTAAGCTTTTACTTATTCCCCAGTAGGAATAGTCAAATAAATTATGGTTTATTCATTCAGTGGAATACTGTACAAGGATGGCTCTGGGCATATTTTAGTTGACATGGAAGTCTGCCAGCTTGGAGTAGGGGCTAAGCAGGACTCTGCATGCAGCTTGGGTCATATGATATGGTACACTCTATCGTGTTGGAGATGTCAACGAGGAAAAAGAGAGTGTGGTGCAGAGTTTAAGGTAAGCCTTCATAAGAGACTCTAGTGCAATTCCTGCATTCTGGAGCAAGTTCACACATCCACAGTGCAGAAAAACAGCTCTTGGTATGCTACTGGGCCCTCAGTCAAATGAGATAGAATATTTGACTATGGAAACCAAGTGACCATGCATCCTAAATTGCCTATCATGAGCTGAGTTCTCGAGGACCCACTAAATTATAACATCAAGCAGACTCAGCAGCAATTAATCAGATGGAAAGTAGTATATCAAAGATCAATTGTGAGCAGGACTACAAACCATGAATAAGCTGTATGAGCTGGTGTTCTAAACCTCCAAGTCAACAACTAAGATTACATTACTGTCCCTTCGTTGGCTTACAGCTATGGCTGTATTAAGTGTCCCATATGAGCAACTAAAGGAAACAGACAAAAGCCAGAGCTTGGTTAGTAGAGCATTTGGTTTGGCATATAGATGTTTGTTAAGTATGTCCACCCAAAATAGACATGAGCTACACATGGAGAGCAGGCCTTGAAAAACAGCAGCAAGGGACTATCTTCCCAATGGGTGGATTTCATGGAAAAATAGCCTAAGATAAGAATATATATGAACTCATGAGCAAATGGATTGGTGAGTTGGTCAGAGCTTGGGAAGAAAAAGGCTAGAAGAGTATAGAAAAAAAAAAGTCTGGACTAGATATATAGGAGTGGGCATGAAATTTGAAAATCTTAATGACCACCAGAAAGCCCATTAACAGAGTGGAAACTACATGTCAATAGCATGGACCCCATTAATCAAGGCTGATCTGTCTACTACCACCATTGAAAGTCCAACCAGTTACCAACAGACTTCAATGTGGCACTATTATTTGAGGGTACCGTATTGTGGAAAATTGACCACATTGAGCCTTTTCTTCCTGGAAGGGCCAGTGGTTTATTTGTCATAGTAGTAGACACTTACTCTTGGTAACTGTTCAACTTTCCTGTCTCTACAGCCTCAGCCTATCACCACTATCTGGGAGATTTCAAAGTATGTGATCCAGGTTTATAATCTCATACAACATAGCATCTAACCATGAGAACTTTTCCTTTTTTTTTTTTTTTTTTTCATGAGACCTTTTTCACAGAGAAGGAGATGGGGGCGGGGGTTAGTTCACTGGTCATATGAGGTACCACATAATCCAGAAGTAATTGGTTTTACAGAACTGTGGAATAATTTGCCAAAGGCACAACTTGTAGGCAATACTCCTGGTGGGGTATCATCATCATGCAGATTACACATTAAATCACAGATCTCTATTTGGATATTGTGTCCCATTAGAAAGAGTATGCAGGTCTGGAAATCAAAGGGCAAAATCAGGAGTGGCCCCAGTTGCCTTTATATCCAATTATCCACTGAGGGATTTTGTGTTTCTAATCCCTACAATTCCAGGCTCTGCAGGGAACTAAAGGTGATGACTGCCACCTGGGAATTTTGGACCCAAGGACCAGTAGACTAAAGGAGGAGTTACTATCTTGGTAGGAATAAATGATCCTGATCAAAGGGAAGAGATAGGTCTGCGGTGACCCAGTGAGAGTAGGGAGGAATATATGTGGAAATCATGGAATCCACTTGGGCATGCCATAACACTTGCTCAACTATGACTAAAATAAACAATCCCAGCAACCCCTGCCTGAAAAGAGTATAGTTACCATGGGTTCAGACCCCTCAGGAATAAGAGCTTGGATTGTACCAACAGATAACTCATCAAGGCCAGCAGAGGTGAAAGCTGAGTATGAGGGAATCTAGAATGGACAATGGAGAGAAATGCAAGCATCAGTTGTGGCCCTGACATCAATTGTAGCAGCAGGGGCTGAAGTTCATCCTCCTAATCTCTCTTCTAAATTTCTGCCAGTAGACAGACCTACTGGAATCCTGGATGATCTGCTTTCCAAATGTGTATGGGGAAGTAGATCATAGCACAAGGGGTGGGCTGCGACAGCCATGGAGGTGAGTGCTCTATTCAAGAACACACTTCCATTGACTGTAGCTTGCTTTGGGTAGTATGGACATTTTCACAATATTTATTATTCTAGTCCATGAACATGGAATGTTTTTCCATTTGTTTGTGTCCTCTTTGATTTCATCAATGTTTTATAGTTTTCAGAGTGTGAGTCCTTCATCTCCTTGGTTAAGTTTATTCCTAGGTATTTTATTCTTTTTAGTGCAATCGTGAATGGAATTGTTTTCTTAATTTATCTTTCTGCCACTTCATTTTTAGTGCATAGAAATGCTACCAATTTCTAGGTATTGACTTTGTATCCTGCAACTTTACTGAATTCAAGAACTATACTCAAAAAATATTTTTTAAAAAGAATGCATTTAATTTTAGGATGCAAGGGGGTACAGCCAGTACTCCTAACTGGCTCATCAACATCTGCCCTCATTGTACAACAGCAGCTCAACCTCCCATGCTGATCAGAGATGCACTTTGAGGCAGCAGGCAATCAAGGAGTGTGAGTGGGGGAATCAGAACTGGTCATGACTACAAAAGCCACCATGGGTTCAATCCAGGAAAGGATCTAAAAATGTCCGCTGGATTTTGCAACAAAGGTTGTTAGTGACTTTGGCAAGAGCCTTTCCAATTGAGTAATGGGAGCAGAAGCCAAATTACAGTGAGTTAAAGACTGAATGGAAATAAAGACATCAAGAGAACAACTTGAGAAAAGTCTTCACGGAAGTTCAGGTGCAAAGAAAAGGAGACAGGTAGGGAAGCAGCAGTGGTGAATGGACTAAGATGTGGGAACAATGGAGGAATTTTGTTTTAGCAGAAAGAGACTTGAGTGTGTTTAGACAAGAGTGGAAAGACAATGGGAGAGGAAAGAGAAGGAAAAAGTCAAAGTAGGGGGTGAGGAGCCAGGGAGCACAGATACAGTTGGAGGACAGTTCTCTTGCCTTGTTGGAAGAGTAGAGGATGAAAGGATGGGTGGAGATGGTTTTAAATTTTTTTTGTTGCTTTGTTTTTACAATCTGAATCTCTCAAAATCTCTATGTGATAAACCTGTGTTCCCCCAAATATTTGATAAAACATAATGCCCTATATTCTTAGTCTGCTGAATGAGAAAGACTGTCTCTGAATAACCAAGATCACTTTGTACATTTGAACAATTAATTCTTTGATCTTCAAAATAGTTCTCCAAAGTAGGAGAGAGCCGTCCTATGGTTTCATTACACAGAAAAGATGGGACACAAAAAGATTAAGTGCCTTGCTAAAGTGTTCATCAATAACTTCCTTATTAAGTGGGAAATTTCCTTCTTATTAATTTTTTTTATTTTTGCAGGGGAGGGGCAGAGGGAGAAGGAGAGAGGGAACCTTAAGCAGGTTCCATGCCCAATGCAGCGTGTGACACTAGGCTCGATCTCACAACGCTGAGATCACGACCTGAGCTGAAATCAAGAGTTGGATGCTTAATTGACTAAGCCACCCAGGTGCTCCCACTCCTACCCCCCATCTTCTACTTTTTACCATGACTTTAGCTGACTTAGCTTCATTCAAGGTATTTCCCCTCCCTCTATTGCTATTGAAAATGAAGATACTGTATATAATATGAAACCATAGCCTCTTCATGCTACCCTGGGTCTTTTTGGTCATGAGATATATACTTTCTATAAAGTGCCAAGTTTCTTATGAGTAAAATGAATTCTTCATAAATATATTAGAACTTCTCTTGTCATACAGAACTGAATCAGACAGAACCTTAATAGATTCTTTCATGCTTCGTAGAGCACATTTCAGAGCTTCTGGCTTTGTTGTTTTAGATTCCAGGGATTGAGGATGATTGTGAAATGGCAACTTGGTTATGCTACATAAGAAGGCCAGCCAAGCATTAAATAGGGGCATCTGGAGAGTTTGGAAATCCTAACAGGCTTTTCAGCCAAACTCTGACACAGAACAGATAGATCCTTACAGATTTATGGTCCCTATTGGGATGGAAACCGACCCCCCCGCAACATCCCCAGCTAGAATTTCGGTCACTTTACCCTACTGACAATAACTCCCCAGGGATGAATATCTCCGGAAGAAGATAAGCAATCTTACAAATATTTAAAATGTGCATTTTACACAGTGGACAAGTGTTTGGTCTTAATAAAGCTGCATAATCCTCAAGCCAAACAGCTGCTGAATGGTCTCTGATGGAAGCATGTCCTCTCCAAATCAATATAATCCCCACACGAACAGTTAAATCAGACCAGGTCTCACAGGCTCTCAGACTCACTACTGCATTTGTGATACTGGTCAGCTTTGATCAGGCTTCATTCTGGTAACCAGCTATTTCACAGACCGATAGTAGCTTTACCTCACATAATCCTCATAACTAACTACTCCATATGTGGGCATAATAGATCTTACTAGTTTGTTCATCCTGTGAATTGAGGAAACAGATTCTCCCACACAGTGAGTTGGTGGAGAGCTAGAATTTGGCCACACATCTTCTATCTCCAAGTTCCAGAATGGTTTGGGAAGAAATAGCTGAGAAGTGAGCTCTAGTAAACCTCGGGTGAAGAATAATCTTTTTTTTTTCATTTGACCTTTTATTTGTTCTCAGCAAATTTTCTTTATTGGCATATTGGTTAAATTGTTAAGTGAAGATATATAGAAGCCAATATTATTATAATAAATGCCATTACAAATTGGATATTGTTTGAGTTTTGTAGCTTGCCTATAACGGAGAAAAGCCTTTGCATTAGTATTGGCTCGTAAAAGGGTAAAAGAGTTCTGGATAATGGCTCATGCATTGCTTTTAGTCACTTCTTTCTAGAAGTGTTGACTAAGATTGCCATGGGATCCACAAGGGATAAGTGCACGGTGTTGCTCAGCCAGCTGGCTGAAACATTCTCCTTCATAAGATGGGTACTCTCAAAACCTTTTGACATGGGAAAGAGTTTTGTAGCTCTAAGCTTCTGGGAATAACTATGGACATTTTTGGCTTTCCAATAGTTATATCTAAGTGTAAGGCATTTAGACATGGAGTGGGACTACTCTCTACACCAAGATGCTGGAAATGAACCTGCTTGAAAAATCCTGAAAGTACATAAAGCTTGGCCTGTTTACATTTATTTCCCAGCAGGGCACTTGTCTGACAGCCCACATTCCTTTTATTCAGGCAATGTGGATGAAACATGAAATCATTATGCTAAGTGAAAGGAGCCAGGCACACAGGTCACATGTATGATTACATTTATATAAAATATACAGAATAGGTATATCCATGGAGACAGAGCAGCAAGCAGATTAGTGATTTCCAGGGGGCATGGGAGGAGAGAGAATGGGGAGTGACTGGGTGATCAGTACAATCTCCTGATGGTTTGGAACTAGAGGTGATGGTTGTACAACACTGTGAATGTACTAAATACCACTGAATGGTACCCTGTATGAATTTCATATCAATTGAGGAAGAGGATGGGAGGGAAGGAAGAAACAGGAGGGGAAGAGACCAGATTTAGGAAGACAGCTACTATAGAATAGAAGAGAGAGCCTTGGATTTGGAGCTAGGGGACCTGAGTTTGAATACTCTCATTTACTAGCTGTGACATAAAAGATAAGAGAGATGACATTTCTGTGTCTCAGATTCCTCATCTCAAGTAGAGTCAAACAGAGATGTATGAGTCCCAAGTGAGATACCATATATGAAAACATATTGCATGGGGCTGGACACAGAGTTGATGCAGTACATAATTAAGCTAAACAACAACATCAACAACAAGAAACCAACAGTGACAGATTTTTAAGGCAGTACAAAAACCCATTTAATTCATATTATAGCTCAAACTGTTATTATGTAATAGAAGTAACACATGAATAATTCTTAAGAGATAATCATGGCAATTTTCAGAAATCCAAAATACTCTAAGGAACTAGATGTTTTTGTAATTATAGTTTATAGTTTATTTTTCTGGTATCGAGGCATTAATTCAACCTAAAAATTAAGGTTATGGCAAATTCTTAACTCTGGGACTGTGTTTCAATTACATCAAAAGTAACTATTTCATCAACTTAAGATGCAGATTTCTGAAAGAACTTCGTGAGTTCTGAAACCAGAAATCCACTGATTGAAAGGGATGTTGGATTCTTCTAAGGAGATTTTTTTCAGTGTTACCACAAAGATGATTTTCAACAACCATGGGTACAGGATGACTTATTCTGTAGATGTCACCCAGTGCTGGTGCAATGGGCATGAATAAAATGGCCATGGGTGACAGGGATGGAAGCCCAAGATAGGTTCCTTTTCATCAAATTTCATCAGGGCCTTTGTGAATGACCAAACTACCAGCAGTGGAACCCTATACTATACCGTTGATAAGGTAAATTTCCTTAAAAAGAACAGCCAGTTAATTGATGACAGTTTGATTACACTGGACTGCTTCTACCCTTCTTTCACTCAGACTCCACATACTCTGTGAGAAAATCCTGTCGGGTTTGCTTTTATCATAAATCCAAGACTCCAGCACTTCTCACCACCTTCCCTGGTAGTAAGCTTGTTGGAGCTCTTGTCATTTTTCACCTCATTAACAAATATAGGAGCCTGAGTGCTCCTAGTAAAATGTAGGTCAGTTCATGCAACTGGGTGGGGCTCAAAATCCTTAATAGCTTCTTACCTCATCAGAAAAAAAATATATAGGGTAGCCCCCCGTGGCGCAGCGGTTTAGCGCCGCCTGCAGCCCAGGGCGTGATCCTGGAGACCCTGGATCGAGTCCCATGTCAGGCTCTCTGCATGGGGCCTGTGTCTCTGCCTCTCTCTGTCTCTATGACTAAATAAATAAAATCCTTAAAAAAAAAATATATATATATATATAACATATCCTTTTACATTTATATATTTATTTATAGTATTTTATATTTATTTTATATATATATTTATATGTGTTAATGCCTTATAATTATCTACAAAGTACAAGATGCTCTGTCTCCCATAACTACTGTGATCTCATTTCCTACAACCTTCTTTGCTTCAGGCACATTTTTCTCCTTGTCACTTAAACATGGGAGCATGTTGCTCCCATGTCCCCCCTGACTCTAGGTTTTTGAATTTATTCAGAATTTTTTCTCCCTACCCACAGATGTCAGTCTGGCTTAGTGTTTTTGACTTCTTTGGGTCTTTAGTCAAATGTCACTTTCTCAGCAAGGTCTTCTCTGACCATCTAAAATGCAACTCCAGCCTTCCTTCTCCCCGTCCCTTCCTTTATTTTTCTCCATTATACTTATCATCATCTGATATTCTATGTTTCATTATTAATTTTTTTAGCTATTTCCCCCTGCTAGAATGTAAGATCAAGGAGGTCATTTATTATTCATTTATTATATCTTTCCAATACCTAGAATAGTTCTTGCATATATTAGGTGATCAGTAAATATTGGTTAAAAAATGAAGAAAAGAACAAACAGTAACCACAGCAAAACACCACCTGTCTAGAGTAAGATTTCCTGTCATTACAAATCTTTGAATCATGGCCACATACTCAGAAATAATTGGAAAGGGTATTAAGAGGGAAATAGAGCAACCACAAAGCCCACTAAAGACCTCGTCACAGGAGAGCCCCTCATTTGTGCCCTCCCTTTAGATCCTTTATTTATTGTCATGTACAGATCCTTTCCCTAAAGTTAGCCTTCTAGTTTCCCAGCTCGTAAGAGGATTGAAATAACAAAATATAAAGTGACAGTAGCTGGCAATAAGAAAAGACAATTTCAATCCCTCTCTGGAGTTGAGTAATTACGATAATACTCGGGTGTGGGTAAAATTAAGCTAATGCCTGCAAAAATGTCAGCCAAAAGCTTCATGTATCATATAAATACAGAGATCATGTTTTTGAAAGAAAAACTGGGATGCAGGGAGCTCTTTCCAGGTGCAAAAGGGGTGTGGGAAGTTTAGTGAAAATGATGATGATAAAATATTTGAATTTCTGGAATGTTCTGATGGCAAAATATTTTAAATAGAGCTGTACTAGAAAAATCCAGGGCAGATTAACATGTTACTCTATGTAAGAGAACATTTATAAGATGCCTAAAAATCACAAGTGCCTGCTTTGGAACACCCTACATATTCTTTAGGATTCATACTAGATAAAGCAAAGTAAGTAGAGTCTGACATCAAAATGGAACCCTTTAAAATCTAATTTGTAGCTCTGAACAAATGGAACCATTTTTCCCATACTTAAAACTTCCTTCAATTATTTAATTGCAGTAATAAAAGGCAAAAGAATAATTAAGCATACCAAACCAAGTCAGGGAGAATAGAAATAGTGTTGGTAGAATGTCAGATATAAAGCATTAGACACTTGTAAAAATCTGCTTTTAAATTACTGACTTGAAGAATAGACACATTTAGTGAGTTTCTGTATGAAGAGCCTATTCATAGGATAGACAAGTGCTAAGTATGAAAAAGTAATCATAGTAATGTATTCAGGAGAAAAAATATCAAAGGTCAGTAAGTTTTGATTTATTTTTTAAATATATATTTTAGTGTTCTTTGTAATAAAATAAAAAGATTAAGTTATAGTTAATACCAATGTACCCTTGTCACACACAAAAAAGTCAAATTATTCCAAAACATAATTTCTTAATTTTGGGGGTGGTCAAGGATACCTTTAATAATCTGAGGAAAGTTACACAATCTCTCAGCAGTGCCCTGATGTACTTGTATACAAATTTTCATTTAACTGCAGATTTCCAGGAAGACAACCATGGACCCCCAAGAAAGGCCATGAACTTCCAGTTAACAAATCTTAATCTGAAGGGTTAGTAATTAACATACTTTGTATAATAAGGAAATATTAGGGGATCCCTGGGTGGCTCAGCAGTTTGGCGTGATCCTGGAGTCCTGGGATCAAGTCCCACGTCGGGCTCCCGGCATGGAGCCTGCTTCTCCCTCTGCCTGTGTCTCTGCCTCTCTCTCTCTCTATCATGAATAAATAAACAAAATCTTTAAAAAAAGGAAATATTAAAATATTCAAATAGATCAGTTGAAAGTTAACAATTTCTTAGCTCTGGAGGGAAAAAACTATTTCAATTGATAAATCCAAATAAAATTCACTCATTTAACAGTATGTTTTAAGTATTATGAATTAGTTTTCTCTGTCTAGTACTTCATCAGAGATGATATAAGAAAACAGACTCATACTCCAGGACAGCCAGGGCTTGTTCATACAGGTGAAATAACTAGATATTCTGGATCCAAGTGTCTGAGATTAGGACAGAGTGGGCTTGGACTCTGCCGAGCAGGTCTGATTGTTGAATCTGAGTTCCTAAGCACACATAGCACTGCCTCTAAAAGCACCTTACTGGCCTCTTTCTGTGGCTGCCATTCTCTACACTGTCACTTGAGTTAAATTACCAGGATATTCAAATGGAGCTGCATTATCTTAAAGGCATGAGCAAATATTCTGGAACGTTATATATGAAGCCACCTGAAAAAGCTACATAGTGGAAAAGAGTTCAAAATTCTCACTAATTTTTTGAAGTTAAATTAAAAAAAAATAAAATGAGAGACTTCAAAGGAATGTCCTGCTTGCTCTGGATTGCTTCGTCTCAGATATTCTGGGGGCCCTCTTCCATTTTCCTCTTCCTTAAAGACACTACACTTGGAAAGTTTAGGAAGCACTGGTGGAATTAATTTCTTGGAGGTGGCTGTACAAAGGAGCATCTTGAACATGGTTTTAGTAGTGTAAATGTAGGGTCAGATAGGTAGTGAGAGATGTGGAACCCCATTAGATGTCATTATAGTGTCTAAAAATCTAATGGGGCCAGGAAAAATATTAAACAAAGGCAGAATTTCATCCACCTTAACAGGGCAATAAAACTCAAGGACTTTGAAAAAGAATGAAAGAGTATGAAGAACCCAATGGAATGATATAACATTGCTCTGGAGACCCTAATCCATGCATTCATTTATTGAACAAATATTTATTGGCTACCAGTCATATGCCAGGCTCCTTCTGGGCACTTGGGATACATAATTGAACAATGCAAACAACAATATCAAACCAAAACAAAATCCTTGCCCTTTGGGGAAAGACACAAATATGAAACATAAGAACAAATTATGTCATATATAAGAAGGTGCCAAGTACTACAGATTTGTTTTTTAAAGCAGGAATGCTAAATATTATTTTTCTTTTATTTGTTTAAGATTTCATTTATTTATTTGAAAGACACTGTTGTCAGAAAGAGAGAGAGAGAATGAGCTGGGGGGAGGTGTAGAGGCAGAGGGAAGCAGACTCCTTGCTGAGCAGGGAGCCCGACACAGTGCTCATCGTGGGACTCCAAGATCATGACCTGAGCCAAAGGCAGACTGAGCCATCCAGGTGCCCCAGGAGTGCTATATTTTAAATAGAATTATTATTAAAGCCTTATTGAGAAGGTAACATTTGAACAAAAACCTGAAGGAGGCGAGAGGATTAGCCATGGGGACATCTGGGAAAATAAGGTTTGAGGTACGGGGAGGAACCTAATGTGGAAAGCCTGATGAGTGTGAGGAACAGCAAGGAGGCCAATGGACTAAAAGCTGAATTATGAGTGAGAGTAGTAAGAAATAAAAAGAAAAATAAAGAAGGCCTGAACCATATAGGGCCTTTGGGACCACTGTAAGTGCTTTGGTTTTTGACTTGAGATAACTAGGAAGCCTGCTAGAAGGTTCTGAGCAGAGGAGCGACATGACCTGACATACATTTAAAAATATTTCTCCAGTTGCTGTGTGAAGACTAGTCTGTGGAGGGCAAAGGTAGAAGCAGGAGTCCTGTTAGGTTGCTCCTGGAATAAACCAGAAGGGAAGACACAAGTATTGTAAGAGAGCCAAACAAATACAAAATGTGGTTGACACTACGAAGGACATTCACTACCGTCTATGCGGGGATTGCAGATTTTGAGGTGATACCAAAAGACCAACCCCTGCTTAAGTTATTGACTCTCAGTTATGATGACAACAAATAAAGCCCAGAATGTTCCAACATGTCCCATGGGCCTCTGGACTCAGTGGTCTATTAGTAAGACGTATTAGTAATTTATTCTCCAATTTGAGACAGCTTTGGGAGTGAAAAAAGCTATTAATTACACCTGGATAACAGGTATAAGAGGAAGCTCCTTTTAGATAGGGAAACCCTAACTATAAGGAACCTAGGAAGCCAGTGGATGGTACCGTCAAGAACTGCAGTTCATAAGTGGTGGGGGAGAGCCCAGCTTGCTCAATGAATAAATATCTTTTAGGTTGGAAAAATTTAGAATTAAAAATGGAAATGAAAATCTAAATCGGACCCATAGTATTAATTTGCATTGAGTTTAGGAATAGTCAGTAGGGTGCTGGGTAGCTCAGTCTATTAAGCATCTCTCTTGATTTCAGCTCAGCTCATGATCTCAAGATGGTGAGATGTTGCTCTGAGTTAGGCTCCGTGCTCAGCAGGGAGTCTGCTGGAGATTCTCTCTCTGCCCCTCCCTCTCTCTAAAATAAATAAATCTTTAAAAAAAAAACCTCAGAACAGTCAATATATATTTGATATTTTCAGTATTTGTGTTATTTAAACTTAGCCTACTGGAATATCTAATAGATTGGCCATGCAATTTCAATTTAAAATGTATAATTGAGTAATTTATTTCAACCTGTGATTTAAGTTGAAAAGGAAATTATGTTTTACTGAATTTATTTGTAAAGTGTTTACTGGAAGCTGGTAACCATTTTAGGCATTTTGTATGTAACCTAGGGGAAAAAATTATGCTTCTGTGAAAAATTCTCCATTGACTAGAGCGTATTCTTTCAAGATTCTGAATCTGATTCTATGGGAGTTCTTTTACAGTTCTATAGATTGCAGATAATTGATAGCAATGCAAAAGAATTTTGTCTGTAGACATGGCAAATTCTGTCCTGTCTGGTAGAGCTTCAAGTGACTCTACCCCATCCCCTGGCTATAAAAGAAGTCACTTTTGCCTCCATTAGCACATTCACTTCAATATTCCTCATATATAATTTTTCATTTTGTAGATTCTTTTTAGACATAATTGCAACATTTTACAATTTCTTCACTGTAGTGGGTTGAATAGTGCCCCCCCCATTCACATCCACCTGGACCTCAGAATATGACCTTATTTGGAAATAGGGTCTTTGTAGGTATAATTAGTTATGTAGAAGCCATCCTCCATTAGGGTGTGCCCTATACCCAATGACTGGTATCCTTGTAAGGAGAGGGGAGGACACACAGAGACAGACACACAGAGAAGGCCATGCAAATAAAGAGACAAGAGACTGGAGTCCTGCCACTACAATCCAAGGAAAACCAAGGATGGCAATCAGTCATTGGAAGCTAAGAAGTGACAAAGAAGGATTCTTTCCTCAAACATGTCAGGGTAGCATAGCCTTGTCAGCATCTTGATTTCAGACTTTAAGCTTCCAAAACTGTGAGAGAATAAAATTCTGGTGTTTTAAGCCACTCTGTTGTGGTACTCTGTTATGGCAGCCTTAGGAAATTAAAACACTGTAGGGTTTAGAATTAAATAAATATTTTAGAGTTAAATAAGTATATAAAGTTAAATAAAATCTTTGATGTGTTCAATTTATCGCTGTAGGAGAATCATGATTTTACTTTTCTTTGAAAATTATCTTTTAACACCATTAACTCATTTATACCTCCTAGCGATTGAATGAGGCAGGTATTATAATTATCCTTATTTTACAGATGAAGAAACTGAAGTACAGAGCAAGTAGGTAATATTCCTGATGGGGTTCAGAACATACTGCTTCAAAACAGGACACCTTGGCATACTGAATATTTCAAGCTGGGGGAACTGGGAACTAGCAGGTGCAGACAGGACCTTGCTCTAGAGGACAAGGTCCTCACATGAGGGGTGTCTTCCCTATACCCAGAGGAAAGGAGCATCTTTATCTCAAAGACAAAAGGAGGATAATAGGAATTTGAAGGGTCTGAACTTATTGTGTCTCCCACTTTTCTACACTTAGCTCATCCCCTCTTCTTGTCCTATCACATTGTTCCATGACTTCCGAATCTTTATCAAACCTAATGTAAAAACATTCAGGTTGAGGGATGCCTGGGTGGCTCAGCAGTTGAGCATCTGCTTTTGGCTCAAGTCATGATCCTGGGGTCCTGGGACCCAGTCCCGCATCAGACTCCCCGCAGGCAGCCTGCTTTTCCCTCTATGTCTCTGCCTCTCTCTGTATGTCCCTCATGAATAAATAAATAAAATCTTTAAAAAAAAATCAAGTTTAATCACTTCCTTGGGTCTTCATTTCCTTAGAAGGATCTTTAGGTCCTCATTCCATGTCGCACAAAACTTATGTTAAATAAATTGTATGATTTTCTGCTGTTAATCTTTTTGTTGTTGTTGTTGTTACCAGGATTTAGAAGAATAAAAGGAAAAATATTTTCCCTGTTCTATATTCCCAAAAGCATGCCTAGGAAATGGTAGAGCAAGGCATTCAACCAAGATGATCTCACTTCAGAAAGAGTACACTTTACTCTCCTGCCCCTATAAATAGCCCTGGGATTCTAAAATACTTAGGATTCCTGGCACTTATAATGCTTAATTTAATAGATTTTCTAGAACTTTCTGAGTACTTGGAAAGCACAAAGGCTTTAAAAGAAAATATATTAAATTTGTACTTGTGCTATTTTTTAGTAACTAATTTATTAAAATATTAAATTGTAAAATCTTCCTTGAAGTAATTATTATAATTAATTTATAAATTCCTAAATAAAATAGTAAACACATGGAAAACTCAAGAAAGAACTAGTCGTTACATTTATTACTTTAATGAATCAAATATTTGTCTTTAAAACCAGTCATTACTCAATAAGTCTTTTTTTTTTTTGGCTTAAAGGCTGCCTCCACTGACATAAGAATTCACCTTGACCTGTATTGCGTTACAAAGAAAGTAGTAACATATTTTGTTGATCATCAGTACCTTTTTTCTAAGTGAATAAATCGAACTCTTTCACTATTCAGGTTAGAATTCTTCAACACTCTTCAAATGAGCAGTTCCATCCTCTGGAGCACCATTTTCTTGCCCTCCACCTCCACACCTGAAACTCCTTCTGCCCAAATTCTACTGCTTCAGAATGTAGCTCAAAACCTACCCTGAGCCCAAGTTTAAGTCAGTCCCCACCCCCATCCCTACCAAGTATAATCTCAACATATTTACAGAATGATATATTTATGTGATTATTTGATTAATAGTCAGCTTCCACACTAGATGGTAAGATCTCTGAGGACAGGGACATGTTGATGTCATTCCCCACCAAATCTAGAGCATCAGCACAGTGCCTGGAACATAGCCAATACTTGTAAATATTTGCAGGATGAAGGAAGTGATAAGCAATGTTGAGGGGATATAGCCCCTCTTTTGTGGGAAATTCCCCATTGTGTGTGTGCTATCATAGAAAGACCCAGTTCTTTACTGATTTCACTATCGACACCAAAAGTAAAAGAAAAGGAACCTTCCTCCTCCTACTCCACCCTAGCAGCTAGGACACAGCAAGTAACCTATGGCAGACAGATGTTCCCATCATGGATATCACTTTCTGGCTGGTGATTCAAAGTGGCAGGAACAAACTCTGGGAAACAAACAAGGGGTGGTAGAAAGGGAGGTGAGCAGGGGATGGGGGTGACTGCGTGATGGGTGATGGGCACTGAGGGGGGGCACTTGATGGGATGAGCACTGGGTGTTATTCTATATGTTGGCATTTGAACACCAATTAAAAAAAAAGTGGCAGGAACAGTTGAGAAATTACTGATGGCTGCACACAGACAGCAGCTACAGAACGAGGTGCCCATCACCACAGATGTCCAGTGGCTGTGGTTGTGATGTTGTCTATGGAGTTGTTCCAACCAGATGGTTGGCTATGGCTCCAACTCCCTGCCTGCCCTGGGCCTTGGCTTACTTTGAAAGCCTGAATCTACAATGATTCTGTAAATTACATGTTATTGTTTCAGAACATTTATTCCCTCCTTAAGCTAGACAGACTGGGTTTCCTGTTACTTTCCATCAAAAACCTTGAGTCATACACACAGAGAATAAAAAGAGAATAAATCATGGAGTCTAGAAGCATGAAGTGATGCCATCCTCGTAAGGCACAATATATTGGGGTGTGTTTGGCAAGCATGTGGGTGCTAAAGCTTTAGGTTGGAAATCAAATGTTATTCAGGTCATGAACCTGATTGTGACTAAAACAGTTGTGAAATATGGGATAAATCCACATTTCCCTAAGCATGGAAAACAGGTATGGCATGAGATTGCTTTAGGTGGAATACCCACATGGCATTAAATAATATTGAATCACAATGAACAAGTGATTCCCTTTTCTATGGTTTTCAATTTTTCTGATACCATCAAGGACAGCATGTTGAGTTGGTATCTCTTTAATATTTCTCTAACACTTATCTTTCTTTCCTTTTAACAAAAGAAAGTCAGCCTCAGGCTTAGAGCATTCACAGGCAATAGTCTTGAGCTAGAATATAATTACATTTGTGTTTCCAATGTATTTAGCTTTCTGGATTACCTCCTTTTTATAGCAAGTCATGCTAATTTCCCATTTATAGTCATGATATAAGCTAATTTCCCATTTATAGTCATGATATAAGCTTTCTAAATAAGTTTATTTCCATTAAAGAAGTGAGTTGCTTAAAGATACCGAGTGAGTAATAGCACAGGTGGAGCACAGATAGGGCAAAAATGCTGAAGATGGTGAATGGATACCTTCAGTTTAGAAAACACTGGGCTGGTCCATCAGTTAGAACCACGGATGCAGAACGCAAACAGTGGAAGCAAAATTCAGAACCTGAAAACAAGAATAGCCTCAACAGCTCCTTTAGAAACATTTCTGAAGGAACACAGGTGTGTGATGGACAAACCACCATTCCACGGGAGTTGGAAGGAGTTGGAGGGGGTGGAAGTAGTGATTGTCACTTGATGATGATGATTGTCACCATCATGAACCTGAAAGCAGGTAGGTCAAAGGACAAGACAAAACAAGGCAGCACGTTCTTGAAGAAGAATCCACATAAATCCAGAAAGACTGTCAAACCCCATCCTCCTCATTCAGAGAAGGGATGGTCCTCTTGTGTACACAGGTAACAAATGGCAATTCTCTGAATGAGAGTAATGGGTCCATCTTGCTACCCTTGGTATTGAGGTAATATGATCTACAATTATATGCCAACATTTAAATTTTTAGTTTTATTCTACTGGCTTCATTTAATTTCCTTTAAATCAGTAATTCTCAGGAGGAATTTTTTTTTTTAAACTAACCACATATCAAAGATTCTAGAATGTTCCACTGGAGAATAGGTATAGCAGTTCTCCCTTACTTCCTACATTCAGAACCACTGTTGTAATGAGAGTGAATCATACTCCCTTGGTGGGGGAGAGTGGAGAAGAAGATTCAGAACCACTGTTTCAGTGAGAACCACAAACAGTGTAGCTCTCTCCCATCCATCTACCAGACCACGAGGCAAGTGTATGAGTAATGCAGAAAGGGATAATATGTTTACCTTTCAGCACCATAATACATGGATAGAAGATAAGGCTTAGGAAAAAAT